>NC_133621.1:85838536-86438536 GCF_048593235.1 Sminthopsis crassicaudata | reverse complement strand
TCATTATACTATACAAATATCATTATTATGATATAATATCATTATAATATATTATAATATTAAATATATTAAAATAATATTAAATGAATATTAAAATTATATTAAAATATATTATATATTTTACAAAGGAAGCGTTAGGGAATGGAGAGGTTAACTGTGGGCTTTGTCCATTGATAGAAAGGCAAAAAGTGAAAGAGCCATAATCAAACCAAGTCTTTTGAAGAATAGCACAGGGAATAGAGTACTAGATATGAAGTCAGGAAAGACCAATGACATTTATTACCTTTCTTACCCTAGGCAAGTCACTTAATCACTGTCTGCCTCAGTTTTTCCAACTGTAAAATGAGAATAATAGTAACATTTACTTCCCAGCTTTTTCATTAGGATGAAATGTAATAATATTTGTAAAGCACTTAGCACAGTGCCTGGCTTATAGTAGTCACTTAATAAAGGCTTGTTCTTTCCTCCGCCTTCTCTTCATTCCCCTCCCTTCTTCTCCCCAGTGCTGCTTCTACTGTAGCATACTGAGTTCATAAGGTGCTTATTGATTCCTTTTCATCCATTTAACCAATATTTATTGAGATTTTGCTATACATGGGACACTCTTCTAGTTTGTACTGCTTATTCAAAGTTTAAGCAGAATTTGAATTACCAATTTTGGTACCTAGGGCAAAGAGCATGAAATGCATGCCCTCGAATCAACTTCATAATTCACAGTTTGAAAATAATGTAGATAGAAATTAAGACAAAATCACTTGAGCAGGGGATGCGAAGGAAGCAGAATTAGTTACTATAGTAACATTAATGCTGAAAGAGAGCTGTGTTACTTTTTTAATTTTTGGTGCCCCAGGGCAAAGCCCACTCCATCTAGCCAAATTATTACTCCAAGCAGAAGATGTAGTTTTTCACCTCCAAGAGCTATAATAATCTCCTTGAGGAGCCAGCACCAACATACACATAACAATGAAATAAAATAGATGCCAGATGAACAGTAGAGATGCTAAGAGCTGAGAGTTCAAACAAAGGATATATCCATTTCAGCTGCCTTCTCACCCTAGAACATCCCTCCCTCCACCTCCTCTTGATAAGATCCTCCTCAAACCACTAATTTGAGGACAGATCCAGACCAGCTATTCTACATATTCCCCCCACTCCTCTACTTCTGACTCTCTGAACTTCATCACCTCCATTCCTCTCCCTTTCTTTGCTTTTTAGTTTTCTTTTATGTATGTTTTCCCCCACTCTCAAAAGAAGGTAAACTCCTTGAGTGCAGGGAGTATATTTTTGCTTACATTTGCAAAGGCAGCTAACTGGGGGCCAGTGAATAAAGAGTTATTCCTGCAGTCAGGAAGATTCAAATTAAAGAAGATACTAGCTGTGTGACTTAACTTCAGTCTGCCTCAGTTTCTTCAATGGTAAACAAAAAGATAGCAGAAGAAGTAATAATAAAATCTACCTATTAGGTAGGTAGGTTGTGAATATCAAATGTAAAAATCATATAGCACAGTGCGTGGTATATTGCAGTCACTACATAAATGTTTTTTTCCTTCCCTTTGCTCCTTCATATCTGTATTCCCAGCATTTAAAACATTATAAATGCTTCCTTGAAGCAAAGAACATAACATTTGATTTTGTTGTTGGAGATCAAATAGAATTTTTGAAGGCAAATATGAAGGCAGAGGGAACACCAGCAAAGTCATTAATGTGTAGCAGGGAACAATGACTAGATCAGTTTGGCAAAGAGTTAAAAAAAATAATGTGACCCAAGTGAATTGGGGCCAGATTGTAAAGGGTCTTGAATTCAGACTAAGGAGTTTAAACTTTCTTTGTAGATGGTGGAAAATCATTGAGTATTTGAGAAAGTAAGAAAATTGGTTTTCTAGAAAATTAGTTTGATAATATAATCAGGATGTTCTGAAGGGTTAGGGTTCTGAAGGGGAAAGAAATCAGAGGTGGTGAGATGGCCTCTTGTCAGGTAAAGTCAAGGAGGAACTAACCCTTGAAGGCACATCTCCAAGTCACTAGCAGATGTACTAGTTTCTATAAACCCCATTGGAGAAAAGGAAGATTTGGGGTCATCTGTGCTCCAATCACTTACATTAGTTCCACAGCTTAGCAGGGAGAAGGCCTGAAAGGTTTAAAAGTGGAAGAAAGAGCTAGGAGCCAGAAGCTAAAGAAACTTTTAAATAGGTTATAAATTTTAGGGGAAGGCTAATGGAAGCCTCTCTTCTCCTATAGTCAAGAATTGGGGACCTTGAGGGCGGTGTTTAGGATGTATGGCCATTGCACTGAATTTCTATAGTCATGATTCTCATTCTTTTTCATTGCAAAGATATTGCCCCCTCTGTTTCTTAACATGAGAGAGAGCTAGGCGACACAGTGAATAAAGAGTAATGAGGATGTTAATAAACACCCACTTCTCAGAGCTGTTGTAAGGATCAAGGAGATAATAATTGTAAAGCACTTAATACAATGCCTGGCATATAGCAAGCATCATATAAATGTTAGCTACTATTGTTGTTGTTGTATATGCAGGTCAGAATTTTTTCTTTAACTCAGAAATAGCAATTGAATCCAGTCTTTTTGGCTGTAAGGTCAGACAATGCTGTCTGCTTTTCTCTGGCTCAAAGTAAGCACCTAATGAGTTCTTGCTATTGTATTTGTTCCTTCCCTATACCAGGAAAATCACAATTCTGATTTCCATCCCAATAAAATAAAGGCTATTCTCCTATCTGACAGACTCTCTTAATTCAGCAAGTAAAAAGGTTGTAGCTAAATTATTGCCTAAAATCTGAGTGAAATGCCTAACTTCAATCAAAGTTTCCCATCATATAGATGTTTGGACACATATAGGCATAGATGAAATCTAAACTGTGCCCAATACCCCCCCTAAACAAAAGAAGATGAACCCCCCAAAAATCATCAAAACCAATATCCTTTTTTTCAGAAGCTTGCCTTTTGCTTCATTTTCCTCTTAGTCTATTAAAAAATAAAACCAGGTTAAAAGAGTGAATTTAATATTGAACAGAAGATTTTAAATCTTAGACTCTATTAATTGGTTATAATTCTTTTAGCTTAAATAGCTTAGAAAGTGTGAAACAAGTTAAAATTTCAATCATGCAGCCTACCCTTAGGCAAACTCACCCAAACAGCTACAGGAATTAAATTAGGATGTATACTTGCTTCTGGAAGCTTGCCAAGTCATTTCTGGTTGAAGTGCATACTCTTGAGAGCCTGAGAGACTTAAGCAGAAAGCCAATATTCTATATTATTTCAAGGTCCCCCCCTTATCATGAGAATGATATGGGAAAATTGCTTTCTTATATTTTCAAAAAAGATATTTGACATTTGCCCCAATATTTATACTATATAAAATACTCACCCTCTATATATTGGGAAATGTCACTGACAATATGGGTCTTTGAGTGTACAGATGGCTCATTTTGTTACTTTTCAGGGTCCTTATATCTCTGAGCTACTAGCAAGGAGGTACTATAGTAATATCCCTGAGGTAATGTTTTCAAATCTGGAAATTCAAGCATGAGTACCTGAGGTTATGTGTCCAAGTAACCCACCAATTCACTTGCTATCTAGCACAATACATAGCATGTTTGGATTAGAGTCAGGAATTGCTAAATTCAAGTCCAGAAATCACTTAGTCCAACCCCTTCATTTCAAGTATGAGGAAACTAAGACTCAGATCATAAAATGATTTCTATCACCTACTTAGCTAATGATATGATTAGGACAATAATTCAACCTTCCTGACTTTGAGTCCACTGCTTTTAATATCAGTGAAATTCATTTCAGCAGACTTTAAAATTGCCACTTTGTGCGAGACTTTGTACTTGGTGTTGAGTATACAAAGCTGATGAATGATGTGGGCTTTGTTTTTAGAGAGTTTGTTGTTCAGACATTTTTTCAGTTCTTTCTGACTCTGTGATCCCATTTGGGGTTTTCTTGGCAAAAATACTGGAGGAGTTTGTCATTTCCTTCTCCTCTTCTCTGGTTCATTTTACAGATAAAGAAACTGAGATTATCAGGATTAAGTGATTTGTCCAGGATTATTAGTAAGTATTTGAGGCTGGATTTGAACTCAGGAAGATGAGTTTCCCTGCCTCCAGTTCAGATGGTCTATCCATTACCTGCTTCTCAACAAACTCAAAGACTAATAAAAAAAGAATATGTCAACATGTATATAAATAAGAGTGGACTGATTTGCTGATTTGAGAGGATAACCAAAATTCTTAGACCAAATAGGCTCTTACAGTTGTTTCATTTAGTGTTTGTGGCCAAAATGAATTACTTAATCACCATATGGAGTTAGATTGCAATCATCATTAGAGTAAAAAATTGCAAGTAGCCCTTCAAGACATTATACAAAATCATTCTATTACTTAGCATGAGACCAAATAGCAGTATTTCAGATTGCTACAAAAAAAGTAGTCCACAATTTTGTGAGGGCCTCCCTGGTTAATTGCATTCTTTTTTTTTCTTTCCAAATTAGATATTTATCTTTGAAAATAACATCTACTACTGTGCACACGTGGGGAAACAAGCAATCCGGGTGGTCTCTACAGGGAAAGAAGGTGTCATTTACAATGGTCTCAGTGACTGGCTATATGAAGGTAAGAAATCCCAGCTCAGAGATAACAAGTGGGACTTTTCTGTAATTTGAATTTGAGCATAGTTGAAACTGCAGATTCTCAAGGCTTTGTTCAATTGAAAGGGGAATACAAGAATTTTAGGAATTTTTCAAGCTGTCACTTATATGTTGTAATAGGGACTGTTGCCTGATATGCCCCAGCGGGAGAGGAGTGTCAGACCTGATCAGCCATGTTTTCCATTGCTTTTTTTTTTCCTTGGAAATATTTTAATGAACAGACTTATTTTATTAGACCTTGATGCCTGGCAGTGCTCATTATTGCAAATGTAGACAGTTTCAACTGGAAAAAAAGTTTGATTTTCCCAGAGTACTATGAGATATCAAGGAAAGAAAATAAAAATTACAATAAAGAAAACACCTAAATAATTTCCTCTTTTAATTGCTGGCATCTTACTGGACATTTTCTGCTAGTGAATATATTTTATTTCCATTTGTGATGGGCGGACATGTGTACAGTACTATAGAATAACTATTTGTTATTTATACGTTCCTTTTAAAGTACTTGTAATCAATCATTGTGCCTCATTGGATGTTAGAAAAATGTTTATTTGAGAATATCAAAAAATCCAAAGTCCATGGTATACAGGTCAAGTATGCTTATTACCAATAACATAAATAGCTTTAGCTCTCCTCAGACTCTATGCCTACTGACAAAAATATTCATCTTGATACTAAAGTTCCCAGGAAAAGCTAAGAAGATGCTGAGGATGGTGTTAAAGCAACAGGCTTATTATTGTTATTTTATTAAGTATTAGTTCCATTCATTCAATCCATATTTAGTAAGTTATTATTTGAGCAGATACGATCCTGGGCATTAGGAGAGAGACAAAGTTGATAGAATACATGATTCTTAACTTCATAAAGCTTCTAATCTAGGAAGAAAATAAAACAGAGGCAGTGTTAACTGATAAAGAGCTGTAATACAAAACTCTGATAAATCACTTAAAGTGATAGAGAACAAAGTTCCCTGAACTATTCATGCCAAACCTCTATATCCTAATGACTTGCAGCATTTTAACTACTAAAAGGTTTTGAGGAGAATTGATTTCATGTGACTCTTTATAACCTGGCCCCTTTCTGGGCTTTTGGCCTTCTGCTCCAAACACATTGTGATATAGTGACACTGTCCTGCTCTAAATGTGACTGTCCATCTTCCACTTTTATATCTTTACATAGGCTAGCCTCCATGCCTGCAATACTCTGTGCCTTCACCTTTTCTTCCAGGTTCCCTTGATGATTCAACTGAAGTCTCACCTTCTTCAAGGGTTGTTTTTTTTTTTTTTCCCTCCTAGTCCACTACTCATGCATGTGTTTTGTATGTGCCTAGTTATGTTTACATGTTATCTCTTCCATTAATATATAACCTCCTGTAGGACAGAGACTGTTTATGACTTTCTTTATATCTCCAGAATTATCACAGGGTCTAACGTATAATAAGTGCTTAATAAATGCTGGGTGACTGACTAGTAATAAAATAAAGTGATTTTCTGACAAATATGCCAGAACTTACCCATCTAAATGTGTTACTCTTCCTTCCAAGGCATCAATATCAATAATGCTGCTTTGATTTTCTGAAGTTGCTTTAATGGGTCATTGACACTGATAAGATCATAGACCTAGAGCTAAAAAGGAAATTAAAAGTCATCAAGTTCTTGTTGTTGCTCTTGTTCAATCATTGTCTTGTGCAATTATTCATAATCCTATGGTTCTCCACACATCTCTTGAAGTCTGTCCAAGTTCATGTTCATTGGTCCATGGCTATCTATGCATCTCATCCCTTGCCATCTGCTTTTTCTTTTGCCTTCAATCTTTCCCAACATGATTCTTTTCCAGTAAGTCCCATCTTCTCATTATGTGACCAAAATTTTTAAGCTTCAGCTTCAGTACTTGACCTTCCAGTGAATAGTCTAACTTAGATATAGGAGTGGCAATCTAGAAAAATTAGGTAAAATAGGTGACATAGATTGGATTCAAGTACTCAGGTTACCTGACTACAGAGCTAGAAACATTGGATCATATTGCCCCCTGTAATAAGTATTTTCCCCGGGTTTCTTTTTGACATTTATTTTATTCTCTTTTGTTCAAAGGTGGGCTTGGTTGAGTAAGTCAATCAGTTCACCCCATCCTACTTAAAGTAATGAACTAGAATCTGTTTTGGCATCAATATTTCAACAGAATCAGAAAATCTAAGGTGCAAACTAAAAGTGAACAATACCTAGTTGAAGATTTCACAGGAAGTCTGTTCAAATAGGTAGAATGCATTGGTCATTCATGTGGGACTTTTTATAAAACTAGCAAGACAATTTAAAACAGGTGATTCAGGCATCTCATAGTGTAGGACAAAAATCTCCAGTGGAGTTCCTCAGAAGAAATCACTTGCAGATGAAGTAAAGGAAGATGCTTAACTCTTGTCCTCATCTTCCCTACCTCCTAGCCCAGACCATGTCCAGAGAAAGACCTTGTGAACTTGAAAGTTCAGAGAATTTGGACTTTATTCATGATTCTTGCAGCATCTTCAGAACATTATTGGCTGGGAGCAGTATCTTCATTGAGAGACAAAGATAAACTAGTCAGGATAAAGGAAGGGAGATTCAAGTTTCCAGAAAAAATCCAACAGAAAAGCTCCACTCTAAGGATGCCCATCAGTTTAAGAATAGCTGAATAAGTTTGCATATATGAATGTTTTGAAATATTATTGTTCTATAAGAAATGATCAGCAGGATGATTTCAGAAAGGCCTGAAGAGACTTACATGACCTGATGCTAAGTAAAGTGAATAGAACCAAAAGAACATTGTGCACAGCAACAGCAAGATTATGTTATGATCAATTCTGATGGATGTGGCTCTTTTCAGCAGCGAGGTGATTCAGGCCAATTCCAAATGTTTTGTGATGGAGAGAACCATCTACACTCAGAGAGGACTATGGATAATAACATAATATTTTCACTTTTTTGTTATTGTTTGCTTGCTTTTTGTTTTCTTTATCATTTTTCCCCTTTTGATCTGATTTTTCTTGTTCAGCATGATAATTGTGGAAATACGTATAGAAGAATTGCACGTTTAATATATATTGGATTACATGATGTCTGGGGAGGGATTAAGGGGAAGGAAGGGAGAAACAAAATTTGGAACACAAGGTTTTGCAATGGTGAATGTTGAAAATTATCTATGCATATGTTTTGGAAATAAAAAGTTTTTTTAAAAAAAAGAAAGAAAAAGAAAAGCTCCACGCTACCTAGGGGAAAAAAAAAATTTTAAGTGCCTCCATAAGTGGGATAAAGGGACTTGTGGCAAACAAAAGCTATGAGTTATTACTTTGTCATGTGTGTCCTGTAAATTTGAGTTTACTTTCCTCCCCTCTATGAAAGTCTCCTCGGTTGTGGGAAAGTATAAAATGGACTTTTGAGGGATGTTTTGTACCAACTATATCATCTTAGTAGATACCCTTTTGAAAAACTAAATATATCTTGCTTACTAATTGGCAGCAACTGATGATTATGGAAAAAGCATATCAGTGGGGGATGGCGAACAATTATACTAGAAAAATCATTCCCAATTCCTCAATACTATCTCTAGATCCTTAGTGGCACATCTCTGAAGGCCCAAGTTCTTAGTGCAGTTGGAAAGAATAGCTCCAAATTATATGCTGCATTTATATCCTATTTGTGTGAATATACCTTTCTCAATCTTTTTTCCCCTGACTATTATTTTCCATAATATTTTCTTGAATGCAAGATCTGTTTTTAATTATTTTGTCAAGAAAGAGTGTTATGCGCCAGAATCTCAGATCTGATCCTTGTATGTGATAATATTTCCACCAGGATGATAAGAGGGAATATAGATAGGTATTAAGTGTTTAAAATTAGCCAGTTTCTAGATTACCAGTCTAAAGAGCACTCCAAGGATTTGGTTGTAGTAGCTTCAATTCTTTCTAGGATTAATCTACTTTTGCTTCAAGGAAAAATCCATAAGGAGGAGATTTAAAATGGATTTTTGAGACTCTTTCACATAAAATGTAAAATTTCATTGTCATTCAAGTTAAGACTACTTTGTTTGATCTATTGAAAGGAAACTTTTCTTTGAGGTGTTTACACTGAATTGTTGACTTGATAGTCGATCCCCCTCCCCAATTTAAATCAATTGGAGCAGATATAGCTGCTTAATCTACTTAGTGTTTTTCCTGGAAATGTATAGATTAATACATAAATTATTTTATCATGGAAGCCTCAGGGAATCCTGCTGTGCTGTTGGTTTTTATAATAGAGGATAAGTTTTGCAAACATTTTCTTCAGAGACTTAACCTTTTCAATTCTGGGCCCTTTAAATTATTGTAGAAGTAAGATAAGAAAGCAAAGATCCTCAAAGCTATTACAGACAAATATGGGCTTCATGAATGTATTACTATACTGCTAGAGTATAGATTTATTTGGAAAACAAAAGTTTAAAACAGGGCCAGATTTAGCCCTTGCAGAAGCCAGAAGAGTCAATAGATATTTGAGTGTGTCATTTGAAAAGATTTGAGCTACCTCATGGCCCCTCTGGACCACTAAGTTCATTCCATAAACAAGACCTTTTCTTAACTACAAGAAAAATAGCTGCAGCTCAAAAAAACTTACTTACTCTACACTTCGGTGATAATGAGGGTAGGTAGAGCTGCATAGAGAAGACTTACAGAAGTTTTTGATGAGTCAAAGAGCCACCTGAGCTTAAATGTGGCTTCCCTTCCTAGCTATGTAGTCCTGGGCAAATCATTTAACCTTTATCTCACTCAGTTTCCTTAACTGTAAAATGAGGAAAATGATAGCACCTACTTCAGAGAGCTGTTGGGATCAACAGTGCCTGACATATATAGTATATTTTTAATTTTTAGTAAATTCAGAAATATTAAGTATTACAAACTTTCAAAAATCAAAGTTTGAAAGATTATTGTTTATTTTTAAATTATTCTTATGTTTCTTACCTTTATATTGGGCTATGTACATCACTCAAATCAGTTTTCAAATCTTGTAAAGACTTTGATCAGCTCATGCTCAGTGAATGAAAGAATTGTATTCAGAATCTAAAGAACAAAGCCTTGATGTACACATGATGGTTTTGATGTGACTTCATAAGAAAAAGTCTAACGAAGATCAAATGACCAAAAAAGACATCCCTCCTCTACCAATCCACTTGTCTGACGAAGTGTCATCAAGAAACTATAGCAACATAATCCATAAATACTGGGCCCCCAGTCTTATTGAAATTAAAATCTGAAAATGATTGTTCAGAATTCGTGGGCAGCTAGGTAGTATAACAGATAGAGCAGCTCTTGAAATCACAAAGATATCTTCATGAGTTCTGCTCTGGTATTCTGATATACACTAGCTGTGTGACCCTGGGAAAGACATTTAACCCAATTTGCCTCAGTTTCCTCATCTCTAAAGTGAACTGAAAAAAGAAAGGGCAAACCAATACAGTATTTTTGCTAAGAAAATCCAATTCAAATAACATTATGGAGACTTGGACATCACCAAAAATGACCTAACATGAACAACAATTCAAGATTCACAAAACTAAATGAATTAAAAAGAAATTTAAGTAACTGAATTTCCAAATAATGTTTTCCAAGTTGTAGCGTATTAAATCTTAAGAAGTTATTAAAGTTTTAAACTGCACTAAGACTTTTGGGACACTATATTCTTCATCATTCTTGAGATGACTTCTGCAAGTGATATACTTATGTATGTCTACCCACATTTGAGTTCCTATAAGATCCCTTACCAGAATCACATTCCCAAAGTCTCTTTTGTTTTGCCAACAATGCTAAGTTCCTCATTCTCAATGATGGATGATAAGAGAGGAGACAGAAAAGGTATTTCTCTGAGAAATTTCTCCTTTGTATCCTGAATTTGTACACAGAACGCATTTCCCAAAATCTGTTATAAAAGATGATAAAGTTCTAGACTACTTCTCTTACTTAAAGTGGTTATGCTACTGGCCTTCTCACTTCCCACTGCTTTTACATTCTCGCTGCAGGTACCCATTCAATCCTTGTACACATAGGCACAATACTGGTTTATCCCAGTTTAGTGAGGACTATAGATGTCAAAGGTAGGATCTGTAAAGATCTTAACAATCTAGAATCTTGGGCTGAACTTAGTGAGATAAAATTCAGTGGAGATAAATAAAAAAATCTTATACTTGGCCATCAAAATAACCAGTACAAGATGGGTGGATCATAGTAAGACAACAATCATTCTGAAAAAACATGGGGAAAGGATTTGATTTCTGTTTGGCTCCAGAAGAAAGAATTAGGAACACAGACACAAGTTGCAAAGAGTCAGATTTAGTCTTGACATCAGGAGATTGATGATTCAAGCTGTTTAAAAGTAGAGTGTGTTGCCTAACTAGGATGAGTATCTCATCACTGGAGCCTCAAACAGAAGCTGAGTATTTCATACAGAAGGTATGAAAGAAATAATGGAAATTCTTCTTATATGGGATGAACTATATGGTCACCAAGGTCTCTCGCAATTCAAAAATTTAGTGATTCTATGAGTGCTTGAATATTTCCTTTTAAAATCTAGTAATTGCTTTTATGAATTTAAAAAAAATTAAATTGGACTGATGATTTTAAGTATCAAGTAACCTCTGTGACACTGAGGAATGAGAAAGTGACTGAACATCTCTTGTTTCCAAGTGACATTTATTTGGGTGGATATTGATTAGCTATCTATATACATTTCTATAAACTAACAAATTAAGCAAGTAAAGGAGAAAAATAATGTTCATAATTCTTATTCAAATTGAAAAACATAATTATAGAGTATGGTGAGAACTAGTATGTTTGCTTTAGAGTCAGGAAACCTGGATTCTACTCCTAACTGTATACAGGTTTGGGGGTAAGGGAAAAAGTATTTATTAAGTACCTACTGTGTGCCAGACACTATGCTAAACACTTTCTAGATCTACAAACAACCCTAGGAGATAAATGCTATTATTATTCTCATTTTACAAATGAGAGAACTGATACAAACAAACGTCAAGTGACTTAGCCTATTCACTATATTAATATATAGCGTATAAGTGTTTCAAGCTGGGTTTGAACTCAAGTCTTCTGGACTTCAAACCAGCATTTTAACCCCTGAGCTACTTAAACTGCCCCATGGCTTTGAGCAAGTTGCTTAAAACCTCTCTGTACCTGTTTCCTCATCTATTAAAAAAGGTAGCTGAACTAGATGATCTCTGAATCCAATTTGAAATCCTGTGGTAATACAGTAACATTTATTCAGTCCCTCCATATTTTAAACATAACTTGAAGAACAATGCAGTGCTTTTAAAGTGTCTCAGCTTGCTGCAGAGAAATTTATTGGAAAAAAAATGAAGCATAAACTCAAAAGTTTCTTAGGTAATCCAAATCATCCTCAGAAAATCCTTTAAAATTCAAAGAATGTAAACACGGTGCAGAATCGATGTTTATTCTTCTTCCTAGCATACTCTAGGTAAAATTTATGATAAGTAGAGTTGTGTTTATGTGCTGTATGTCTAGGCTAAAGTACTTTTGGACACCTTGTAAAATCAAGGTCTGCAGAGTATTTATGCCTTTTGTAAGACTTAAAGTATATTATTGCTCTTTTAAATTATTCTCCAGGTTTATAGTTATTGGGTCTTTTCTTTTATGACATATTGTTAGCTATACCTATTATTTCTTTGATGCCAAGTTCTTGGCCAGGAATGCAACCTCTAATTAAACATTGTTCTTGTGCAAAAATAAAAGTCATTTTACAGCCATCTGCTTTATCAGACAGTGTCCAGGAATCCTTTGTGGTTTTAAAAGGTTGAAGGGAGTGGGAGAGACAGACTGCTTTTACTTAAATTCAGCAATATTTTGAGTTAATCAGGATTTTGTAGGTTAGCTTAGGAACCCTGATTACATTGATTCTTGGGAAAATTGCATTCCACATTCCAAACAACCTACCTATGAATCACCTCTGGAAACCTGACCTGCTTGCAAATTGGTCACAGAGGTTTCTATTTGGATGCCCATTATGACTTTTGCCATTGCTAATATAACTTACAATCCTCTTCCTTTTTACTGACACCTGGTGGGGAGAAAAAAAATGGTTTGCCCTGGAGCACCAAGCATCTTGTAACTGCAAATGATACCACAAGATCTTTTATAGAAATAAGTAGGTTTTTAAAAAAATGATATTCAGCTTCATCTCCGATTTCCAAAAGAGGATTTGAAAGTGAGTGTAATGATGAAAGTATCCATAATTCAATCAGTGTCTGGCAAAGCTTCAATGGGACAGATTGGCTGCTTCTTGGAGGTGTGATGCAGTGGGGTATCTGCTGAATCAAATAGCAATCATTTCAAGCAGTGTTCTTAATGCTTTCTTATTTAATGTAACTGAAATGAGAATTTTACCTGCCTAGACCAGACTCCAATCCCATAAAGTATTAATAATCTTGACTTGGATCACATGTAAATTTTACCTAGTAGATAGACATGAAGTAAGATTGCTTTCTAAAAGGCTCAATAGGGAGCAGTTTGGTATTAACAAGGAGATTGATGAAATGACCAAATACATTCCATTCAACCTTATTGCTTTTTCTGATTTGGTAAGATAATGCTTTGAGTCCTTTGCACATCTATCTCTATAGGAGCAACAATCTAATACAGGAATTACACATGCTGGACACATATGGCAGAATGAGGTATGCCCATTGAATTTCCAGGCTTCTGAGGTCCTCTACCATCTGACTCTGTCTTACATAGTCAACCACATCCACAGCTTCCCCTAAATGTACTTTCTACTCTAGTCCACCCAGTGTCTGCATTGTCCCCTTCTTGTGACAAGTTCATTCCAATTCAATACCTTGGCACATATTATTTGTCTTCATGATTTAAGGTGCTGACTGTTCTATAAGGGTGAGTACCTATCAAGTACTGCCCTGGAAAATTTGATTTCCGTATAGCTTTCCATCAGCTTTTCATTATCCACAGATCTCATGGTCTTCTAAATATTTACAGCACTTACTAGATATATCTCACAGTTTGATATGCACTTACTCTTGAGAGCAGGTCCCTTTGTCTCTGTATTAGGCCCTACCCCTACAACATGGATGCCCGGTAAATACTCACTGAGAGAACTTTGGATACCAAGTCGCACCATCAGGTGATTTATTTTGGAGCTCTTGATCACCAAGTTGGAGCTACATTGTTCCCTGCCTTTCTACTCATTTCCTTTTTCTTTACTATTCCCATTAATTGGGATACAAGGGAAAGAGAGTAAGATTCTAAGCTGAAGTCAATATATAATCATAGAAACTAATTTATCTCTTAGTTTAAACTTCTTTCCAGAGTTGAGAGAGGTAATAGGACAGTAGCATCATTGTTAGAAACAGCCTTCTTGCAGCTTTAACCAAGAGTTAAATTTGAGGTTCAATTGTTTTAGAAAGATATGTCTTCCTGGCTCCAGATCTGGCACTCTATCCACTGCGCCACCTGGATGTCTTCAGAGTAAAACAGTTCTAGCCTATAGACTAGTTAAAAATATCACACCACAAATAACTTTTATATAGGCTAACATGAATTTTCCTCTTTAAATATTCAGTTTTAGATCTGTACTCTAAGTGTAGATATAGATAGAGATATAGAATATCCTTGTGTCATAGCCACTTGTGAAGGAAGATGCCAATGAACTTTTCATTCATTGTGTCATCATCAGGATTCACTCAACCAGGGATAACCAAGATCCAGAGGTTGGAAAAAAAATCACAGGGAAAATTTACATAGGTAGTCAGTCAGAATAACATTTTTCTCTTGTATTAGGCAACATGTGGATATCTGCAGATGCAATCTCTGACAAACAAGTAAAGTTTCAGGAATAGAAAGGATTATTAGTAGGCAAGGAATAGAGTCCATTAGCCTATGGGCAAGATTGAGGAAATGCTAGCATCTGGTTTTAAGGACTTGGTCATGGGGATTCAAATTGAAGGACAGGACTCAGAATTCTGGAAGGATTTTGATGGTAAAGTTAAAGCAGAGTAATGCAAGATTAAATTGTCCCATTGGGACCACTTTGCATGAGGCAATCTATCAATCTTACTCTTATGTATTCAGTATTGGATAGCGTTGAAGTTAAGATTTAAAGCAGGACAAGCAGCAAGGCTTACTTAATGCCAAGAGACAGCATGAAATAGTAGAAAGAACTCAGACTCTGGTTTTAAGCACTGACATGCATGATAAGGGAGCTGACCAAAATAATCCTTATGGTAATTAGATATGAAACAGCTCAGTGGTACAGCAGAAAACATGCTACAATTGGAGTGAATATAAGTCTTGTCTCAAACATTAACAGGATGAACCTAGTCAAGTCACTTAACTGTGCCTGTCTCAGTTTCCTCAGCTATAAGACAGGGACCATGATGGCACTTATGTCCCTGGGCTGTTAAATGAGCTATTTATAAATCATTTAGTGTAGTGCCTGAAATAGATGCTTAATAAATGTTTGTTTCTTTCTTTTCTTCCTTTCTTCTTTCTTTCTAAGGAAATCTGGGAGATGGGAAGTGGCTCCTCAGACTTGTCTTAATTTGTATTTCTCTAATCAATAGTGATTTAGCACATTTTTTTCTTATGACTAGAAACAGCAGAATCTTATAAGTAGTTCATTTTGCCTTGATGTTATGGCTACCAAAAGCCGATTATGTGTGTGTGTGTACATGCATATATATGTACATGTATATATGTACATGCACATATTCATATAAACATATATGTATATATATATATTATATGTGTGTGTGTTTTATACACACAGAGGAGCTGAAAACTTCGTGGCATGTCAGACCTATCAATGAGAACATAAAAGACATAATGGTTGGTTGAGTGTTTATCTTCCCCAAGAGAGAGACTGGGAAGAGGCTTCCTTGCTTTTAATCTTCCCCTTTAATTCTGCTTCTCTCTCATTGTTTTTCTGCTACATTCTTTACTTCCTTACTAATTGCCCCCGCTGGTTGTTTTGGCATTTAATTAATGTTACATTTTATTGCATTTGCACCCTAGGGGGCATTCAAGTGGAGGGTTGCATTTTAAAAGTACCTAATAACCACTTTCTCTTAATCATCATCTGAGCATTGCACAGACTTTCAAAGTCTGTCTAAAGTCTTTGTTCTTTTGGACTCTAAAGATGATCCACATGAAATGGAGGCAAAAAAAAGCATCATGGACCAAAGATGCTATTTATTTTAAGCTTCTGTTAAAACGCCTAGGATAGCCAGCTCAGCAGAGATGGAACAATATCATGATTCTCTTTCATATAAGGTTTCTTACAAAGCATTTGCCTCTCAATAGCTTTCTATATGGCACATATGCAGTTATTATCTTGGGTGAGTAATTACCAACCCTGTAATATTATTGATAAGAGGACCCAGGACAGAAACTCCTCCACTAATGCGAATCCTTGAGTTATCTATAATTTTGAGCCTTCAGCAAGGACTGGGATCCCTGAGTGTTTAAAGAATTTGCTGATAGTGACATGGCTAGTATGTGTCAAAAACAGTTTTAATACACAGCTTCCTGATTTACTTTTTCTCTATCTCTCTTCCAGTTATATTGATCATGTTAATTAATAATTATTCCCATTTTACAGATGAAGAAACCAAGAATCAGAGAGATTTAATGACTGATCACATAGTGCCAGAATTGATGAAGTCAGGAGATGATCCCAGATCTTAAATATTAATTCAGGTCTCTTCTCCCACACTGCCTTAAATCCTCTTAATTGGTGCTGCTCTAGAGAATTGTTATAGATTTTTATGGGGGCACTTCTGGTGCATCCAAGAGGACAACAGATCATGATTTTCATTGCATAATTGAGTTCTTTTATACTCCTCCCATTCCCTCTTCATTCCACAAAAAGTCCCCACTTTGTAAAATATTCTCAATCAAATAAACTTAGGATGATGGTGACCTGGCAAAAGCAAAGCCACTGTCTACCTTCTGATCATACTCTCCTGGTACAATTAATAGCAGAAAAAGCAGAATATACTCCATTGTGATGTAAATACCCTCTTTCAAGATGATGAATTATTATTTTTTACAATTTTAAAAATTTTTTTGGCTTGTTTTGTTTTGTTTTAAATTTAATTATAGTTTTTATTTACCAGATATGTGCATGGGTAATTTTACAGCATTGACAATTGCCAGATCTTTTGTTCCAATTTTCCCCTCCTTCCCCCCACCCCCCTCTCCCATGGCAGGTTGACCAATAAGATGATGAATTATTAAGGTAGCAGGTAGGAGGAGTTCTAGAGACCATTAATAGATTTTGAAATACAGAATACAAAAGCCTGCACAGTCTACAACCAGACATAAAATGCCTTTTCCTCCTGGAAGCACTAAACAATAAGGATCAGTGTTACTGGAGTGCAAAGGTGGGGTCAGCAGCAAGCCCCTGAAACTTGTAGAAGCCTTATCTTAATTAAATCAGTCTGGACTGGCCTTCTAGTCAAAGCCAGAGGCAGCTGTGAAGGAGCAATTTGAGGGAGCTATTCTCTAGCAAATAGGTCCCTGTCTGCTTGAAATCCCACCATTTGTAATATGTTATTATTCTCTTTTCCTTACATGTTTTATTTTTTTACAAATATGTAGTATAAGTAAATTACTGGTGATAGCCAGCATATTATTATTCCTCATTTGAGCCTCACAGCAGCCCTAAGGGGAGAGTGCTACTATTGTTTTCACTCTACCACATGAGAAAATAGAGGTTGAGCAGTTAAATAAATAAATAAAGTCAGACAACTTAGTGTGTATAAAATCAGATTCAGGTCTTCCTAACACCCAGGCCATCATTCTCTATTCTACATCAAACTGCCTCTTGATAAATATCTTGAAATGAATTTAAAAAAAATTTTAAATTAGGGGCAGTTCTTTAACTTTTCCATTTGTTTGTAGACTAAAACAACCTGTCCCAAGGCACAGAAAACATGGATTTGAAAACAGTTTCTGTCTGTCACTGACTGGCTGTATGACATCAGCCATAGCACTTAGTGCTTATGGGCTTTAATTTATTCATATGTAAAATTATGCTTTGACTAGAAAATCTTCAAGTCCCTTCTAAATTTAAAATAACATAAGATCTGGTAGTTATCAAAAATATTATCTTTTATATTACAATCACTTTAGTTAACAGTTCATCTCCTACCTTAGTACCTTTATCCTGGATAAAGACTATGCTATTAATGCTCCCCCTCTTTACCTCCTTCCCAGGAAGTGCCAGCTCCCTGTTAGTGTCCTATATCCACCATCCATCCACAGGCTACTTTCTAGATATTTTGCACTTGCTTACTCAGCCACCAGGCTCTAACCTGCCTTTTTACTAAATGATTGCAACAGCATTTCATAGTCTCCCTGGCTCTTGCCCCTCCCTGCTTGTTCAAATCTAGTTGACCAAACAGCTCTCCAAGTGGCTTCCTTAAGCACAGATCAGACAGTATCACTTTCTTACTTAATAAATTTCAATGATTTCCTGAAGCCACTAGGATAAAATATATTCTTACTTTTAGTATTGAAAGTCCTTCACAATTTTCCCAATCTAACTTTCCCACCTCCTTGTTCCATTTTCCTTCCCATATTCTGCAGCCTTGCCAAATTAACCCTTGCACTATTCCTCACACATGACACTCAAATTTCCCATATGCTTGCCTTTGAACTGTCTAGTCTCTACACTTAAAATATACTGTCCATCTGTCCTGACCAATACAATCCTTCTTTTCCTTCAAAACTTAGTTCAAAATTACCTTTATATCAAGTTATCCTTGATAACCCCTTCTTGCTAACTTCTTGTGTCCTACTTTACAAACTACCTCAGCTTTCACAACTTTGAATTTTTTGGTATCTTTTTTTATTTTTTATTTTATTTATTTATTTTGCTGAGGCAATTGGGGTTAAGTAACTTCCCCAAAGTTACACAGCTAGGAAGTATTATATGTCTGAGGTCAGATTTGAACTCAGATCCTCCTGACTTCAGGGCCGGTGCTCTATCCAATGCACCACCTAGCTTCCCCCTTTTATCTTTATATTTAAAGGTGTGTAGGTTAAACACTTTGTAAACCTTAAGGCACTAGGTAAATGCTGGTTGTTGCTATATTTATATCTGTACTTATTTCTCCATTAAAATATAAACTACTTGAGTGCAGAGATGGTTTTATTTTGCACCCAGCACCATAGGGTAATCAAAAAATACTTAGGGAATAATTATTAAGGAGGTAATAAAATAACCCAAATGAAAGCTTGTATTCATATAATACTTATTTCTAAAGCTCCTGGAACTTTTGAAGAGACCTATATTCCTTATTTTTAAAGCCTAATTTCATCTTCCTAGCATCCCATTTTGAAATCTAGTTTGCAAAATTAATAGACAGAAGAACAGAAATTAAAGTAACTTATTTGTTCAAGGTCACATAGCAAGTCTGTATGGTTATTCAAATAGAACTAGCATCTGTTTTGTTTGTTTTACACACATTTTAAGAGAGAATACATATACACATAAATATTTCATTCATACTGAGACAACAGTAAGAAGAAAGAGCTGAGTTTCTAAATTTTGATCATCATAAACCCACTTTTTATGCCAAATGATTTATGGTCTAGGAAGAACGAGTGAAACCTTGCCTGTAAGAGGCTGACATAATCAATGTTTCTGGCTTCGATTCTGCTGAGACAGATTTATGAATTCTGCATGCCACCTTGTGGTCGGCATCTTTCATTTTAGAAGTTCTTTGTTTTTCTGTACAGAATTGGCAGTGGTTCCATCTGGATATTTTTCTAATTGCACAATGGGAAGAGAATCATTTCCAAACCGCATTGGATCTGATCAGGTGATGGATGACATAGAACCAAACTAAATGTATGATTCCAATTCAAGATTTGTAGTGAATACCATACAGCTGAGACAGTGAGAGTGACTGAAGCTTCTAACTTAGCCTTTTCATTTTATGGATAAAGATATCGGGACCCATAATAGTAAAATGAGCTGTCCAAGGTTCCACAGCTAGTAAGTGGCAATACATGATTTAGATTCAAAGTGGGAATCTTAGTGCTCTTAGCTAATAAGAAATACATAGGTTGTTTAGTGAACAGAACTCTGGGCCTAGGGTTGGACTTCAAATCCAGCCTCAGACATTGATGAGCTGTGTGACCCTGGACAAATCAGTTCACCTCTGTTGTTAGTCCAGTTCTTCTACTTTAAGAATGATGATCACAATGACAGCTGTCTCACAGAGTTGTGATTATCAAATAAGGTAAAATTCATTAATCATTTAGTACAATGCCTAGCATATATTAGGTACTTAATAAATATTTTTCCTTCCTTCCTCACTTGTTTCTCATAATAAAACTCAATGAATATTTTAAAGCCCCCCAAAATACTTTAAATATTTTTAATTTTTTAAATGAACTCAGACTCAGAGAAGAATATACTGAGAGTGATAAAAAACAGAAATTGGAACAACCTCTAAGAAAGAATTTTTCTAAATGGCCAAAAAAAAAAATTACAAAATGCTACAAGATATATGAAAGAACTCTAGACAGCTCAATACAGATCACTGTAATGACCAAGTTTGATCTTTACTCCCCAAGTTGAAAGATTTGAATTTTTTTCCCACTTTAACTTTAATGGCTCTAATGGGGTGGGATTGGGAAGACACAGGTATAGAATGGTGCATGCATAATTTGATGCAGCTATAATGTCAGCCATTTTTGACAGTTTCTTATTTCAAGAGAATGTTAGGGTGGAGAGAGAGATTGAAAAGGTTATATCAGGAAATATAGGTACCAATAAAACCTATACAAATACAATCCAAGAACTCAATTCCACAACCAGTTATTTGACCTTCGGGTATTTTTTTCTAAAATCATTACCTGATTTTAAGAGAATAAGTAAAATAAATTTTCTGCTGATAATATATACAATGGCTATATTTTAGTATGGCTGTGTGCTGATGATTGATGGTAAGAGAAAGGATAAGCATATATCTATGGGGGGTATATGGATGTGGGTGTGGGCTTTATGATACTCTTAGTATTCTTTATGATATCCTAAGTATCTTTAGCTTGGTAAACTGTATAATTTCTTTATTATACATTTTTTCTAAAAAAAATTATACTACTTAGGGTATCCTAGCATCTGTGAATAGAATCCTGGAAATCAACTGTCATTATCACTAGCATTTACATAGCACTTTAAAGTCTATAAAACTTTTTACCAATATGATCTCATTTTACCTTTCCAGCAACTTTGAAGTACATATTACTATTATCTCTACTCTTACCAATGAAGAAAATTGAGGCAGACTTGTCCAGGGACATGCACAATTATGTGTCCAAGGCCAGATTTGAACTTTGGACTTCTTGACTCCAGACTCATCACTGTATCCATTGTGCCCTCAGCTGTCTCTGGGCTCATCTTGCCCACCCCCATTATTTAGCACTTTCTCCAAGGTTATGTATCTAGTTAATAGAAGAGCTAGAATTAACCCACGAGCCTCAAAAATATTTATTAATTGACCACCTTCTATGTGCAAGGTACTGTCCTGTGTGTGCACAGACAAAACAGCTCCTGCCTCAAGAATTGACTGGCTGACTTCCAGTTCAGCTTTCTTGCCATTATAGTCTAATTGCTAGTCCTCTGGCTTTTAGTATTACAACCACATGAAGACAGGCCTATTGCTAGGCCCTAGTAAACAAAAGTGACTCCATATTTGACCCCGTTTGACTGACTTATGCACTGGAAAGTCCCCATATACCAGTACTGGTTTATTCAGCTTCATTTCTGCAACGAATGCTAGGATCTCCAGATCATCCTCATTTTTGCAAACTTCCTCTAATTCAGGTAAGCAATATGAGCAAACTTTCCTAATTATGTTTCCCTTGCGGGGAATAAATAGGGTTTCATCTTGGTCACCTGCTGATTGACTGCACCTAAGATTCCCCTCCCATAAATCCCTGTGAATATTCAGTTCCAAAGTCAGGTTCTAAGAGGAAACTATTGAACTGGATCTGGATTTTGGAATTAGCATAGCCCTCCCCTCACTTACTGAACTTGCACAAATTATTGAATGTTTATGAACCTCAATTTCTTCATTTCGTAGATGAACAGTTGGACTAACTTATCTCTCAAATCCTTTCCAAGCCTCAGGCTCTATGATTTTAATGCTAGTATTGTATAGTGATTTCAGTTAGTTGATTCAGTTTTATATTTATAATAAAATAGTGACATTTACATGAGCAATGTGTTATATATTTAATAAATATTTGTCAAATTGAATAGATAATATTTTAGGAAGCAGCCTTTTCTTCTCATTGTTTTCTTATTTTGTGAAGTGTTTTGTTTGGGGCTGTCAGGTATCCTGGGGTATATGAATGAAATGACAACTCTTTTGGTTATATGTAATATCTTATTAAGAAGGGGAGGAAATAGATGAGGATCTGCATGACTAGCATAGTGGCCTGAAACCTTTTTTTTCTTTTTAATCATATAGCACTATCAGTATAAAAATGTCATGCATTCATCCCTAATATATTTATTTATTTATAACTTGTATGTTATTATATTTATAATTGTGTACATATAAAACTGAAATTGAAATAAAAATTTTAAAGGATTTAAAAGGATAAAGTCAATGAAATATCTGTCTTAGAGTCAATAGGGAGGTATTGAGGTTTATCTAATAAGGGAATGAGATGGTTGGCAAAATCAGAGGCAACTTAGTAGCATAGATGCTTAGAATCAGGAAGGTCTGAATTCATATCTACTCTTGGACACTTTACTGTCACCCCGGACAAGTCATTTAGCTTATATTTGCCTCAGTTTTCTCATCTGTACAATGGTAATAACATACCACCTCACAGGATGTTCATGAGGATCAAATAAGGTAATATTTGTAAAGCACTATGTGCTTGGCACTAATATGTATTACATAAATATTAGGTAGTATTGCTATTATTTCTAAATCTCTCTGGCAGCCTTCTGGAGGATATATTGGAGTGGGGAAAGACTTGAAAAAGGGAAAACTATTAGGAAGCTCTAAGGCAAAACCAAAGCATTCCCTTTGTTCAAATTTGACATAAATGAAAGAAAAAAGGAAAGTTGTTACTGTTTAATCTTGGGAATATGAGCTTAACTTTTTTATGTGTAAAATAAGGGCAATGGGGAGGAGTAAATAATCTGTAATATGTAATTGTGATGCTATGGGAAATTAATTGAAGTGTTTGAGCTGAGGCTGAAGAGCCATTTCTCAAAGTGATGGAGAAAAAAATTATCAATTGTGTGGGTAGTTGAACTGAGTGGCTTCTAAGTTCCCTGTGATCCCCAGCAGACTGGATACATTCCCATTATGCCAGATATCAGTGCATTTCTAAGGGCAGGTAGGGCCACCATAAACCATCTATACCAGGTGTTTCCAGGTTAGCTCACACTGAAGTCATTTCTTACTTCAGTGCTTCAGTGCTCTAATTAGGATCACATTAAAGTCACAGAGAATTAATTAATAATGGAATCTTAAGGGCAATCTTGTAATTGGGAAGACTTCGGTTCAAGTATTGCCTCTGGAATCTACCAGAGCACCTGACTATAGGTCAGGACTATAACTTAGGGATAAGTTGCTGACTCACCTTGGTGGAAAGAATTACTCCATTGAAATCTCCCTACCCTAATGAAATGACAGGGTTTAACCCTCTCCCCAGCCCTTGCCCATACCCTGAATTTTTTCTGTTCGAGAATGCGGTTGTGGGACTTGGAGCTCCCATACCCACCCCTGATAGATAGCACCACAAACAAACACAAACATACATACACATATGGGCATGTTCTAAAGACTTGATAGACTTCTGGTAGTTGGGAAATGGTGCCCATCTGCCACATTGTCTTCTTTGTAGGGATCAGAGCATCTGGCAGTCAGTTTATTAAAAGAAAAAGCCAAACAGCTGTGTCGACACCAAGCCAATAGACTTTAAATAGATTTGTTTGTTCAAATGGTACAGATTTGGCCAGTTAGAGTACAACTTCTGTCAGGTAATGGACTCTTTCCTTCCCGCCCCTAGAAGAAAATCTTGACCTATCTAGAGAGTTCTCTTTCTCAACCTAACAAGCTGATTGAGGTTCTGATCTAAACAGAGCAACTCTACACCCTTTCCTCATTAATCCCTTCTTCCTTCTTCTTCTTCCCCTTGCTAGTTTCATACAACGTTAGGCTTACTCTTTATCACATGACTTTACTTCAGATTACCTGTGCTTTTTTGCAGATCAGATTTCATTAGGAACAACAAAAATCTTTCAGTAAAGATGTTTTCAAGATTCAGCTGATAGCCTGATTATGAGCCACTTGCTCAACAGATATTTATGAGTGCTTCCTGTGTGCCCAGTACTATGGATACCATGTCACATAGTGTAAGATTACAAAATTAAGTGTTAAGTGGTATTTTAAGACATGATGTCTATCTCCAAAAAAGCAAAGTAAGTGAGGGAGGAAGGGAGAGAGGAAGGAAGGAAGGAAGGAAGGAAGGAAGGAAGGAAGGAAGGAAGGAAGGAAGGAAGGAAGGAAGGAAGGAAGGAAGGAAGGAAGGAAGGAAGGAAGGAAGGAAGGAAGGAAGGAAAGAATGGAAGGAAGGAAGGAAGGAAGGAAGGAAGGGAGGGAAGAAAGAAAGAATGGAAAGAAGGAAGGAAGGAAGGAAGGAAGGAAGGAAGGAAGGAAGGAAAGAAAGAATGGAAAGAAGGAAGGAAGGAAGGAAGAAAGGAAGGAAGGAAGGAAGGAAGGAAGGAAGGAAGGAAGGAAAGAAAGAATGGAAGGGAGGTAGGGAGGAAAGAAAGAATGGAAAGAAGGAAGGAAGGAAGGAAGGAAGGAAGGAAGGAAGGAAGGAAGGAAGGAAGGAAGGAAGGAAGGAAGGAAGGAAGGAAGGAAGGAAGGAAGGAAGGGAGGGAGGAAGGAAAGAAAGAATGGAAAGAAGGAAGGAAGGAAAGAAAGAATGGAAAGAAGGAAGGAAGGAAAGAAAGAATGGAAAGAAGGAAGGAAGGAAGGAAGGAAGGAAGGAAGGAAGGAAGGAAGGAAGGAAGGAAGGAAGGAAGGAAGGAAAGAAGGAAGGAAGGAAGGAAGGAAGGAAGGAAGGAAGGAAGGAAGGAAGGAGGAAGGGAAGGAAGGAAGGAAGGAAGGAAGGAAGGAAGGAAGGAAGGAAGGAAGGAGGAAGGGAAGGAAGAAAAGGAAGAGAATGGAAGGGAAAGAAAGGAGGGAGGGAAAAAGGAAAGAGGGAAGAAATAAGCATTTATGAATTACCTACTATATATCAAGAACAACTAGGTAGTACAGTGGTTAGAGTGTTGAACCTGGAATCAGGAAGAGTCATCTGAGTTCCACTCCTGAGTTCCAATCTCAAACATTAAATGATTGTGTAACAATTGTGACTATGAACAAGTCACTTAATTCTATTTGCTTCAATTTCCTCATGAGTTGAGAAGGAAATGGAAAACAAAAGTATTTTTGCCAAGAAAACTCTAAGAATGAGAGACACAACTGAAACAACTTAATAACAACCACATATTGTGCACCAAGTGCTGTACTAAGTACTTCATAAATTTTATTCCATTTGATCTTCACAACAACTCTGGGAGGTAGGTGTTCTTATTATTCCCATTTTATAGTTGAAGAAGAAAAGGCAGATAGAGTTGAAGTGACTTTCCCAGGACTACACAGAGTTTAAGAATAGATTTGAACTCAGATCTTCCTGACTCTAAGCCCAGGATTCAATCACTGTGGCATCTTGCTGCCTAGCTGGGGAGATCTGACCCCCACACAAAACTATTTATTCACATGTTTCTGGGTTGCCATCTGTGTGCAAGTCAACAAGTTAACAAATCATCCAGCATTTATTAATGCCAGGCACCATGGTAAGCACTGGATGAAAGGTACTATACTAAACCTTTGGGATAAAAAGATAAATAGGATCTATTCTTGTTTTTAAGGCATTTTTAAAAACAATCATTCCTTCTTGTTGTGTGATGGAACCCTTTGGAAGTCTTCTGAAGAATGTGGATTCCTGATCAAAATTAATGCATAAAAATATGATCTATAAGTTTGTTAAGGAAACCAATTATGTTGAAATAAAGTTATCAGAATATTAAAATATCAAGCTCAGGGACCCTGGTTTAGAACTCCTAGTAGGGAAAAAACCCTGGATTAATCTAGTCAGTGTCTCAGGCACCTGTTGCAGGCTGGTATGAGAAACAAAATCAAGAAGTTGTAGAAATCACTTTGTCCACCTCCAAATACTATAACAGTGTCATTGGTTATTACTGTTAATTATAATAATTTAATCACAACTGTAGAAATTAAAGGAACCATGAAGTTCTTCTTGGTTTAGCACTTTTATGTTATGATCAAATTTGAGAACAATTGATAAACAACAACAACAATTTTACATATAAAGAAACTGAGACCCAGAGAGATTAAGTTCAGTGCTTCAGTGGATTTCTACTCTCATTGATGAATGAAAAGCATTGAATAAATAATATCTGACCCCAAAGAAATGAGCCTAATGGAATTTGGTTCAGCCAATGATGCTCCTCAAATCATATTATGTAGGAATCCATCTGCTCTTCTTTTGAGAGGGGGAGGGCAAGGAGGCAGTCAGGGTTAAGTGATGTTCAAAGTCATACAGCTAAGACTTGAACTCTGGTCCTCTTGACTCTTCCAACATGGATCATCAGTTTTGCTCTTTCAGTTTTCTCTCCTAAACTGATCAATTGATGTTTAGGAAGAGGCTCTGAAGTATTTGTCCAGAGATCCTTGAGTACTAGAAATATGGCCATAGTCCCCTTTCAAGACATCTGTAAAAGGCATAGCAGAATAAAATTATTATTGTCCCTGATGTATTTTAGATATAGGTGAGGAGGGGGGTGCTCCACTCATTCCCAGACTTTTTTTAATCACATAAAGCATAATCAAACATTTATTAAGCCTCTGCTATATAAAGGAAGCTCTGCTGATTTTGGAAACGAATCAAACAAACCCTTGCTAATTGCCAACTAACTTCCAGAAACTACTAGGTATTAAGAGATTCAATGACAAAGCATGAAAAAAGCCCTTCCCTTAAGAAGCTTACTGCTTACATTCATGTAATGTTTTTTCAGCTTTCAAAGCACTTTTCTCCCAACCTCTCAGTGTAGTAGGGAGGGCAGATTTTATTGTTCTTATACTATAGATGCAGTAAATCACCCACAAAGAGGGTGGGTGCCTTGTCCTGAGTCTCATGGAAGTTAAGTGGGAGAACTCAGAACTCAACCCGGATCTCCTAAATGCAAGCCGATTGTTCACCGAAGTGGAAAGAAATGGATAAAGAAATGCTTATGAATGGCTAGATGTGAAGTTCTCAGAACGACAAGTTGAATAGGAGACCTTTTCCATCAACTATAATTTGTTCAATTGCTTTCCTATCTTGGCGATTTAATATTTTATCTCTAGGACTTGGGCCTATGAGCTTCTCCTTGGGGATACAAGTTCTCTTTTCATCAGTGGAATTTTTAGCATAATTACTTTTGTTTCAGAGAGCATTTAGAGCAGTTTGAAAAAACTCCCCACCAAAAGGGGATGAAGTTTCCAAAGGGATTAGAAAGTGTGTGTTTGGGAGCCTTTTGGATTGTCAAAAAGAAAGATGCTCAATATTCTAATGGTACATTTTCCAATCCATATTTCAAAGTAATAGGGAAAAGAAGCATTTCACCCACTTACTTTTCCAGAAACAGATAATGCCTTTGGTCCACAAAGGACACAAAAAAGTAAAAGAAGGGAAAAAAAGAATTTTGGATTAGCTGCTCAAACATATGATTTTAGCTGAAAATTAAAGAGAGGCATAAAAGAATAGTGTTGGTGTTGGTGCTTATCTTTTAAGTATGTAATAAATTATGTTTCCAGTTCAGGCTTATAGAGTGATTCTAAATAACTTGTTTAACTTCTCTGGGCATCATTTATAAAGAATGGAAACAATATTAATGATGATGATCTTGATCTCACCTGGTTCTCTTAATGAAAAGGGTGACAAGAGAAGTAATTCTTAATGTTATTTTGATGTTGTTTAGGTGTTTCTGTCATGTGTGACTCTTTGTAACTCAATTTAAAGTTTTCTTGGCAAAGATACTGGAGTGGTTTGCCATTTACTTCTCCAGCTCATTTACAACTGAGGAAACTGAGACAAACAGGGTTAAATGACTTGCCCAAAGTCATACAGCTATTGTGTGTCTGAGGCTGGATTTGCACTCAGTCCAGGCCTGATGCTCTAACCCTTATGCCATCTATCTGCCCTTTATATTTACACTGCATTTTAATTATAAAATAATATTTTAATTTATAAATAATTTAATTAACCAACATTTTGATTAATAACTAAACATTTTAATTTAACATTCATAATGTGCTATTTATGTAGCACTTGAAGGTTTGCAACGTGCTTTCCATATATTAGCTCCTTTGTTCTTCAACACAAACATGGAAGCTAAGTTTATTATTCATGTTTTACAGATATGGAAACTAGGGCTCAGAGAAATTAAGTGATTTGCCTGAGTTGAGCTATTTAGTAACCTCTAGACTCAGATTTTTTCATATTTTACTTCCTATGACTTTTGTAGCTATCCTATGAGCTGAGCAAAACAAATAATATTATTCCTGTTTAATAGATGAACAAACTGAGAGACAAAGGCGTTAAATGGCATTTTGAAGACTGTTGTCAAATTTGTCACTAGAACCCATTCCCATGCCTCCTTTCTGCTCTCTCCATGCAATACTTAAAACAGTTCTGACCATGTCATTCCCTTACTTGTTAAGCCACAAGGGCTCACAATTGCCTTTGGATCAAATCCAGACACTTTAGTTAAATATTTAAACATCTTCACACTCTGCCTTTTACTCTGGCTTATAAAATGCAAGGATTTTCATTTTATAAGCGCTAAAGGTCCTTTCTAGTTCTAAATCTGTTATGGGCAAGATTGCTGGGCAGACCTTGGTAAAAGCACCCAGTGTTTCAGCTTTGAAAGGATTATTGAATTATTCCTTCCTAGGGTGAGACAAAGATACCTATATATATATATATATATATGTCCATGGCAGAGAGTACAAACTAATGAGATAGGAAAACAAAATCCTAACTCCTGTTCATGCAGAGAAATAAAGAGAGGTTGCCATCTTGTGGCAAGATGATTTATTTAGGGAACAGAGAGGGCTGCACATTCCTGTTGCTTGGAATATAACTTTCTCCCCCTGCCCTCCTTTACTGATTTAGAAAGATTTGAAGATCTTTCTAATGATAATAATCCTGCCAGCAAAGTATAATATGCAAATACTTTGGCACTGATTTGAGAGCCAGACCAGGAGTTTTGCAAGGTAAAAGCTCAGAATTTCCTTCTGATTTGGTCTATGGTGATTTCTTTTTCAACTCCTCATTTAATTCTGCTTTCAGCATCTTGGATAAAATATTTAGTGGAAGAAAAAAGGGAGCAGATGCAGGAAGGGATAAATAGGATTTTCTGTATTTAGAATGAGGCTATTTATTTCTGTGTACAAATCTATCAGGCATGTTGTTTATGTTTTTTTTTGCAATTTCCAGCCCTAAGATTTTTCAGTGAGGTTAGATTTTTTCTCCCCCCATCAAAAGATGCATTGATATGTACACAAACACACACACATACCACACACATACACATATGTGTGTATGTGGTATGTATGTATGTGTACATATATATACATATATGTACAAAATGTGTTTATATTTATATCTATGAGGTTTTTTATGTGAAATTTTTTGGTAATGTCACAACACATTCAGGCATTTATGCCATCAGATGTACTATAAATCCTCTATTTAAAGAAACAACCCTTAACATTCTAAATTATATATCTTATTCGGATCTCTATCTTTCTTTTATGTGAGTAAAGCAACTCAGTTAATTATACTCAGTTAAATCAGTAAAATATTCTCTCTGAAAGGTGCCCAAATGGTACAAATCCAGTATGACACAGAGAATTAGTAGAAACCTCCATTCATTCAGTTAGATAATAGTGTGTTTCAGTGAAAAGAATTCTGTACTACAGGCAAGAGACCTGACTTTGTTTTAGATTATATCTCTGATTTGTTATGTAATGTTAAGCAATTTACTTATGCTTTCTATGCATCTGGTTCCTCATTTGTAAATAATGAGGACAATAATGATAACAATAATTAATAACATTTAAATAGCACTTAAATAACACTATGTGTTAGGTACTATGTTAAGTGCTTTACAGTTTCTTAACTGACTCTACCCTTTTTAATCCCCATTTTGCAGGTGAAGAAGCTGAGGCAAATAAAAATTAAGTGATTTTTCCAAGGGTTATATATACATTATGTAAGTGACTAAGACTCAATTTTAATTTAGACCTTCCTTATTTCAAGTCTAACATTCTAACTGCCCCAATAATATATATATATATATATATATATATTTATTTATTATGTAATAATATATGTACAAAATATAATATATTTAATAAAAACTCCTCACAACAACCTTCAGAGGCAGATGCTATTATCATCATCCCCATTTTTACAGATAAGAAAACTGGAACAGACAAAAGTTATAATTTGTCTAGCCAGAATCACATACCTAGTAAGAATCTGAAGCTGGATTTAAATGAGGTCCTCCCAATTCTGGGTCCAGCATTGTAGCCACTATACCATCCAGTTAAGATATTGGGATGATCAAGGATTTAGAAGTTAAAGAGATACCATTAACTAGCATAATAGTATATCAAATGTAAAAAATTATTATACTTGCCAAAATCTACAAAGCATAAGGGAAAGAATTGCCATAGTGAAAAATACACTGGATCTCCAATCAAAAGACCCATACAAAAATCCTAATCTTCAATCTTAATATCAACTTTGTGGCCTGACCTAAGTCACTTAAACTTTCTGGGCCATAATTCAATCACAGATAAAACAAAAAGGTTGGGTAATCTTGAAATATTCATCCAGTTCAAAATTCTAAAATCCAAGGAATAGAAGAGTAAATATAGGATAAAGAGAGAAATGGGCAATATGAGTAGGTGAAGTCAGTAAAGCATTTTTAGCATTTTAATGTCTAGGCTTGTGCAGATTCTTAATGTAAGGTCTATGATCTTGTTTTTTAAAAATATTTTTGATAATTGAATTCTGTTGTAATTGTTCTCCTTTTTAAACCTACATATTTTATTTTGTGCATTTAAAAAATTAATCTAATATAGGAGCTATTGCCAGAGGGTCCATGACACCAAATATAAAAAAATAAAAACCTCTGATAGAGTTGTCCTAGGTGGGGTGAAATATGAGGAGATGGAAGAATGCAAAGGTGAATTGGGTCCCTTGGCAATGTTAAATAATGCCTGGAGACTAGAAATGATTGTAGCCTGACCCTTCTTCCTTTGTAGAGGCAGCTTGTGTCCCCCATGCATTAGATTCACAACAATGGAAACAATCAATTAACTAACATGTTTCAAGTGCCAACATTGTGCTGGAGGATGAAATGGCAAACCACTCTAGTATCTTTGCCAAGAAAATCCCAAATGGGGTTAGGAAGAGTGTCATGTAGTAACATCTGAAAAAATAATGTGCCACTCCTTTTCTGGGCATTTCAGCAGTGCCCAATGGCCAACAGAACTGACCAAATCCCTCAGTTATCAGTACCCTGACTCCCTGCAGGTAATCTTATCCCATCCACTGTCCTTTGAACACCTATCAATTCCAAAAAAACCGCCATCATGGTTTTCCTAAAGATTTTGATTGTGACTACTTGGGTAAGTTCTTAAACTTAGTTTTTGGTTTTTTTACCTTGAAGTGAGATGATCTGAGTTTTACTGCTGGCAAGAATATTTAATAGCTATATGGACTTGAGAAAATGACTTCATATCTCAAAGCCTCAGTTTCCTTATTTATAAAATGGGACTGATCATATTTGCAACCTAACATGTTATCCCTTTTGTGCATTTCTAAAAGATATTACTCATCTACCCCCAAAAAAGAGGGGGGAAGAAAGCCAATAAGATTGAAATAAAAATGAACTTCATTTCTTTAATTCTTTATTAGGTACTATGTTAAGTGGTTTATAGTTATTTTCTTAATTGTTTCTACTTTTCCCTGATGCTGACTTCTCATGGGCCAGAGTCTGGGTGATTTTGTTAAACCTAAAGAACTATATAAAGAAGAGTTATTTTTCTACCTACAACAGTTACTTAACATTAAAGGAAACATAGCTAGGTGATTTGTTTCACATAGCACAGCAAGATGATACAGAGTCATGCCTAAAATCCAAATTTCATCTCCCCAGGTCTTATCTTCCCATAATGCACCTGGTAGAACAGTGGGTAGAGTGATGAGCTTGGAGGCAAGAAGTTCTGAGTTGAAATTTGGCCTTAGGTACTTTTTAGCTGAATAATCTGAACCACTACTTACCTTAGTTTCCTTGGTTGTAAAGTGAGGGTAATAATAGTCCCTGCCTTACAGGTTATGAGATTTAAATGAGATGATATTTGTTTTTAAAAAGTGCTTAAATCGGACCTGGTACTTAGTGGGCACTACATAAATACTTATTCTCTTCGTCTACTCTTCCCTCCTCTCCTGTCTTTAAAATGAGGGGCTTGGATTAAGTGATCTCAAGCTCCTTCCATCTATGAATCTATGTTCTTATGTGGCTCAACTAGATTTTAAGTCTCTGGAATGCAGGAAGGATATCTAATATCTTTCTATATTTCTATTATAGTACCATGGAAACCACTTGATCTTTGTTATTAATGATAAGAATGACCAGATCAAACTTTTTTAGGAGTGAGAAAATCAGAAAGACAGTAGCAGAGAGAATAAGAAATACTTTGTCCAACTTTGGAGAATGGCACAAAGACAGGACAAAGAGCCATTAAGACTTAAATGAAATACCTCGGTCATCCCATCTGCTCTGTGAAGGATAAAAAGTTAATTTCTCCATAGTGTTCCATTGAAGACAAATTTTTAATTGGTCCTATGTCACTAGACCTTTATTTACATGCCAGGTCTAACGAGCTGCTGCCATAGATAATTTCATTTAATTCTATAAACTAAGCATGGAGTCATGGAGCTATACATAATAGGCACTTAATAAATTATTGTTGAATGGCTGAGTATTGATTGAAACTTCCTATGGTCATTTGCCCAGTGTTATTCATAGATCCTAAGGGAAAAAAACGCTGATCTCCTAATCCAATGTTCCTTCTACAGTGACTTCTCTCTGTATCATGGGTGAAGGGCATGATGGGATAGATTCAATGTCCAGCCCTGGACTGGGATGCTCTAAGCTGCCATGGTCACAGTCCCTATCCATGGGTAATGGATGGATCTGAGGAAAAGAACCATTGTTTCCCAGTCAAAGAAGGCTCACTTCAACGGGGTTACTTATTCTAATGGCATCTACTACTCTGTTAGAGAAGGAGTGGGAGTAATTGAAATGTAGACATAATATCAATTTTCGTTCAGCATGAGCTGATGCTCAGGGTGGTTATATGGCAAGAGCTGCATGTTACAGTTCATTTTGCTTCTCTATAGTGAGGCACTCACAAAATACTGCAAGGCTGAATGACAGGTCATGTGGAAAACTGAAAGAGGTAGGCAAAGGCTGGCTGGCTGTGTAGGTTGACAAAGCAGCTCCTTCTCTTTTATCACAGGAATATGGCATTCTCTGTATGCCAGTTATGGAAAGAGGGGAGATGTGTGTTCCCATGTGGAGCCAGCCATTCACCAAACTAAGGAGCAAGAATCTTGTCTTTCCATCCTCCTTTTATCCCTTTGCCTCTGACCTTACTTACACTGTCCCTTACCCACCACGGCCCTTGGATTGCTCCTATCCGGGTATCTCTCCTTCTAGATGGGACTTCTTCCTGCAATTTACTTTCTCTTCTCTCTATATTCTCACCTCATTTCAAAAAGCGCCTTGTGTCCTTAGGACTTTGGGGGTAACCAAAACTCCTGTGATTAACTAATTCTCCATGGGGAGTCATTAACAATATTCCTACATTTCTGACTTCAAGCTCCCCTTTCTGATTATAAACAGGACAATGGAAAGGTCAATGACCACTCTCAGACACAACTCAATGGCAAATAAAATAGAACTTTAAGCAGCCCATCTCTTCCCTTCCTCTTCTCCAAATGTGAATATTTTAACCTTACCACTATCCACTTGAATCCAAGAGGGTGACTTTGATAATAAATATCACAGACACTTCCTGACAGCCCTATACTATGCCAACCATAGGAACTAGTAGAGCCTAAAGGGAATTTAAAAGATATAGTTGGTAGATAGTCATCTAGAAATTCAAGAAGACTTGGGTTCAGTACATGCTTATGGCTATGGTACCCTAGGTAAGTTACTTAACTTCTCAAGATGCTAAAGAAGTCTCTAAGGTTCTGAAATGTCAGAACAGCTCATTGAGAAAGTTTCTTTGTGAGAAGTTCTCTGATACAAAAAAAAAAAAAAAAAAAAAGAAAAAGAAAGACTCTGGACTTGAAGGAGAACAGGGTATTGTTTTGTATTTCTTTTTATTCAACTTTTGTGTATTGATAAATGAGCAGTATATGTGGTTACTCGATCCTTAACATCTTGATTTTCTCTGTCCATTCATATGGAGAGGATTATAGGAGACTTGACTGAAATGGAGAGGGGTACTATTCATGGCTGCACATATTGAGCATCTGTTCTGGTCCGGGAGCTCTGAGGCAGCATGGCTTAGCTAAAGGAATGCCAGATTTGGAGTTAGGAAACCCTTAGAACAAATCCTACTACTGACACAAAGAAATATAAAACTTAGAGTATAGCTGGGCAGAAAAGGAAAAATGCCAGTTATAGATGGCACCCACTTTGAGCATGTCTAGGATGAGAGGTAAGCAAGCTGCTGAGGTATAATGAGAATTGGAGTACTACAAAAGATTCTTTTTATCTTATTTGTCATCAATACACTTATTTTTGCCAGAAATTTTTGCTTTTTATGGCACTTAAATATTTGTGATGCCAGGAACACAGAGATACTGTTTGCCTGCTATAATCTTGGCAAGTTATAACCTCCTGGATCTGTTAATTGTTCTGCAAAATGAGAGGGGTGGAACACATCATCTTTTTAAGTTTCTTCCACTTCCAAATCCTAAATGAGCTTCGCTGCTCATTCTGTTTTGACCTTATGTTCTAGTTCTAAACCTCTGATGGTTGGTTTGGTTTGATTTTGCCTTATTCCTTGTGACCAATGTCCAGCTTTGTTCCCTAGTCCCAATAATTGTCCCCTTGGATTTAAATCCCTGTTTTGATTCTCAAACCAGGACACCGTTTTATCAGAACTTTAGCTTTGACTTGTTTCTTTAAGTCCTCCTAAGGAGGACCTGCTTTGGAAGTTTTCCTAAAGGAATCACCAATACATATCACCAGATTTCCCTACACTGAACTACCTGTTGTCCAATGATGGACATTCTCCTGCCAACCCTCTCCCCATCTGTCTGTATTTTCTCATATTGTCTGTATATTCTCATATCATTTCTCCCACCCTAATAGATCTCTCAAAGTTCTAGATTCCAGTTGTTTCCAATGTGATACAGCTATCATCTTCAATTTCTGAAGGGCTGTAGAATTCTGTTGGAGGAACTATTCTCTCAGAGCTTTTGATTTCTTGAAACCAACCCTAGTTTACTCTTTTGTCTTCCTGAAACCTTATTCACCATACCTTGTCTAACATTGGAACCTGTCTTGTCCTATTCCACTGCCATCTGTGCTGACCAGATTGATTCCCTAGAGCCATGAGGACTGTAATCCATCTGGTTCTTTTCTACCATGTGACTTGTTTCTTGAACTAATACAGTCAGCTGGCTAGTGTCACTTGTGGGTTTTGAGAAATTTAAAATTTCTTCATTCTTCTTGATGGAGACTCCACCAAGGAAAAGAGAAACCTTTACCATGAACAAGTGCTTACACACTTTTCTTCTAAATAATTTGCCCTGTTTTAAAAGTCAACCCAGAGCATGAGTAAAATGGGATGGAACCTGAAGGAAAATGCAGGTCCAACCACAAGCTAGCTAAGCTGGTGAATCTGGCAGCTATCCCAGGTATAGCAATGAAAGGAATAAAGACCAGGAAACATTAAATAGACTAACAATGGAGTAAATCCAAGGAGGTCTGCAGCCCAAGGCCCTGAAAAGGCAACAAAGACAAGGAATAAGTGGGCAAGAAATGCAGTTCAAGGGATTGTGGTTGGGATCTCTGATGTTAGAGCAGGAGCTAAGATTCCTTGCCACTTACTGGAGCTTGGGCATTTATTATGGCTAGAAATAAGGAACAAATATACAGCTGAATCATGCTTCTAGATGAGGAAGAAGAGAGTTGTTTTTTCAGTATTTGCTATTTTGTGAATTCTACAACACTTAAGTGAAATTGCCCCTTCCATGATTAGGATACAGAAATAAATACATACTTTACACTGTTGGAATAAAGGGTACTATGGTCAGTAGTTTTCAGCCAGTCTCAAAGTCATGTTAAACAAATGTGAGATTGCAAAGCTTAATCAGAGTATTGTTGTGACTCTGTTCAACTAGCATTCCATGAATACATTCAGGGACCTGCCAAGAACTCATGGCGAGGGAATTTCTGGAGGGATGCAGGAAAAGATCTTTACCAAAGCATGAGCATTCAGAATTTAATCTTTTGCCTCTGCATAAAAGTTTTTGTTTTGCTACTCATTTTATCAGGACTATAAAAAGATATATAAGGGGGCAGCTAGGTGGCGCAGTGGATAAAGCACCAGCCTTGAATTCAGGAGGACCCGAGTTCAAATCTAATCTCAGACACTTAACACTTCCTAGCTGTGTGACCCTGGGCAAGTCACTTAACCCCAATTGCCTCAGGAAAAAAAAAAAAAAAGACATATAAGGATAAAGAATAATGAGTTGATCTGAAGCCCTCCCAAAAGAGTCAGCATTTACTGACAGGAAAGCTTGAGCCTGGGATATTCTAGAATGATCCCCTCCTCACACATTACAAGCCAGAAACAGATTTCACAATTGTTACACTAAGAATCTATATGATCATAGGTATGTCTCTGCTCCTATCTCAGTATTATTTTTCTCATCTATCAAAAATTAAAGTGTGATACAGCTGTGCATATATCCTAACATGATCAAAAGGCATGATGTACAGCAAAATATTTTTAGCAAAATTTTTTTCTGGGAAGAAAACAAAATGGGTTCCTGGAAACTATAGGTTGGAAGAACAAATCATGGTATAAAATGCATTGGAATATTATTACACTGTGAAACAACAAATATGAGAAATTGTGAGAAGCTTGGGAAGACTTCTATGAACTGATGCAAAGCCAAAAAAGCAAAAGGAGGTGAAGAGTCCATATAATCAATACCATGATATAAATAACAGAACATTAAATCAAATCCTAATTCTGAGTGACTGTGATAGGCCAATTTTGGCCCTAGGAAAAGATGAGAAAAAAAAACATAGCATGGGTTTTATTACATCATAACCCTTAAAATCTTCATCCTTACCTTGCCTCATCTTAAATCCCTAATTCAGTCTATACTATCACTATTGCCTCAATCATCCAGGTTTTATAACTACTACTTATATTTGAGTCAACCTTCTTTAATTCTCCTTATCTAGATTAACACTAATACCTATTATATTTCTTTTCATTCCTATGCCACTTGCATTTCAGACCCTCATAACTTAAAGTCATAAATGTTATACTTAGAAGAAACCTTAGGTCATATACAATTCCATCATTTTGGACATGAAGAAGCTGGGTCCCAGAAAGTCACTAAACTCTATGAGTTTGCAGTGTTATGTAAGAGAATTTTCTTCCATAGGTGGTTGACAGATTTAAGATCAAATCCAACTTTTCTGTTTTCCTTTCTTTTTTCTTTTTGTCAACTGCCAATATAAGCTTGGATTTGAACTCAGATTTTCCTGACTCCACAAGGAACCTTCTATTGTTTGTGCCATCTAGCTGCTATATAGAATTTACTAGAGTTAAAAAAAAAAAAGACATACTCACAAATGAATCATTTGAAGTTAGAGGAAGTTAAATGGCTTGTCCAAAGTCTCACAATTAGTTGAGTCACAAACCTATGTCACCTTCCTACTCTAGTTCTCTCTCTAGTATACCAAGCTATCTCTAGGGACAGCATCAAGAGCCTGCAATGTTCAGTTTTTATTCTCCAGAATTTTACTTTGCTTTTCCATCATTCATGTATGACTGGATTTTCTATTTGCATCTTAGAAACAGAGTCGCAGCATCTATGCATATCTGATGAATTTTTGGCATATAATTCACATGGTAATAGGGTATTTCCCCTTATCCCTTTATGCAGAGCTAAGGCTTTCTCTGCCTTCAGCTTGTATCTGCAAATTGAAATGCAGATTCCCCCCCTTGGACAATGGAATGGAGAATAATTAGTAATTTGATGCAGTTGTATATAGCAGTGGTTCAAAGGGCTGTTTATAATTTATAGTTAATTAACCTTCCCCCTTAAAAAAAACTGAGACCTAATTTCCTTTTTGTGATGTCTGTTCTTTTAAAAATGTGCTCTTCCACTGATATTGAGAAATAATGATGCTGAATAACTCAGACTGATTAAGGCTGTTGTTCTCCTACAAATTTTCCTCAGGAAAAAAAAAAAGAATATTGTAATGAGGTTTTCTGCAATCCATCTGAGGAAGAATAATTATTCTTATTGTATAGGGTTAAAACTAAAGCAAAAAAAAAAAAAAAAAAAGGCAACCTGAAAGTTAGATTTCATCTTAAATCTATCCTCAGCAACATGGTGGAAAATTCAAGCTTGCAAAACTGTGCAAATTCCCAGACTCAAAGCTTTAAAGGGATTCTGAGTAAATAGGAATAGTTAATCTCATTTGGAGGTTGATGCACTATTCAATTAAATCTCTAATTTCAGGATTTTAATCATTTTAGCATTACTGTGAATATTTAAATGATCAGCCTTGGCAGAATACCAAGAACACAAAACTTTAGCTAAGGAAATTAAAAATTGTCATTAAATCTGCTATCAATTTTATGACAGACAACTAACCAAGCATTGTATAGATTATTAAATCAATACCACATTTTCTTAGTGTTTCTAAAAAAAGATATATATTTTTAAAAATCAGTATGTAATTACAAAGCAAAATAATAATTTTAGTCCAACATCTTGGAACAAAGAGTACAGAGGCTAACATTTGAAGGACCCTAACAGGATCTACATATGACCCATTGGCCTTTCAGGGTGCCTAAAATTCCTATCATTATAATTACCCGTCTATAAAATAAAAAAGCTTTATTATCTGGAAAGGAGTGACAATTCATTGGCAGAGATTAGGCTCTGGTTAAATGTGCATGTGCATATACATGTAGTTTTTGATGAGAACCCTGATTTTGGACAAAGAAGACCTATTCTGTAGGCAACTCAATTTCTTTGAGCCTTAATTTCTTCATATATAAAACAAGAGAATTAGACCAAATTATTTCTGACATCCCTTATAGTTCTAAATCCTGTAATTGGAGAGGAGACAAAGAAGCCATGGGATGAATGGATGGATGGATGGATGGATGAATGGATGGATGGATGGATGGATAGATGGATGGGTAGATAGATGGGTGGATGGATGGGAACCTCTTTGGGGATAAGGTTGTCACTGCATGGTAGGTAAAGAAAATAGGTGATAAAGTTAATAGGAAATTTCTAGATGTAGAGATAAGAAAATGTGATCACCAAATTAAGCATTATGTTTAACATTTTCCCCATATATAACTACATTTTTTGAAAGTTAGTTTATATAGGTCAAATGTCTTCTTGGAATTTAGTGGCAGAAATCAATAGTCTATTTAATTGTGTTTAAGCATCTTCCTTTTGACTTTTTTGAACAAAATATACCTTTCAATAGAATCCCTGAAAAGCAAGATTCCTTTTCACTTTTCCCTCACTCCTCAAGAAAAAAAAATATATTTTAGCTAAACATCTTTTGGCCACATAGTAAAAAAAGCACTTTCATGTCCAAAGAAAGATAAGATTTGCTTGGTTTGCACAATGTAGCACTGTACTCCTCAGTTTAGAAAAATTTAAAAGCTTTCCAAATCAGAATCTGAGTTAGAGATCAAAGTAAGTCCTGCTCCAAACTATAGATGGGAGAGCCCCTTTCTCCAGGACAGACCTGAGGAAATACTAAAAGTAGCTTCATAGTGCTTGTCTCTTCCTCCATCCTTCTCTCTAAGTTATCTCATATTTGGCATTTCTACACTTGACCCACTATTGTTTGGACATGAACTTGGAAGGTTAACTTGTTTTCTTATAAATGTGATACTTTGATTCTAACCCTTAGAATTTCATGGGGTAGAGGGGAGAAATTAAAAATTCCCATTTTCAAGAATTGCCACTGTTCTATGACCAGGGAAAACAATAAAATTTATACTATACATGAAGACCAAACCTTCCTTTTTTAGTACTGTGCTCTAACAAAGTTAGACAAACCTCAGACAAGTTATTAGTAGGCTGGGAGTCTTAAGTAAGGACAAAGGACTATATGAATTTTAAGGACCCTTCCAAGTTCAATTAGCTATTCAAATGTGATTCTATAGGATTAAAATCAAAGCTGTCTTAATACAAAGAAGTCATTCCTCAAGTTAGTTCATGCTTAGATCATTTCTGTCAGTGAATAGGATTGTGTGAACTCCACAGTTTGGGTGGATCCGTCCTTCATGAGTTCACCATCCCAAGTAAGCTTCCAGACCTACATCAGACCAGTTCTAGGCCTGAGGGTCACTCACAAGTGTCCCTACCCTATACCTCTAATTCCCTTTGGTTCTCCAGGAGGAAATTAAGCAGATCCATTCTGCTGTTTGGTGGAGAGATCACATTTTTTCAAGTGGGAAAAGATAGAATTTTGCTCCAGTGAGCAGCATTTCAGTAGGAAACAATGGTCCCATTCCCAATATTAAGGGACTAAAATCAATCTATCGCATACATTTGTAAAAATATTTGTAACCTAATTGGACTACAATAGGTATTTGTATAGTACACTTTGAGAAACTGCTACAGATCATAGTTAGCATATTAAGATATACACAATAAATACTGTACATATAAGTAACATATAGGTATATATAAAACACAGAACACATTAACTGGATTGCTTATCCTGTGATAGATACAATTATATAGTTCATTTGATGCTCGTAGAATACACTTTCAAATGCTTAATCTTATTGGGTCTTCTTAAAAACTATGGTGAGCTTGGTGTCCTAATAGGCCAGAACTCTGGAGAAATATACTTGAGGCAAGGATTCTTACAACAAGGTATTAACTCAGTAGAATTGATGAGACAATGATTATCTAGTTTAGCATGGTGATGAATAGTTTTCTAGTTCAGTATGATTGATTTAATCTTACAACAAATAATGGTTCCCAAGTGATACAATAATTATTTTATACTCAATATGATGAATGGATTTAATTGTAACAGAGTATTTAAGAGGTCAGAGTCACACCTAAAGGAGGACTGGAAGAGACTTGAAGACAGAGACCTTTGTGGTGGCTAGCCTGTCCTCCTTCACTTCTCCACTGAGACCAAGGCTCATCTGAAAATCCCTTAGAAAGCTAGACTGTACCCAGGCAGAGATAATAAAGACTTCCATTATTCTTGTGGTAATTATTCTGCTGAAAACAAGGCTGGTCCTGAGACCTCCAGAAAGCTAACCAGAACATTACATGGTGTGAACAATATTATTGACACTATGTGAGAGGTGAGACAACTAAGACCTAAAGTGATGAAATTATTTTCTTAAAGCCTCAAGTGTTTTTTTTCATTTGCTTTTTATGATAAACACTCAATAAACACAGGCTTTACAATACAGAGAGCAGACAAAAAAAAGATAGTGTGCTAAAACATGAGCTTCTATTACATATAAAATTTGTTTTGAAAATATCTGTTTAATTGTTTTTGGTTTTTCTTTTTTAATTTTATTGATGCTCTCTTCTTCCTTTTTTAAAATAATCAGTCAAACAAAACAAACTAGAACATTAGCTTTGATCAAAATGTATATTTCTTAGCAACAACAACAATAATGACAAATTTTTTATAGTATTTTAAGGTTTCCAAAGTGTTTGGTCTGTTTAGAGACTCAGCTTAAATCCCATCAATCCTTCTGTCCAGTTGTTAGTGCCTCCCCTTTGATGTTGCCTTCCATTTACTCTATATATAGATCTAGTAGGTATATAGTTAATTTGCATGTTGTATTCCCCCTTAAAATGTGAGCTTCTATAGGGGAGGGAGATATTTTTACCTTCCTTAATCTCTAGGGCTTGACATAGCTCAGATACATAATAAGTGCTTGATGAATACTTAATGATTGACTGACCTTCTATATATAATCTCACTTACATATATATATATACATATATATATATGTGTGTGTATATATATGTATATATATATATATATGTCTTATTATCCTCTTCTACTATTTCCCACCAAGAGGCTTGTTTCATAATTCTTCTGAAGTGAGAATTGGTCACTGTGTTGAGCAAAGTTTCAAAGAATTTCAGGCAAAAATGTACCATCAGATTTATACTACTATAAGATTAGTGCTTTTTCCACTATATTCTACTGACAGGTCATTTTAATAACAGGGATTTTAGGTCATTGACCACTTTTCTCATATCCTTACCAGTTTAGATGCCAGTTTTTCTGTAAATAAAGGATACTAGAATTGAGACATAGAGCCTTAGGATTCATAAAATAAAGTTCTCCATTAACTAAAAAAAAAAATTTCTGGAGTTAACGGCCTTGAAGAATGGCCTTTTTCCTTGTCCCCAGCCTTGCCTTCCTAACTTGATGAATCACTAGCAGCAGGTCCCACTTCATCTTAGCCACTGAGCATTTAAACTTGAGCCAGTGGGAAGAATTATTTCATTACCTCCTTCCTCACCTGGCAAGGTCAGCTGCATTCCTGAGCAGAGCAAGAGAGGTTTTATAAGAATTTTCCTAAATATCTTCCCCACTGCGACCTTTTGTGGGCTGAAATTCTTCCTCTACAGATTTGTTCTTAGAGGACATTAAAACTTTTTCTCTATTAAAATCAGGGTGACTAAATATGAAAATAGCTGATCTTAAAGTGAGGAAGGCTTGAGTTGAAGTCCAGCTTATGACATATTGGCTTTGGGACTCTGGGCAGATATTTAACCTCTCAATATTCTCTACACAGCTTTCTAATTGTAGAGAAGGTGCCATCCTATTTTTGGTAGGGCCCAGGAATATCCTATATCAATGAATTCACAAATACACTTAATCCTTATGATATGCTAGAAATCTGTAGAACATTCTTAGCAGTCGAGTGTGAATTAACTAATTGGGGCAGTAGGCAAGTACATGGCACAGTGAATGGAGCTCTGGGCCTGGCATTAGGATACTTGAGTTCAAATATGGTCTCACATTCTTTATAATTCTCTGACCCTGGAGAAGGCATCATCCTCCATTGGATTGTTTCTTCTCCTATGAAATGAGCATAATAAGTGCTGTGACAGATGAACAGCAACAATATAATTAGAGTACCTACCTCCCAAGATTGTTATGAGGATCAAATGAGATAATATTTGTAAAGCATTTAGCAAAATATCTGGTGCATGATAGGTGTTTGCTCCCTTCCTCCCATCAGATTCTTTTCAACCATAACTAAATGATAGCAGGTTTTGATAATGAAGAAGCAGAAAATTCCACAGAGAACTGTACTTTTTATTGATGGGAAGGAGCAGCTAAAGATAAATTTTGTATTCTTCATAAGTTAACTTGTAATATCCAGCCCTGGAAGCCTGACATTGCCTCCCTTTACTTTGTTCTCCAAATAAAAGGTCTGTTTTTTTTTCTTTTTATTTTGAGTATAATGGAGATCGGTTTGAGACGAGATTCATTCTGAAATTATTACAGTCCTTTTAAAAATAACTTTAATTACACTGTGATAGCCACATTCATATTCCCAGATCATAAACAACTCTCAGCACGTTAATGATAATCGACATTGATCCTTTTCAGGAAGCAAGGAGAACATGTCATTTTCCTTTTCCCTGAGCATTTGGACCAATAAAACGATCAATAATGCATTTACCCTTGTTGGTAAAGCAAATTTAAGAAAAATCTTAGATTTCTTCTGGCAGTGAACCCACTTCCATGGGCTGGAGGATATACAATATGCGGTAACATATGGCCCTCATTTTCATGGAACTTATGCTTCAATAGCATAGATAAGATATAAGTATAATATTAATGCATTATACTACATTCTAAGTACATTAGGTTAATGCACAGTATTACATAAATGCATTAGAATGCTTTAAAACTGTGTTGTTTGAGGTCTAATGACCAGAAAATATCTCCATGGAGAACATCACCTTAACTTGACCATCATCATTTTTTGAGGCTGCTCCATTTACTGATGAATTATCCTTATTCTAGCCTTTCCACCATTGCTCTTCCTTCTTCCTGAAATATTCTTTCTCCTTCCTCTCAACCTAGACAAATCCTATTTGTTCTTTAAGATCCATTTAAAGGGCAAACATGCAACCTTCCTGGATAATCCTATGACCAGCCAAAACTGTCCTTTTTCCTTTCTAACTTCTGATAGCGCTTATTGTGCCCTATGTTCTATGTGTTGGCATGTGACTATATTTAACTTGATGCTTAATTAGGTACAGCATTATATGGGTCCTTAATTTTTATGTATTATATGAACATAGCTGGTCCTGGAAAAGATTGTAAACTAATTGACTTGCCAAGAAAGTCTTTGTCCCTTTCTTCCAGGTCCTTTCTCTTCTTCCTTGGTGATATCTACCCTTCCTTTCCATGTCCTGTCACCAAAAATATTTAGTTTCTGTTTTCAGCAAGGCCTTCCACCTTGCCAAAGTGATAAAACTCAAGATTTAATCTTCTCAAATGTATTTCACATTCTTGCGATGTTTTGAAAATGAAAGAATATTTTTACTGAAATTAATTAATTATTAAAGGTAAAATTCCTTTGAGATGAAAGAAATTTTTGTGCCTTCTAAATGCCTTTTAAAAAACTTCTTATTCAAAAAGTGAAGACTTGTAACTAGATTGTAAGATCTTTCTGGGCAGGAACAAATATCCTACTTGGCACTTAGCACCATCCCACTCACAAGTGTTCATCAGATTGATCTGGATTTAATGAAATCTTCTGGAAAGGAAGAAAGTTTCTTGATGTTGGGTTCATGGCATGCCAGTTGGATGAATGTTCGGTGGTAGACAATAGTGTTCATACCTCCAGTGATCTTATAAACAGCTCTTCTTATCACACTCTTATCCATTAAATATCTAAATTTGTGCTCATTTCTGAAAAGCTTTTGTCTATCAGTAGGAGGTTTTAAAAGCATGGCAAGTCTCTATTTTAGTGTTAACTGGGCAGGTGGTCCTAAATTGCTGAATCTTCAAAGCCCTAGAAAACATAAATTGATATCCTTTCTGCAAATCATTGAATAATAAATTGATAGAACTGGATGGAACTTTTAGGAAATCTTAGTTTTACAGAGAAAGGAACTGAGACCCAGGGATGTGAAACTGCTTTCCTGAGCTCATCTATCCATTTAGTGCAAAAACAAACGAAACAAAACAAAACAAAAAAAAAAAAAAAAAAAAAAAAAAAAAAACCTCTGACTCCCAATATAATGCTATCTATCCTAAAATTAAATAAGTAGTAGCAAATGAAATTTCTAGAGTACACTATTTTTATCCAGCATTTTAATCTATTTTTTTTTCATACCCCCCCAATCCCAACTTGAGCTCCTCTCATCTTTAGCATATTGCATTGCTTCAGAGCAATTTGTACCCTCCAGCTCATTGCTTATCTAATTTTTGCACACATTTGATTATCACTTGATTATCTTCCCAGACGAGGATCCACTCATTCTTTAAATGCCTTCTCCATATCAGTGTGGCAATTTAGAGTCTAGAGACAAATGTAGAATGTGAAGGGAATTTGTGAGAGAGTTTTGCTTAAGTAAAATGAGGTTGCCAGACTGGGAAGGGAGGGAGAGAGGAAAGAAAGGAGAGAAGGAGAGAAAAAGATATTTCCAATGCATACTTAAATATATATATATATATGTATATATATATATACATATATATATATATACACATATATATATCCACATATACAGCACACATAATGTATTTTCATGCACTTGATGCCTATCTTATAAACTCTTTTACTGCAGAATCAAATGAATAGGGGAGTATTAGAATGCTTTCAATAAAGTCTCCCCCACTTAAATGCACCATTCATGTTAGGATGCATTAGAAGCAGGATCTGCAATACTAGTAGGTGTCTCATAGCTAGCTACAATCTTGTCAGGGATTTAAGCTTAAATCGTTGGTCCACTAAGCAAAATTTTGGCAAGAGATTCTCCCTGAATTTAGTTTCCTTATTGTGCCCCAGTGACATGATGAAGCAGACAAAGCAACTGGCCCAGAGTCAGACCTCATCTTCCTGAATTCAAATCCATCCTAAGATACTTACTAGCTGTGTGAGACCCTTGGAATTAGGAATCTTTTTGCCACTTATTAGAGATTCCATTTTCTCCTAGTCCATCCTGATAGTCTCTCCTCCCTGCCTTTCCCAAAAATAATTAACTTGTAGCAGGAAATAATTTAAGTCCTAGAGAGAATAAATCTTCTCTACTTATGTATGTATAAATCAACACATTCTTACCAAGTTTGTTTACTAGCTATTTATTTATCAGCTATGTCACAGTGAACTTCTTTTTGACAACTTTGTTTTTGACAACAACCTCTTGTCTTTGGCAATATCTTTATGTTTTTTCGAGCTTTGGGAAGTATATAATCAGGAGTTATATCTGTCCCTACTTCTTTATATTTACATATCAGATCAAGGCCAAAAGTTTTATATTAACAAATAATTAGCTTCAAATATTGGTATTAAAAAAAAAAAAACAAAGTATAATTAACAAGTTTAGTAATTGTTTGTCCCTGCTGTGGGAGGCAGTCTGGTAGATATAAGGACTCTGACCTGTTCTGGCAAATCAATGATCTTATCAGTGATGTAGGGAACTCTTAAGACCTTTATAACTCTTTAAGATATGTATTGGAAGATAGCGTTTCCCCAGCCAGATGTTCCCAGGACCAATGAAATCACAGGACCAAACCAATCAGTTATTATTTTCTCATTGATATGAGAACTCTCCAAGATCACAGATTATGACTAGAACATGTCTTTTCATGTTTAAGAAAAGCAAAAAGATGTAGTTGAAAGAGAGTTGAACTCAGAACTGAAAGGACCTGGATTCAAGTCACATCTAGGATACATTCAGATTATGTGGCAAGTCATTTGATATTTCAGGAATACAAAGTTCTCTCTAAAAGTTGTCATGCACTTGATTCCTATCTTGTAAACTCTTTTAGTTTGGTCAAAGAAAACTGATAAAATCAAAAGTCTCTTCTGCCTTTCCCTTATCCTCGACATCATGTCCAGATATTGAGTCTTAGGGTTATGGCATACTGTTGTTGTTAAGTCATTTTAATCATAACTAACTCTTTGTGAACTCATTTTGTGTTTTCTTGGCAAAGTTATTGGAGTGTTTTGCCATTTCCTTCTCCACCTCATTTTACACATGGGGAAACTGAGGCAGATTAAGTATCTGAGGGTGGGTTTGAACTCAAGTCCTCCTGACTCCAGACTTGGCATTCTATTCATTGAATCACCTAGCTGCCCCTATAACATATTATTAGAGAAAAAACTGTCCTTTTGATGAAATATTCCAAGCCAGTGGTTTTCAAAGTATGGTCCACAGTCCTAGGATTCTCCAGGACCCTTCCATGAGTCACTGAGGTTAAAGCTCTGCTTGTAATAATCACATTTTCTCTATAAGTGACAATTTTTAGGAGTACTTAAATCCTTGAAAAATCAAATGGCTTGCCCAAGATCATATCGTTTGTATGTAGCTTAGATTTCACTTGAATCCGGGTCTTTTTAGTTCTCAGTGCAACTCTATTTCAACTATAATATACTGCTTCTCTCAAAGATGAGAGAACGTCGTCTAGCTTATAATCTGTGATCTTGAAAGGAATCCTCATACCAATGAGAAAATAATAGCTTATATTTACATAAGGATAGTGCTGGTCCTGTGATTTCACTCGTCCTCTGGTTCACTGGGAACATCTATGGATGGGGAAAATCCATCGTCCAATGCAGATTTTAAAGTGTCACAAAGGTTAAGATCTTAAGTGTTCCCTAGAGCATTGATAGGTTCATTGACTTGCCAGTACAGGTCAGAAGCTGTTATATTTATCAGGCTGCCTCCCATGGCAGAGACAAACCGTTACTAAATTCGTTAATTGTGCTTTGTTTTTTATATCTATACTTGAAGCAATTACCTATTAAAATATTCCCCTTTCCAACTACATAGCTTTATGAAGTGAGATTTTTTTCATATACTTCAACCAAAGCAATGTATTCAACAGATTAAATGTGAAAGCAAATAAAAGACTCTTGCTGTTTTCTATTAAGCAGATGCTAAGGAGATCTGCATAAATATGTAAAATAATACCATTCTTCTCAGGAAATGTTTTATTTTGGAAAATATTTTTCCATAAAAGTATCATTTTTATTCATGGTAATAGCTTGTATTCTTATTTTAGATAAATTAATAATTTAAAAATGAGTTTTATTTTTGAATGTAGTAAATGTATCTGGATATAGCTTTTAGGGTCCTGAATTATGAGCATTGGGAATTTGAAGACCATTGCATGAGAGTATGTCTGCCCATGCATTTTCATATTGGAAAATAATAACTATGTAATGACGAAATGTTTATAAAGCATTTACCTTGTAACAATCATGTAAAAATAGTTAAAGCAGGTATTATTGTCCCCATTTCACAATCAAGAAGAGTAACAGACAGAAGTTACTTGACTTCCTTGAACTCCAGAGGCTGATCATGCTTTCAGATGCTTAGGCTCTCTGAATCAGAATTTTTTCACCATTTAGTGATGCTGTTGCTATTTCAGAGAAAGAAAAAAAGTATTGTGTCTAGGTGGCTCAACTTGCCCAGGATGAAAGAATCTAGAATATGACTTTCAGACAGTAGGCTCCTGTTGGATAAATGATTATCTTTATATGATCTAAATCAGTGATGATCCCTGGCCTGGTTTTTTTTTTCCTATCTCAGAAGACTTTGTCTTTTCTTCTATAGAGACTTTCTATTCTCCAAATTATTTTTTCAATTAGCTATATTGATGCCTCCTACTGAAAAACTCCTTTAAGTTTTCTGGTTCAATATGAGACTTGGCCTTTTAGGTTATATGAAGTTGAGTGAAAAGCAGCCTTTTATCTCTGAAACCTCCAATAAAGGTTTGAGGTGTGTATCCTCAGTAATAAAACCCACAAGTAAAAGCTGTATTGGAATTGGGTCACTACAGCCCAAGTGAAGAGAAGAGTTAATGTCAATTATATAGATAGTTTAGGCCAAAGGGTTACATTTGAATGGTACATACTGTAAGAGAAGATCATTAGGAAATACCTTTTAGAACAACTATTATGTCTTTGGACCAGTTATTTAAAAGGGTTTTAATGAGTTTCCACTGCATACAGTGCTTTGGTGTAGTATGTATTACTAGTATTACACTGTATTAAAACCCATTCTTGACATAAGTGACCTATTTCCTTCTATTCTCCTGCCCAGCTGTGGGATTTAAGGTGTAACCAACTTAATCAGCACATCTAGAAAGCATTTTTTTTAAGTCATAACTTTTCCTTCTTCCACACTCTGTCCTTTAGTTAATTAACCATTTAGTCAATCAACAAGCATTTACTAAGCACATGCTATGAAAATGCCAGGCACAGGGATAAATAAAGGGGATACAAACAATAGCAAAAACCAATCCATATTCTCAAGAAGTTTGCAGTATAATGGGGCCCCATCATACATATAACTGTGTATAAACAAGATATACATAGGCCAAATTAGAGATAATCACAGAGGGGAAAGACTAGCATTAGGCTTGTTGCAAAGAGTGGAATTTTAGCTGAGATTTAAAGCAACCCAGAAAAATCAGAAGAAGGAGACAAAGGAAGAGAACTTCAGGCATGGGAGATAGCTCACAAAAATGCCTGGAGTTAGGAGAAGACATATTTGGTATGAAGAATAGCAAGGAGACCAGTGTCCCTGGATCACAAGCATGCAGAAGGGAATAGGAAGAGAGTAGATTATGAAAGGCTTTAAAATCAGTACTCAATAATCATTCAACATTTATTAAGTGACTCCTGTGTGCCAGACTCCTGTGTGCTAAGCAATGGGAATTCAAAAAGAAGCAAAAGATAGTCCCTGACCTCAAGGAGTTAATGGGGAGTCTACTAAGGAGTCAGCCAGTAAATTAATATGTACAAAAAAAAAAAGAAATATATATACAGGAAAAATAGGAAATAATTATCAGAGGGAAGACAATATAATTGGGAAGGGTTTAGAAAAACTATCTGAAGGAAGGAAGGAAGGAAGGAAGGAAGGAAGGAAGGAAGGAAGGAAGGAAGGAAGGAAGGAAGGAAGGAGGAGAAGAAGAGAGGGAAGAAAGAAGGAAATATGATCAAACCAAATCCCACACCAATCTAATTTTTGCAAATGAAGAAAACCAAAGCAGAGTGGTGAAGGGACTTTCCGAACTTCATACAGGTAGTAAGTGGCAGATGTGGGATTTGCACTTGAGTTCTATAACTGAGTTCTTATACACTTTCTGCAAATGTAGTTTCATGTTTTTCATGCATTTGGCTAGATTGGCCCTTTGGCATCCTTTCAGCTATGCAGCAGCCAGATTTGATAAGTAGGCAAACATATGAAATTTGCTCCTTTAAAATTCTATGATTAAAAAAATGGGGAAAAAGTCCAACTACTTCCATAAGGCTGACACTACACTAACATACCTTTCTGTCTCTTCAAAAGAAAATATGACAGCACTTAATAGCAAATAGCCCTATGTTCCTCCTCAACTCTAAGATGGCTCTACACTGATAGGGTAGATATAGGTGAGGGAAAGAAATGTCCTCAGGTTTTCCCAACTTAATTACTTTTCCAAGAATGGCAAAATGTTCTTTTATGTTCCAAGGTGAAGGTTCAGGCAATTAAATTTGTCTAAAGAAATGGATTTTCTCCCTACAAAACTCTGCTCTAAAACTCCACTTGGCGTTCCACATTCAAGCAAACTGCCTCATTAAGCCAGAGATTCTGGAGAAAATGTTTGCAGAATAAAGACATCCGTAATTAATGCTAAAATGTCAAGAATTCGTTTACTCGGTCCCTTTTTTCTCCTTAGTTTCTTACACTTAATTATCTCTTTAATGAGCTGCTAATATAAGAAAAAGGAGGGGGAAAAAAACCTAACCACTGCAGAAGGAACAGTGTGTTAAAGAACCATCATTTAGAAAAATAGCTAAGGTTAGTCCAGCTTTGTTTGGCTTAAGAGTCTAGCATCTAAAAATGTCGATTATTTATTTGTCACCACTGTGACTGAGATGGTCTCCTCGGTGAACTGTTAGATCTTTGACTTCAGTTCAAATAAAACATGCCTTCAACGTAATAAGCAAATGTCATCTATGATCCTGAAGAACTGTTCTTCTGGGTAAAGGTTCAAGCTCTCTTTTCAATGTTGCTATGGCATACTTAATCAGCATGAAGATATAGGCTGATATATGATGATGAAACCACAGATTAATCAATTGGAGGTCTCAGGAGCTATCCTTAGGCCCCTGACTTCAGAAAGTCAGAGATCAGAAAGATCTGAAGCAAACTGAAAGCAGTAGCATCATCAGGAATCCAAGAAGTTTAATTCTCATTACCAATGCAGATCATTGACTGTCAAGTGAAGGAGACTCATTTGAGAATAGGAACTGTTCATGTTTTGTCTTGGAAGGCTTAGCACAAAAGTAGGTGCTTAAATATCTCTGTTGATTGATTAATATGATGGTTGATCTGGATAGACCCAGAGAAGGTCTGCAGAAAAAGAGACTTCTTGGGAATAAAATGGGTGTGTAGTCAGGAAAACTAGCATAATAATACTTTTTTTTGGCAGCTAGGTGGTACAGCGAATAGACTGCTGAGCCTGGAACCAACTGTGTGACCCTGGACAAATCACTTAATCCTTTTTGCCTCAATTTCCTCATCTGTCAAATGAACTGGAGAAAGAAATGGCAAATTATTCTACTATTTCTGCCAAGAAAAGCCCAAATGAGGTCATGGAAAATTGGACAAAATGGAAACGACTCAAGAACAAAAATGCTTTAAGGTTTGCAAAACACTTTACAAATATCCTCCCAAATGGGGTCAAGAAGAATAAGACACAATTGAAAATGACAGAGTCTATGATACTTTTAGGTAACCTACCTGATATTATTGTTGTATGATTCAAATGAGATAATATACATGAATATTCTTGAAAATTCAAAGCATCTTATATATTTTAGTTATTATTTTCTAAATAAGGGTTCTTAACCTGGAGCTCATGTTTTTGTTTTAATGTTGTAACACCTGCTTCAATATAATTAGTCTTCTTTATAATCCTATGTTATTTAATTTTGTGCTTTAAAAAAAGCTATTCTGAGCTTCCAAAGTGACCTGTGACACACACAACAATATAAAAACCCTGTGGCAAATGAAACCCCAGGAAGTGAAAAATCTAGAACAGAGATCTCACCTGATTGCTGGCTAAATGCAGTCCTTACTCTTCATAAGTGAATCCATAAATAGATTAAAATGTAATTAAGAAATATTTAACAAAATAAATGAAAATACAATAAAACATAGATAATGTTAATATGTAGTTTTCTATGTCAATATGTAACCCACAAAGATTCTTCTATGTGGCTTAGTGGCCTTATTTCTATTTGAATTTGGTCCACTTGTAGAATCTCAATTGAGGGTTGAAGGGTCTTTAGAAAAGTCTGTTTTTATGCAACATGGCCTGGAATATAGTTTGACCCTCTGTAGCCTTGGGGATTGTCTTGTCTTCCCTCTGTGCTTGAGTGAGATGGTCCTGAGCTTACAATAGAACTCTTGTTTTTGTTTAGTTGTTTCCACTCTTGCCTGACTCTTTATGACCCCATTTGAGGTTTTCTTTTTGAAGATACTAAAACGATTTGCCATTTTCTTCTTCAGCTCATTTTACAGATGAGGAAACTGAAGCAAATAGGGTTAAATGACTTTCCCAAAGTCACTCAGTTAGCAAGGCTCATTTGATTAGTTGTGAATCAGGTTTTTTCATTAACTTCTTTGTGGCAGTCCATCATTTCAAATTCCTATTCTGGATTTTCATGTGATGGATATGAATTAATGTCCTTTGAAAACTACTCTAAGATGCATTTTTGTTGGATATTGGAATGTGATTTTTTTTAACATACTTCTCTATTCATCCCATTTTTCCCCTTCACTTCCTTTCCTTGAATGCTGTTCACTTCTAGCTATCACTCAAGCAAACTTTCAGTTAACATTTCATTTTAGCCCTGAAGTGCCATCAGGATGGAGCAGAATCATCAGCAAATTTCATTGCATTGCAAATGGTGACTATTTTTTCCAGGTTACCATCTACTGGAATCTCTATTATTCACTGTAGTAAGAAAATGGGTTAGAATTATTAACTCCTTTCATTTTCATTTTCAATGCACCTCATTTCCAAACTTGAATGTGAAGTCACTTTCCCAGCCATCTATAGATATAGAGAAATTGCAGATCTTCTTTTTCCTTATTTATATTTTTTCTCCATTTTCCTTTCTTCCTCCTACAATCTATCTACCTTTTCCTTTGATCATCACTATCGAAAATCTGTTTGGAAAGCAAATTAGTCACTGTAAATGATTTTAATCTTGCAATAATCAGACATATATGGTGGATGCTCATTCATTCTGTATTCCAAAAGCTTTATTAGATTACTATTCTTTCTTACTATTAACAATAATAATATCTAGCATTTTTATATTTCTAATGTTTGCAAAGTATTGTGTATCTCATTTGATTCTAAGTTTGAAAACATCATGTAGCTAGTAAGTGTCTGAGATTCGGATCAGGTCTTCCTGATGCACAGGGTCACATAGGCAGGATTTGGACTCAGGACTTGCTGACACCAAATGTAACTCTCTGTCCATATGCATGCATGCAACATGGTACTGCAGATTATATGCCCTTTATTTTAAGGCATGCATACAACCATATTTTCTCTTCAAGGTGAGCCAGAAATATAGTTTCCCCAACTAATTTATAAGCTTCATAAGAGTATAGTAGAACATAACCCCTACAGGTGTCCCTCCAATAGTGCTTTTGCAGTAACTCAATAAATGTTCCACTGTATGGAACATGAGATTGAATGTGGAATGATAAAAAGAACATATAGTTTAGTTTGGTGTCAGAGGCCCTGACCTCACATCCAGATACAGCTTCATACATGATCTAAGAGCTGTCACCATCCAAAAATCAACTTTTCAAATCATTCCTGATAGTTGATTTTTTTAATGATCAGTTAGAGATTAGGAGTTTGATATCTTCTGAAAGAATGGAAGCCTCTTGAGAGGCAATTATAACAGTTTATCTTTGTCTCCTCCACATTTAATATGATGCCTACTGTGTAGTAGATATTTAATAAAAGTTTGAATTAAACAAAGTTTTCCTAATCTATGATTATCATCACATTCTTATTGGATACCCATGAAATGGATGAAAACATATAAGACATTTATATCACAAAGCATTGTACTAAGTAAGTACCTTTCAATTATTATCTCACAACTACATGAGATAGTATTTTAACCCTTTTTTACACATGAGGAAACTGAGGCAAGCAGGAGTTAGACAACTTATCCAGCATTTCCCAATTGAGCAAGTATCTGAAACTGGATTTGAACTTGGGTCTTCCTAATTCCAGGAGCACCTCCATAACACCATGGATAGAGAGTGCTACGTCTGGAGTCAGAAAGACTCATCTTTCTGAATGCAGATCAGCCTCAGACACTTACTGGCTATGTATCTTTGAGCATGTCACTTACCCCTGTTTGTCTCAGTTTTCTCATCTGTTAAATGAGCTAGAGAAAGAAATGTCAAGTCTCTCCAGTACATTTTCCACTAAAGTCACAAAGAGTAGAACCTGACTGAAAAACAATTGAACTTACTCACTCCAGGTCCAACACTCTGCCCTCTGTGCTACCTAGAAGTGGAGGTAATGGTTTTTCTTGGACATCATCCCATTTGTAATGGAATTTAACTGATTTCTATTCCATCTGTTTCCTATTCATTCACCTTTCTCCATTTTCTTTTCTTTTCCCAGAGGAGATTTTAAAGACTCACATTGCTCACTGGTGGTCTCCAGACGGGACTAGGTTAGCCTATGCCACAATCAATGATTCCCGAGTGCCCATCATGGAACTGCCCACCTACACTGGCACTATCTACCCCACTGTTAAGCCTTATCATTATCCCAAGGTAAGAGAAATGGCACTCGACTTTTCCTTTTGCTGAACTGATTGCTTGCATTATTCATAGGTCTTTCCACTTTCAGCTGACTCAGATGTGGAGATGTACTAATCAGAGATGCTTATGAGCATTACAGTAAACAGAGAAAAGATTAATTATTTCTCATTAAATTGCCATCTTTGTTTAGTTAAATTTGATGGTTGGTAAATTTACCTTTTGTGTTTGCCTAAGCTGGAGTTAGTCATTTAACTAAATTTTAGAACAGAATTTAAAAAAAAAAATCTTGCTTTCCCTCAGTTGGTGACTATATCTGCCTCCCACCCTCATTCTTTTTCCCTCCTTCACTCATGAATCATAGAATATTTATAGGATTTGGAGCTGAAAGGGGCCATGGAGATCATCTAGCCCAGTCTCCTTATTTTACATATGAAAAACTGAGGCACCGAGAATTTAAATAACTTAATCCAAGTCATACAGCAAAGCAATAGCAGAGTTTAAACCAGAACTCAAGATTCCCAACTCTTAGCTCAGTGTTATTTTTCCATTTTTAATGTATATAGCAGTTCACTTGCTTGAAACCAAAGAGAGGATACAATGTGTACAAACTGATGACTATGATAGCCACCATCTAGAGATAGATACACTTGATTCTACAGCCAGTAGCAGAGCATAGTGGGAAGAAAAGGGATAAATCTGTGGGAATGTTATCATTTCATAAAGAAGCTCAGAGACCATCTGAACCCATTTCTTACTTGAATAGAAATACCTTTTACAACATTCCACCAAGGCAGACATCTAGGCTTTGCTTGCACACCTCTAGAGTGAGGATCTCAGTATCTTCTAGAGACAGTCCATGTCACTTCTGGAGAGTTCTGTTAGGAAGGTCTTTACTAAATCAAATTTGTATCTCTCTCTGCCTTTTCGAATCATTCCTTCTTGTATAGCCCTCTGGAACTAAGCAGGAAAAATATAATCTTTCTTCTACTTGAAGGACGTTCAGATATTTGAAAAAGATATTTTCATGACTTCCACGTCCTTCTCTTTTCCCAATTCTTTCACCTAATCCTTGAGCTCTGTAGTGTGAGAAATACAACATGAATATCTCCCTATTTAATCTCTTTGAATGAATGACAAAATCGCTCCTTACAGTGAAAAAAAAAAAAAACAGAGAGAAAGGATCCCTCATTTTGCCCATTCAGTTTCTGGTAAATCCAGGGACAAGTTCCTTTAAGCATGAAAGATGCTAATCCCTAGTATTTTTAGGAACTGGAGAGTTGTGAGTTAAATAGTTCTCCTTCATATTCCAGCCAAAAGTATTTTACACTCCCTCCTTGTAGAAGTGGTCCTCAAAATAAGGATTCTCAACCCATTGAAAAATATATTTGACATTTCTTTACTGAACTCAAGCACCAGTCTTAGGAACTGGAAATATGCTTTTTGCATATCACTGAAACTTTATACTGCCAGTAGGTTGGTGAGCTCAACCTCGGAGCCACCCACTTATGTTCTCTCTTTTGTGTCCTCTATTCTTCCCTTCCTGGCCAAAACAGTGGTATTTTGGGTATGTGATATGTTTGGTGGGTACACCCCATAGCCAAACTGGCAATGGCAAGAATATAAGAGGAGCTCAAAGCAGAACACTATACTCATTCTTTTTCAGAAGGCTTTAATTTCATCCCTCTTGTGAGCATTGAAAACTCCTCTTGAATAATTTCCCATTTATTCTATCATCTTGCTACTGCAGAACTCTTTCCTTACTTTCTTCTGGTTTCTCCCTCTTCTTTCTCTAGGAGATGATAAGGTGTGGATGATAGAGGGGAAAATGCTGTAGAGAGGAAGAGAAAGAGACAGGAAATTAAGAAAGAAGAAAATCAATCCAATCCCCTGTATTTCCCATTTCAGTCTCTAAGAGCATTTTTAGCCATTCTCTAATGAGAATTAAATTCCCTTGGGTATGTCTTAGGAGTGTCCATAAGTTTGTATAACCCATGAAATAAAGGTGAAAATCTTTTACAAGGCAAAAATAAAGTATTGTGTCAATTATCACTAATATTATCCCTGTTTCCTTTTGTATCCTAGGCTGGGTGTGAAAATCCGAGCATTTCCTTACATGTCATCGGTTTAAATGGGCCTACTCATGATCTGGAAATGACACCACCAGATGATCCAAGAATGAGGTTTGCTTCTTTATGTTTTTCCCATAGCACATGTTAGTAATACCTTTTCATCCCAATATTTTAATCATTTTATCTCATATTTCTCAGTATGAGCTTCTCAGGAACAGACATTCTGGGTTTCTCCACTATTGTGTGACCCAATTCTATATTTGATCTTTTTGAGAAGATTAGGATTTTTTGAACTCAGTATTTCTTTAAAGCAGAACACACCTATAATAGATAAATCTCTTTTGTTAAAATAAGAATTCTCAAACTATTGAAAAATATATTTGACATTTCTTTACTGAACTCAAGCACCAGTCTTAGGAATCAGAAATATGCTTTTTGCCTATCACTAAAACTTTAACTCCCAGTAAGTTGGTGAGCTCAACCTCTGAGCCACCCACTTATGTTCTCTCTTTTGTGTCCCCTGTTCTTCCTTTCCTAGCCAAAACAGTGGTATTTTGGGTAATACCCAAATTTTGTTAAAATAATGACAATTTTTGTTAAAAAAGAAGATAATTATATTTATTGGAAGTTAGTATTTTCCTGAAAGATATCCTGATTCAGAGTCATTTCTAATATTAAAAGCTTGGATAGTATTAAAAGGTTAGATTTGAGCTAAGATCTCAAATGTAAAAAAATGGATTTGTTTCTAAGGCTCATTTATAAGTATTTTCAAGAAGATTTTCAACCCCATCCTCATTCAAAGCAGGATTTGTTCCAACTACATGTACCCATATATACAGAGCTGGAGATAGCCATTTTTCTCAGTTGATCCAGTAGAGGAGGATGGGAGGCAGCAGCTGAAGTTTAGTGATCATCTGTAATGTGGCCATCAAAGGAAAAAGCACACATGATATATACCATGAGGTTTCTAAGATCCAAAGAAGGTAGCAAATATCCCTCCAAAAAGGATGGAGATAGAGCAAAGCAGGATAGAAAGTAAGCTGCCAAAAATTGCTACTGGCCCCCCACAATATTCTTCCTTAGAGCAAAGTTCTAGTGGCATTGTCTTAGTTGAAGTTCTACACCTAAAATTCTAAAAGGGGAGTAGGTCAGGTAAGGATGTACAATAATGTCATGGCTTGATAATTCATACATCACAAACTGAACTGGTTTATGTCAAAATGAACACTGAGATCCAGTATTGTTTGAGTTTTGCAACTCTAGCCTGCAACATAAAATTCAACTATCAAACTGTAGTTTTTAGTAACTATAATAAAAATATAATAAAAAACTATAATAAAAACTCAACAAGGGTTGGATATTTAATAGTTACTCAATAATTTACTTTTCCTGACTCCATTCCCTTTGCCACCTACTCTCTCCTAAATTTCAAAGGCTATCACTACCAACTTCTGAATTTTATGATTGAAAAAATGCAGCCGATATAAGTTAGGTGACTTGTCCAAGGTCACATAGGTAATGTCAGAAGTGGGATTTGAACTCAGGTCCTCAGACTCTAGAGGCTCTTGTTTAGCTCATTGCACACCACTGCCTCCTTAACTTAGATGTGACTTAACTTAGACCTACATCCATTCCCATGTCCATTGTTCATTACTTCCAAGGATCATAGAATGAGAGCTAAAAGGAACATTTGAGATTCTCTAGTCCAACACCTCATCTTATAAAATAGAGGTCTGAAAAGGTTAAGTTGCTTGTTCAAGACATCCTGGAGATGTCTTCCAAACACCAGCATAATGGAAAATAGTGGAATTCTGTTAGTTCCTTCACTAATGCTACTTAGTTTCCCTCCAAGGAGCTTCCTCCAAAGCTTAGCTCCAATCTCATCTTCTCCTTTTAGATTATTGCCATTTACTCTTAGTAATACATTTTGTGTATACTTAGATGAGTGTATGTTGTCTCCACAATTTGAAAGTAAACTTCTTGAGAGCAGGGACTATGTTTTTGCCTTCCTTGTATCTTTGGCATTTAGCACAGTGCCTGGTACATAATAAAGGACTTAAATGTTTGTGGACTGACTGATTGCATCAACATAAATACCTGAAGCATTAAAGAATCTAAAATGGGGTCTGGTCATATTTCTTCTTCTCTAACCAAAGACTGAGAAGACTGTTCCACCAGCAAAAGTAAATTGATCTTATGGATGTTCATTTTCACTGGATTGTGAGACAATTAATGGTTATTTACTTAGATCTCTTTCCTTTCTCTACCCTTCAGCTGAGATCTTATGGTTTCATAATTAGCCTTTGAACGCCTTCAAGCTCCTGAGGTCCTAGTCTAGCAGATTTGTTGCATTAGTGTGGAAGTTCATCTAGAAAATCTAAGCTGTCTGTTACAGTTAAAGTGAAAAATCTCATTTAGCAATTTCTCAAGCCTGATTACCTTCAAAGACAATGAAAGGTTATCCTCAAGATTGTAGGCTTAGCACTAGATTTTAGTTCATTATGATAGCTCTAATTTCTCAAACAAACTTGTATTTTGATAAGTGTCCTTGACATTTAACATGGTTATATAGAAATGAGGGACAGTGTGACATAGTATATGGAGAGTTCCACTCAAAGTCAGGGTAAGATCCCCTGTAAAGGAAGACTTGGATTTAAGTATCACTTCTCATTTTAGCTGTGGGACTCTGTGCAAGAGTCCTTGCAGGAAAGGTATCAGTCTTCATTGGAAAGGAGTTTCCTCATAGTACTGGTGAAGTCACAGTTCCAGTGCCTGTCCTCCATATGATAGCTGACATCTGACATTCAGTGGCTGCTCAGAAAACATTTTGACCAATTTCTCAGGTTTTATCCATGGTGCTAGTTAGCTGTTCTGCAGAAAGGAAGATGGTCTTGGAGTCAAGTCATGGAGGAAGATAGTCTTGAGCCCCACTTCAGATATTTGTTAGTAATGTGACTTTAGCTCACTTTCCTTCTGAGCCTCAGTTTTCTCATTTTTAAAATGTGACTTCTAAGATTCTTTCCTGCTCTAAATCTATGATCTATGATCCTAATATTTTTACTATCTATATCATTGGATTGTTTTGAGAAAAGTGTTTTACAAACTTTCAAGTTCTTATCTTATAAATAGATTATAGCTCAACAATAAAGTCAGAGGCTAAGATAATAAGACCATAATCTTTTATAGTAATCTCTGGTCTTACAAACTACTTTCTGACATCAGATTTAAGGACAGCTATAGGAATAACTAGTGCAGCCAATGGTACAGTGGATGGGGTGCTGGAACCTGGAGTTAGAAAGATTGAATTAAATTCTGGCCTCAGACAATAACTAGCTATGTGGCCCTGAACAGGTTATTCAACCCTGTTTATCTCAGTTTCTTCCTCTATAAAATGTGCTGGAGAAAGAATTGGAAAACCACTCCAGTATTTTTGCCAATAAAAACCCAAATGGGGTCACAAAGATCTGGACACAACTTAAAGGACTGAACAAAAACAGGAATAACAAAATATGTTTTAAAATAATCTGGCTTTGGAAACAAACACCCCAAAAATATCCCGCAAAGATTTTTGAACATTTTGTCTTTTCACCAAGGGGTTATCAAAAGGATTAGAAAATAATCTAATTGAGCACTAACTCAGATTTGCTTATATTGAGATCAATTCAGCTTTATATTTTTCTTAATTCCAGAGAGATTTAGTCCTTGATGGTGCCAGCTAATCATCTTGATAGTCAAAATATTATAATCCAGATATTTGATTTGTTATTTCTAAATTCTACTCATCCTTAAAGATTTAGCTGACATCTCACCACATTCATAAAATCTTTTCAGACTTCTCCGGCCCACTGTTTTCTCCCTTCTTTGTTTTCTGTTGGTAGTGCACAATTTAGTGCATGATATATAATCAAAGTATATCTGTCATTTCTCTTCACTGTAACTATCAGTTTTTCAAAGTTGTGAACTGTATTGCTATTAATATCTATAACAATTTTGAACTCATATAACTTGTCAGCTAATAATGAATTCAAAAAATTTTAATTTCAATATTTTATGCAACTATATTTACTATCTATGATCCTATCAGTTGCTAGTCAGAAGTTAATATGAGTGGAGAAGATCACTCTACTATCCATAAATAGGGAATTTCACAGACAACTTTCAGAGTCAAGATTCAAAAAATATCCACAGGAATAGCAAAATACTTTTGAAAAGTGCCAAGTAATAAAAATTCCCCAAATTCCCTCAGTTTGTTTTTCAGCAGCAAGGAGTTATTAAGTAGATTAGAAGCCAATCTATTGCATGTGTTCAGAACATTCTTAAAAGGTATGATTCCCCAAACTTGATAAGCAAACACGCATTTTTCTTCTCTCATGCCAATATTCAGATTCTCCTCCTCATCCTGTTGTATTGTCCATAATACCCATGGTCTAAACTTCTTAGCTCTACATACTTGTTTCCCTATCTTACTTTCTGTGGACTGACTTATAATGTTTAAACACTCTTCTCTATTCTTTCTTTAGTTTGAATCAGTTATTTTCTCCTCTCAGTACCATGTAAAGGAAAATCCTGGCTGGATGACTCAAACTTGTTCAGTGGACTAGAATTATTTCATTCTATAATAATAATATTGATGATGATGATAAACAGCCTAGCATTCAGATAATGCTTTTAAAGCTTACAAAACACATTTTATCTCATTTGGTTCTCACAACAGCCCTGATCTGTAAGTGCTATTATTATCTCTATTGCTATAGATAAAGAATTGGGGCTTATAAAGGTAGATCAATATCAGTAATACCAGCTAAGCCAGAAATCCTGGAATAAGAGAAACAAAGTCATTATTTGTGGCTGTTTATGTGTGTGTGTGTGTGTGTGTGTGTGTGTGTGTGTGTGTGTATGCACGCGCGTGCGCATGTGTGTGGAGGCATTTTTCAGTTGTCTGATTCTTCATGACCTATTTGTGGTTTTCTTGGCAAAGATACTGAAGTAGTTTACAATTTCCTTCTTCATCTCATTTTACCAATGAGGAAACTGAGGCAAAACAGAATTGAAATGTCTTGCCCAGAGTCACCCAACTGATAAGTGCCTGAGGCCAGATTTTAATTCAGGAAGACTCATTTTCCTGACTACAGGCTGGGCACTCTTCCCACTATACCACCTAGCTGTTCTGTCTATTTGCAGTTGTCTTATAGCTATTATGTGTGATTTGCACTGAGGACTCATCTCCTATTAGGCAACATTAAAGGGTCAATATACAGAAGATAAAAATCCCAAAATCCAACCAATCCCTGCCACCTTTCAGATATATTGTGCAGAGGCACAGCAGAAAGCATTGTGCCTTCTTGATCTGAAAACAGTTACTGCTTAAAGAAAATTATCTTGTATCTCTCCTGAGTTGATGAAGTAAGTGAAGATGATGTACAGCAGTCTGTGTGCTTTTGTCAAATTCACATAGAGATACTCTCTCAGACAAAGCAAAGGTGGTTTGACTATAGGTCTTTCCAGAGCTAAAGATCTAGAATTAAAATGTAACCCATATATTGGAATATCATTTTGGAGACTCATGTCAGAAACATACATTTTTTTAAAATTCATAACAAAACAGTTCAGGCTAAATCCAATGGCAAAATTAGTCTCGTTTTCTTTTGCTAATGGCCTGTTACACCAGAGTGAGGGAAAAAAATGATAGGTAGCATATCTAACATTTTAAGGCTTGTGAATTACATTACATAAATTCAAATTTGAGCTTTACTAGAAACCAGTGAGTTTAGATAGTGTATGCATTGCTGAATTAATTTTACAAATGAGGACTCTAAGGCTCCTCGAAGTTAAATGACTAACCTATGTCAACATAGGTAGTAATTATTTCATAATCATTGAGAGTAGTATTTGAACCCAGGACTTTCTAACTCCAAGTATAACACACTGTATGTGTGTATATGTATTATGTGTATGTGTATATATGCATGTGTGTATATGTATGTATATGTGTATGTAGTACAGATTATGTTGAGCCAATTTATTTTGAGCCAAAATAATTTTTAGGGGAAACAGATAGAGTACATTAATCTCCCAAAGAAGTGAAAGTTATCCCTCCAGTCTTTAAACCATTACTTTAGTGCCATATGTTTCCAACTAGGGTTGTAAGTATAGAACTGTGTCCCCAGATTTAAAGTGACATTAAGCAGCCCACTTTGACCACATATTTCCACAGTCTGAAAGTTATGATTCTGTCCTGAAATGTATAGTGTAACAGAAGCTGGAGTTTTCTAGTGGGCAGCTCAACATAAAAAGGACAGAGCTATAACTCTCAGTTTGGGGACCTGAGCCAAACATTTGGAAGCAGCCATGAAATAAGCAGTGCTAGATGCCCTCCAATCAACCATGGAAAAGAAGAGTCCTTGACAATGATCCCATGGGATACCATCCCCTATAAGGAGCCTATCATCAGGAGAAAAATGAGTCTGGAGAGGACCTTACTTAATTGCAACAGTGGGAACAAGAATCAAAAGAATGAAATAAAATTTAGTTTCTGTATTAATTAACACAATTTTAAATTGTATAGTCTTTTAAAATCATTATTCTGAATTTTTGCAAATCCCAGGGCTTATGGACAAAATTCAATCACCTCAGCACAGATGTGGTTTGAAAAAGCAAATTTAGAAAACAAATATATATTATTTATCTTCAGATCACTATTTTTTAAATGTAACCCTCTAGTTAGAAAATGAAACAGGCTAGTTAATGAGGTGTATTCTGGACTGCAGTGGTCAAGAACTGGAAAAAGTAGCTGTATTATGTTTGGGGAGCTTTGAGGGTGAAATGTAAGAAATCAGTTGATTAGCTAGCTCTTCAAGAGCCGGAAGCATCAGGGAGTTAAAATGCAATTCTGCCTGCCCCCAACTCTGTTTCTGTCTCTTCTTGGATTATACACAGCAATCTCTTTCAGCCAGCAAAGCATCACTGTCAGCTGGGAATACAAACACTAAATGTTGCAGAACAGGGCCAACCTTTCAAGAAACTGCACATGGTGCAAGACAGAATGACTCAGAGGATGAAAAACTAAAGCAACACAATTAGTGATCAGTCCCATTTTTTCCCTTGGCGTAGTTATAGGAGGACTGTTATGCACCAGCATCTTTATAGGAGAGATTGTGCAAACTACAAGGAGGGAGGGAACCTTGGTTTTGGAAAAAGAAATATTAAAGTGGCAAATATTTACAAATCATTTGAGCATTTATTGAAGTTCAAGAGAGACTGACTGATAAGTGAACTCCCTTTTTAGGAAGTGAGTTTTGCATTTATGACTATGAAGTAGAGTTTGCATGGCTACCCTGGAAGAGATGTTATAGAAAAGAATCCATTATCAAAAATAAAAAATTAGATTAGATCTTAAAAGTTTCTTCCAAGTTTATAATTCTAAGACTGTGACATATGCTAGCTCATTCCTGAGTTCAATGACTTTCAATAGTTCCCTGATTCTTAGATTGAGAGAAATTTTGAACTGAAAGGAATTTTAGTTAATCGAATGTATCAGGCATGCCTCCATGTTCTACAACCCACAGCATTTCCAAATGCTGCCTGAAACACACTTAAATTTAATTGGGATATATTTAACAAAATAAATTTTAAAATTACAGTACTACATGTATATTGTTGATATGTGGTTTTTTTAAGTCAACATTCAGCCTTTAGAGATCCTTATGTTTGATTTCAAGACTCTTGTATCTATTTGAGTTTGACACCAGTGATGTTGTCCAGCACTTTAATTTTATATAGATGGAAATCAGAACTTCAAGATGTAAAGTGCTTTGCCTAAAGTCAAATAGTTAGCCAATGACAAAGGCAAGATTAGAACTCACTTCTCTTATGCATATACCTTTCTCCATTATACCATGATTTCTTTCCTATTGAAGAAAATTTAAATTCCTTTGAACAAACTTCAAGATTCTCCAAATTTGGCCGCATTTAGCTTATCTCACTAATCATTATTATCACCATTGATAAAGAATCTATTATGTGCAAAACTCTTGTGTTCAAAAAAAGTAGAATATTTGGTTTCCTAGAGCTTGCTCTTTAAGGTAGAACTCCTACTATCCAGCTTGTTGTAGTCAGATTGGATATAGTGTTCTGCAGATTCATTGTACTTATTATCTTTACTTATGTTCTTTTACCCAACAAAAATTCCCTTCCCCTCTCAACTTCTCTAAATCCTATCTGTCCTTCTTATTTTATTCAATATATACTTAAATTTGTTTGTAAATCACATCTGGTCCTAGTTTGTGGGGAGAGAAGTTTATCTGGGGTTTATTTCATTTCTTTTTCTGAGACTAGGTTGTATAAATCCCCCATTTTGTTTTATTAATCTGGGCAGTTTGTATTTTTGTAAATATCCATCCATGTCATTTAGATTTTTGGCTTTGTTGACATTAATTAATTTCCATGTTATATAAACTGTTTGCAAGAATAGGAAAAGAAATTCTACCTTCGGTGATATAAATAAATAAGTTCCTGATATGATATAAATATGATCTTGATACCTAAACCAGGCAGCATTAAAACAGAGAAAGAAAACTATAGACAATATCTCAAATGAACAGCAACATAAAATATCTAAAACATAAGGTATTAGTAAAAAGAAACAGAAACACATCAGAGAGATTATACATAGATTATGACTCTTACTCAGTTTCCCCATACTACTTCAACCCTCCTTAAAATGTAATTCCTATAGTATTTCTTTTTTGCACAATACAGTAAACTATCAGATTTTATATATCTTTCATTGTTCTCATATGAGTTCATGCTTGTTAGTCTTGAATCTACAAGTCTACTTGGATTCCTTAAAGATAAGAAGTAGGTCTTCCACTGATTTTTAAAAATAAATTTTATTGATATCTTTTTGTTTTAACATCCTTTATCTTCCCAGAAATTTATCCTATATAATGATTTCTTTAAAAGAAAGAGGAAGAAGAAAAGGGTTTAAAAAAAAGTGCAAAGTCAAGCAAAACATTGAAAAAATATAATATACACAAAGTTTTACATCCCCACATTCCTTGCAAAGTAGTACTCAATAATTCCTCATGCAATAAATTCTAAGGATTTTATGTGTTTGGTGAATATATATTGCTTGATTTACTGATGATAGCCAGACTAAATATTTCTACTTTTACAGCATGTTATCCAACTCTTTGCAGTTTCTTTCCCATTTATACCTGCCTCCAACCTGACCATTTAACTATGAGCTTCTCTACTGGAGAGAAGCTAAGAAGAAATGAAAATCATTTTAGCTATTTTGTGAACTGCTAAAATGTTCATGGGATATGTATGTGACAAGTTAAAGATAGAGCTGAGGGTCAAAATCATTGCTGTAAATTAGATTTTTATCCAATTTTTATTGTTTTGATTATCACAAAACTTAACTAGAACTATAGCTGAAGGAGAAGAGAAATCTGAAATATAAACAATGCTCCTTGATAAACACTAATAATTTTTTTTAAAGCAATGTAACATCCTGTACTGCCATATTGATCAGGTAGGTGGTATGATAGAGTGCTGGACCTCAAGTCATAAAATCTTGAGTTTAAACTTGTCCTGGGATACTACTAGCTATGTGACCCTGATCAAGTTAGTTAGCTTTATTTACCTCAGTTTCCTCATCTGTAAAAATGAGTTGAAGAAAGAAATGGCAAAACATTCCAATATCTATGTCAAGAAATCCCCAAAGAGTCATGAATAGTTGAACACAACTTAAAACAACTGCCACATACTCTCAGGATCAGATAGATAGATAGATAGATAGATAGATAGATAGATAGATAGATAGATAGATAAGATAGATGGATAGATATAGATAGATAGATAGATAGATAGATAGATAGATAGATAGATAATGTCACTAAATACCCCCAAAGTGTGATAGAAACTTACAAGTTTTAGCAATGGCCTTTATAATCTAGCATCACCATCACTTTCCAGATTTACTCAGATTAGATTACTCACTGTTCTTCTAAACATATCCTGTGCTCTTTCACATCTCTTCCTTTGCAGATAAAGAGACAAACAATTAGACAAGTAGGACACATTAGTTAAGCACTTTCTATGTACCAGGCACTGTAATGAACTAAGGGGATAAAACTATAAGCAAAAAGGGCAGCTAGATGGTGCAGTAGATGAACACTGGTCCTGGGATCAGAGGACCTGAATTCAAATTCAACCACAGGCACTTAACACTTACTAGCTCTGGGCAAGTCAATTAATCCCAATTGCTTTGCCAAAAAAAAAAAAAAAAAAAAAAAAAAGCCATAAGCAAAGAATTTTTATTCTTTCCTATACCCGGACATATCCCTTCTTTATTAATTAAATAATTCTATCCTTTAAAGCTTTGGTGCCACCATCTCTCTAAAGTCTTTCCTGATTCTATCAGTAAGCAATGATTTTCTTTTCAAGGTCTTTTTAAATTCTCTGATGTACTTTTAATTCTAGTTTCCTATGTTTGGGTTATTCCTTTACTAAACCATGAACTTCATAAGGTCAACATCATACCTTATCTAAACTGTGTCCTTTGCCCAAAACAGTAGGTGCTTAATTAATGCTGGATGGATAGATGGATAAATCGAACACATTGAGCAAGATTGGAGAGGATCTTGAACTTCTTGCTATTCCCTAAATCATTTAACATATAATTTGCTGACAATTTGTAAGGCTAAGCAGTATTTGTTTCAGATGCCATTATGTTTTAGGTTGTTTGCCCCTGATGAATCTACACAGAAGGAGTTTTTTCCTCCAGTTATGCAAATTCCAGCTAGTAAATATAAGAGAGGGGATCTCTTTCTAGATGACATTGTTCTCCACTTGACCCCTACCAGAATGGAATTATAATGATGCATATAATATATAATTCAATGGTCTGCTGAATGAGGTAAGGGTGGAAGAGGAAATGACAAAAATTCTTTGCTACCATCGCCACTAGCAAACCCTCTCTTCTTTCTCCCTCATCTGCTGCTTCTGCTTTCTACCCAAATTTTAGGGTGGATGAAAAATGTAACATATTTTCTTCCATTGAGGAAATTTAATTTGTTTTAATGTGCTTCAAGCAGTAATTTGCTCTTAATTCACATCACCTTTTCCTTTTGAGGGAATGAATTTGCCTCTGACATTTCTATGCAATTAAAGACCTTTACTCTGGAAGCATACACCATTATTGGTTTCTGGGGCAGGGTGGGGGAGGGGGGACCTGACAGTGTAGTAGAGTTCTACTCTACAGGGCTGGACTTTGGAAAGGAAATCATGAGTTCAGCTTTTACTTTGATGTATCTCTGGGACCTTCAGGTAAAGATGTCCAATAAGCACAGTTGGAAATGTGAAACTGGAACTCATGAATAGAATTCAGAGCTGGACATACATAGTCCTAGTAGCTGTCTGTATAGTGGTGATAACTGAAGTCTTAGAAATAGTTCATATTTACAAAAGAAAGCAGTTTATTCAGGAGGCAATGAGAAACCTGGAAGGATTTTGAGTAGATAAATAAAATGATTATATTTATGCAGGTAGAAGATAACTGACAAGAATATCAAGGATGTGTTAGTGGGGGAAAGAGATTGTAGAATAACTGTTGAAAAAGCTAGAAGTGATTTCTGACTGTTCATATAACTAGCTGAGCAGATCATTTCTTCCATTTGCCTTTTTTTCTACCACATTTGTAAAAGCTTTTGTTAGATGTTGGAGTCCCAAGAAGTGACAAAACAACTTAATACTAGTGAGATAGTACTTTATATGTATTTTATAGCAACAAATGAACTAATTCAGTTCTGCAGGAAAAGTCATTGTGTAATCATTTCTATTTCCCTCATGGGACTATAAGAAATCACTTCATCCCCCGACTAGGCTCAGTTTTACACGGTGTACATGGTCTCTCATTCCTTTTGTAGTAACAACAAACCTATTCTTCTTGAGGGCAAGGAGTGCCTAACTTATACATTTTCATTCCCAATATGTATAATAGACAAAAGGAGATTTCTTTTGTTTTAACATCCTTCATCCTCCCAGAAATTTATCTTATATAATAATATATATAATAGGCAAAAAATATTTCTTTATTGATTGATAATGGCAGGAACAGCTGCTTATTTGTCATAGATCTGTTATCACTCCCAAGTCCCAGTGTTGAACATATTAGTTGAATGAATGAGAATGAAAGTAATAGATAATTATGGAAAGATCTCATTTCTTCCTCTATGAATCCTTTTCGTTCTCTGGTATTTTGATACCTTCTTCTTCTTCCATTAATGCAAGAATTACATTTTTCAAAATACCTTATTTTATCTAAAACCTTGTACTGACCCAAATTTTATTCTTCCCTCTAGACCCATATTCAGACTTACTTCCTTGGAGAAGCAACTCTGATGCAAATTACCCCAAAGAATTCTGAAAAAGTGGTTAGTGGCTCAGGATATACTCATGAAGGAGGATTTGAGTGGAGTGCTTCCAGAATATCTGCTGTTTTACATCTTTACCAATGGCTTGAATAAAGTCATAAATAACACAATTGTCAGGTTTTCAAATAGCTAACCTAGTGGATGACAGTCAGAATCTGAAAAGATCTTATTCATCTAGGGTATTATACCAAATCTAAGATGAACTTTCATTGGGGAAAAATCTAATTTAATAGACAACAAATCTAAAATGAAAATTAATAGACAGTCTTGAGAGACAACGTGGAGTAATAAATGAAGGACTGTCCACAGATTCAATAAGACCTAAATTCAAATCTTACCCCTGACATTTATTAGCTTATAACTATGGCAAAAATCACTTCACCTCTTAGAGATGATATGTTGATCAGCATTAATTAAGGGAACTGTAGATCTGAACCAAAAAAAATATGTAAATCTTAAACTTGTGGGGGGGTTTTAATCAAATTCACAAGTTTACAGAGGGGTGTTGCTAGATGGCAGTTTATTTGAAATATATATATAGCAGTTCTAGTGAGCTGATAATTCAATATGAGACAACAATGTGCTAAAATAGCCAGTATAACTAATGAAATCTTAGACTGCATTAAAAAAGGTAGTGCCCCCCCATGAGGAAAGTGCTTATATCCCTCTCCTTTGTCCTGACCAGGCCACACAGGGAGCATTATGTTCACTTAAAATGAATGCCACAGTCCAGAGAGAGCAATCACATGCTGGATAATGCCCAAAGACGAGTAGCCAACAGAATCAATAAATCTATATTGAGTGCTTTCTATGTCCTAAGCATAGGGCATAGCAAGATCAAAAGTAAGAATGGAAACAGCTCCTGCTCCCAGAGAATTTGCATTCTATTGGGAGAGGTGATATGTACATATGTAAAGATATCTGATGCTGATACAAGGTGTTTGGAGGAAAACACAATTGAGGGGATCAAGAAAGACTTTTTGTAGAAGATGGTCTTTCACCTAAGTCTTGAAAGCAATGATAGATTCTGTGAGGTTAATTTGAGGGAAAAGGACAGGAATGAAAAAATAGAGCAAAAACACAGAGATGGCATTAAAGTGCTTCAGATTGTCACCCCTAACCAAAGTGTCACAGAAATCATACGACAATCTGCGAATTCTAAGCCAAAAACCCAAAACTCCAGAGAAGTCACATTAGTACTCCCACTACCAGCTCTGAAAAATAACATAAATAAATCACCAGAAAGCCACAGAAGCCATAGAACTTCTGTTAATCGTAAAACAAAAATATAAATAAACAGAGAGCTCACACAGATTAGCCAACCATAGTTAATTCTAAAAATAAAACAAAACAAAACAAATGAGCCAACAGTGATTATAAGCAAAAGGTTTTCTTTATTCCATTGACAGAGGGAAACTAGACATATGTGTCTAGATAAGTTTGATTCATAGCAGGACTTCATGACCAGAACATGGGTACAACAGGTGCTTATCCAAGCTCAGAGACCACTTGATGCTGGAATGGAGGAGTTCTAGGATTTTTCTGTGGCTGAGATCATTCAGAGGATGAGCACAAAGGATTATTGTAATACCAACCTCAGGCTACAGTTTGCTTGAAATGGCCTTAGCTCTAGAAATCAGGGTGCCTCCTAATAGTAAAAAGAGAGGGGTGGTCTTGACATGGGGATCCTGACAGGCCAATGAAGAGCCCAGAAATCATGTCATATGCAAATAGGTCAAAGGAACTGGAGTGTCTAGCTAGAGAAGAAAAGATCTAAAGTATTTGAAAGGCTGTTATGTGGAAGAGATATTTGACCTGTCCTTCTTGGATTCAGAGAGTAGAATCAGAAACAAGGGCAGAAGTTGAACTAAGGAGCTTTAGGCTTGATGTAAAGAAAACTCCATAATCATTAGAGCAATCCAAAATTAAATGGGTTAGAAGCAGTGGGTTCTTTCACACTAAAGGACTTCAAGTCTAGGCTGAATGACTTTTTGTTAGAAGTACAGTTAATGCTTCCATTTCATGAGGATTAGAAGCTTGGCTGCACCATGATCTGAAAAATTTACATGAAAAAATTTAGCCCTCTCTAAGTACTTGAGAGAAAATCTGAATATTATTTAATTTTTCTTTTATGGAGTGTTTACAGCACCTTATTGTAAAATTTGAGTTGATATTATATAATACTTGACATATATTTTATGCATTTCTGAATTTCTAAAATTTTTCTGTCACCTGCTGGCCTTCCTGTATTGTCCACCACTTCCACAAAACTTCCAAAATATTACCATTTAGTTTCTTATGACAAATGTGATATATTGAAAACATGATGGAGAAGTTGTGATGTGGAAGGGATAATAACTATTGCAAAAGGCATGATTTGATTAGGAGCTCTCTGAAGAGAATCTCGAAGAGCCTATTTTCTGCAATTTTAAAAATCTTTGTATGTATTTTAAATTCTATCTCTGTCTTAGTTTCTGTGTATTTATGTATCTGCATGTCTATCTCTATTTCTCAGTGTTTCCTACCTCTTATATCCTGGCCCCTATTGTTGCTGTCAGGGTTTTCTCTTTGGAAAAGCTTTAAAATGAGCTCTAAATACTATGAAAAATAGGAAATGTTTGTGTCTTCTGTGAACAAGCACTCTAGGTCCTCCAGAAAGACTCTTTTGCTCTCAGATATACAATTCTTAAGGGAAAGAGGGGCTTCTCCTCTCCTCACACTAAATCAGACTTTTCATTTTCTCTTTCCTCTCCCCATCCCTTAGGGTGGAAAGGAAAAAGGACAAATAAAGGTGTATTTTCCTGACTTATGTTCACTCTCCTTGAAAAATCCTTTGGAGAATATGTTTTTCTGTTTTCTGCCTTGAAGCCTGTACTCTGGAATCCTAGGAGAATCTTGCTGCTTGATGTTCCAACTCTGCCCTTGCCAGCTGAGTGTCCACATTCTACCAGAAGCAACTTTATTAGAAATAGAACAAGAAGGAGATAAAACAAAACTCAGCAGGTGGCTTGCTATGGCCCCTAGTCTCTACTACAGTAAATGATTCCCCAGGGGGTCATCATTGCCAAGTGGGCCAGATTTTATACTGCAAAAGAACTGAGTATTGTTGGGAAGGTAGACATGGGAGAGTTGTGATGTGGAAGTTGAAAACATATTCTCAGACTGATTGGACTGATGCTATCCAGATCATTCCCCTGATTCCAAACCCCCATCTTTCCTCACCCTCAGTAGGCCTCTGGGGGCCACAGGGTGTTTTCCTCTTGGTCTGTTTTTTTTTTTTTTCAATCAATGCTAATGTTTCTCTCCTATCATTTGTCCAAGCCCTCATTCAACAAACATTTCCAAGCACTAAGATATTAATGAAGGTATTGCTAAGCATTTGTCTTGCTGTATGTATACCTTTTGTTTCTATCTAGAACAATGTTTCCAATCTCTTCAATATTATGGACCATGTCCCTTTAATTCATGTCTAGCTTAGATTCCCTTTATCATTCCTCCTGCACCATCACCCCATATACACATTCATATTCTGTCTCTGTTTCAGTGTCTGTGTTTTTGTGTATCTGCTTGTCTCTCTCTGTGTGTCTGTCTCTCAGTGTTTCCTCCCTCCCTCTCTCCTTTTGCCTCTCTCTCCCTATCTGCCTTTCTCTCTCTCCCTTTGTTTGCTCTGATATCACTCTCCCACCCCCTCTCTCTACCTTCCTCCCTCATCTTCCTCCTCCTCCTCCCCCCTCTCTGTCTCTTTCTCTCCCTCCCTCCCCCTTTCACTTTCTCTCTCTCTCTCTCTCTCTCTCAATCTCTCTCTCTCTCTCTCTCTCTCTCTCTCTCTCTCTCTCTCTCTCTCTCTCTCTCTCTCTCTCTCTCTCTCTCGCTCTCTCGCTCTCTCGCTCGCTCTCTCTCTCTCTCGCTCTCTGCCTCTATCTCTCTGTATGTCTCTGTGTGTATCTTTTTCTCACTCTCTGTCTTTCACTTTCTGTATCTCTGCTTGTCTCTCTCTGTCTCTCCTCTCTATCTCTCTGTATCTGTCTCTATCTCTCACTCTCTCTGTATCTCTTTGTCTCTTTCTCACTTTCTGTCTCTACCTGTCTCTTTATGTCTCTCTCACTTTCTCTGTCTTCTCTCTGCGTCTCTTTTTCTTTCTGTCTATTTCCGTGTGTGTTTTTTTTTGTCTGTCTCTGTGTCTCACTCTATCTCTGTTTCTGTGTCTGTGCCTCTCTCTGTGTTTCTGTCTCTCTTTCTCTATGATTTTCTCTGTATCTGTTTCTGTTTCTCTGACTCTGTCTCTCACTCTCTGTGTCTCTGTCTGCCTGTCTGTGTGTCTTCTGCCTGTCTCTCTGTCTCTGACTCTCTCTCTTCTCTCTCTCTCTCTCTCTCTCTCTCTCTCTCTCTCTCTCTCTCTCTCTCTCTCTCTCTCTCTCTCTCTCTCTCTCTCTCTCTCTCTCTTCTTTCTCCCTCCTCCATTTCTCCGTCCTCCTCTCTCCTCTCTTTCAATCTCCTCATCCAGTGTGTGACACATAAGGGTCAATTGTCTGTCTTGATCCATAGCTCATTCCCAGTGAATCTGCCTTGCCTGAACCAGAATAAATCATGTGACATCATAATGAAGCTAAAGACATTTTCTTAAGACAGAATGCAAGGTCAATAATGAGGAGTTAAATAAAGCATCAAGCCGCCTCAGCACCCATTTCCCAAGGCTCTCAGCTCTGCAGCTGGCTCCAGGGGTGCAGACCTAGCCTTCATTTCCTGTCCCTGCTAAACAGGAGCAGAATATTCTGCCCCTCTTCTCAGAAAGCTGGATTAGCATACACAGCTTCAGCTGTACTGAGTGACCCCAATTGCTTGGCACAGGAACCTGCCAGACATTAAGACTGTAGGCTGTTGGGCTGTTCTGAGAATGCTTTTTGTCTGCACAGCCTTCAAACAAACAGGATGCCAGGGCTGGTTCCCAGCCATTATTTCTTCCCCTTCTTCCTCCACCTGCTCCAAGATTCTTTAACCCTACATCTTCTCTTCTTTACCATTCTTAGAATATTCCCATCTCCTTTCAATTCCGTTATACCTGATACTCATGAATTATGTGGCTTCCAAAGAGACCATGAGACTGTAACGTCCACCTCTTCACAAAATTGTTATAGTGATTTGTAGCAATAATAATAATGGTGATAATAACTTAACAACAATGCTATACATTTATTAAATGCTGGTGCCAGGTACTGTGCTAAGAGCTGGGTTAACAGACAAAATGTCTTTGCTCTTGAGAAATTCACATTCTCCTGGAGACAGTATATAAACAACTATGTGCCAACAAGCTACACCTAGGATAAATCAGAAGAAATCTCACAGGGAAGGCACTAGCATCAAGAGGGACTAGGAACAGCTTCTTACAGAAGTTGCAAGTTTTGGTGAGATTTAGCAGAAGTTTGGATAACTAAATGATACTATTGACAGAGCAAAGAGCCTGAAGTGAGGAAAACTAAACTTCCTGGGTTCTCAGACACTTCTGAGTTGTATGATAAGAGAAGGTAGATTATTCTTGGTAACCTCAGTTTCCTTATCTGTAAAATGAAATGGAGAAAGAAATAGCAGTATCTTTGCCAAGAAAACCCCAAGTAAGGTCAGGAGGAGTTAGAGATGACTGAAAGAATTAAACAACAAAAAGGGAGAGAGCATTGAGGGAGTGGAGAAGCAATAAAAAGGTAGAATCTGGAAAGAAAGTGTCTTTTTAAATGAAGATCATTCCCTTCACCTACATGGAGATAAAGGGAAGGGGGGAAAATTTGCATTTATGCAACACTTACTATCTGGTAGATACTGTGATAAGTACTTTATAGATATCTCATTTGATCCTTGAAACAACCTTGGGAGGTAGTTGTTGCTATTATTCCCATTTTACAATTAAGGAAACAGAGGGTAATGACTTGCCCAGAGTCACACAGCTATTAAGTATCTCAGAATACATTTGAACTCAGGTCTTCCTAACTCCAGGCCTAGTGTTATATTCACTGCTCTAATTGTCTTTGTATACTTGTAGTAAAGTATAAACAGTTTGGAAAAGTAGAAAGGGGACAAATGATGAAGGGTAAAGCCAAACACAGGATTATATATCTAGATCCAAAAATAGCAAAAAATCACTAGAGTTTCTTGACTAGAGGGATGTGACATGGTCAAAATTGTGCTTTCAGGAAGATCACTTTGATAGCTAAATAGTAGACTTTAAAACAATTTTGGACATTTTAATTTAATGCATCCTATATTTTTTTCCTCTTCACTATCAGGAACAATTTACAAACAAATTTATCTACATATCATTATTTCAAATTGTTTATTAGGAGATTTTCAAGTACATATTGATTTTGATATAATTATTAAAGCTCAAAATGATTCATCTGAGGGATAACCACAAGATTATCATTTTAAAAGCCTTTCTTGTTATGAAAGACATGTTGAATTAGAATTCTTCAAATTTGATTTCAATTAGCTTTAAGAAATATCCAAATTCATTTTAACCCCATTCATCAATATTAAGGCCTTTAAGCTCAGCTTAAGTTACCTTTTCTAAAAGATATAACTATCCCTTATAATCTGTCTTTCCTGAACATTTTATTTTCACATTTTGGATATCCTTTTGAATTAGGGCTAGCCTCGAGCAAAATAGTAAGACAGATAATACAACAAACCTATTAAGGACCTACTATGTGTAGCTTCTTTCTGGTGACCATAGAAGACATCAAATCTACTCTGAGTGATGTCCTTGCCGATACTGTAATGAAATGAAAAAGGCCTGTGGCTGCAATTTTATGTTTCACAGCCAAGCACTTTAAACAGAGATAATAAAATTGTTATGATGGCCATAAAAATGTTGTTAATGGGCACAACTTACACCCCTTTTACACATCCTCCATAAAAAAGTAAACACTGTGAGGTCTTTTCTGGATGGGTTTGTTTGCCAGATATTCATAAGAACTTTATTACTGAGGACAGAAATATCGATCCACTGATTTTCTTTAGAATTCATACATGCAGATTGGAATATTGGGGCCAGGAAATATCAGTTAATCAATAAGCATTTATTAAGCATATTCTAGGCACAGTATACTCTGCCCTAGGGAGATACACCACACACACACACACACACACACACACACACACACACACACACACACACACTGAGATAATACCTGCCCTCAGGCAAAGAAAAATTGGTCATTTAATGTTGCTTCCATGAAGGTCATTCAGTTAAAAAAGGCATCATTAAATAAAAAGAGAAAGAGAGAGAGAGAGAGAGAGAGAGAGAGAGAGAGAGAGAGAGAGAGAGAGAGACAGAGACAGAGAGAGGCTAAATTGATGTTTCAACAAATGGAAATAGATGTAGCTTCCTACTCCTAAGTTCTTTAGCTATGGGGATGAGATGAGTGAGTACTTAGTGAGGAAGAAGAGGAATATTGTTGCCATGTTCTATCATAAACTGTTACAAGAGTTTTCTCAAGCTTATTCCTCTTGTGAGACAAATTGTTGGTCTAAATTGAATGTTTCCCACCTGCCCCATCAGCTCTCCCCTTTTCCCCTCACTCCACGATTTTCCCACTCTTGTTCCAAGATGGTCTTCTCATATCTTTGTACTTTAAACTCTCAGGTTCAATTCAGGACATCCTTCCCTGAACTCCAGGCTGGTTGTCATTTTGAGCTTCTAGCTCTGATGTTGACCTGGCTTCATGTTTATAACCTAGATCTAAATTTGGACCCCCATACTCACACCTGCCAGTATTTTCTTTACCCCTAGGCCTGGGAATTACTGCTTACCTAATTAAGAAATGACAAAAATAGATTTTAAAAAAGAAACCTGAACTGAGGATCCATTTCTTCCTTTCTTTTATTTTTTCCCCTCAAAGTCGGAAATATCTCTATTTATTGAAAGAATAATAATTATCAATATAGTTTGGCAAGATCTTGGAATAATATTTTTCTACAGCCCGCAAGACCAAGCATGTATATTCCAAATCAATCTTTTGAAATAAATAAAAAAAATCACACTGAGTCCGTTTCATAGTCTTTTAAGCCCAATTCCCTGTTTTTAGTAACTGGAAGAGCTTTAGTAATTGTAGATCTTCACGATATCCTCAGAAGTTAGTATGTATCTCTTATTTAGTCTAGGAGAGATAATTCCTCAGGCATATATAAATGGCATGAACTTAGAATCAGAAAAGATATGAAAGTTCAGATTTTGCCTCAGATACTTACTAGTTTTGGGGCCCTGAGCAAGTTCCTCAACCGAACTCAGCCTCAGTTTCCTTAACTTCTGTTTGTCTTCCTCATCTGTAAAATAGAATAGCAGCAACATCTACCTCTCAGGGTTGTTGAAAAGAAAAAATAGTACACTATTTTGTAAAGCAAGAATTTTAAGCCTTAAAGTATTGTAGCAATGCTAGTTATTATCATTTGATTTATATTTGTTATTATTTGGGATAGAAACCAGCTCTATAATTTCTTTGGCTTAATGAATTTCCCCCACCAAAAAATGGCCCCACAGCCAACAGGTGTCAAGAGGTAGGTCAAACCCAGACTTTCCTGGCTTCAGAACTAGTTCTTACAGTGGAGAGAGCCCTGACTTTGGAGTCAGGAAAACCTGAGTTCAAATTTAGCCTCAGAAACTTCCTAGCCATATGACACTGAGTAAGCCACTTAATCTCAGTTTGCCTCAATTCTTCATCATTAAAATAAAGATAATAATAATAATAATAACAATATGTACCTACCAAGATTGTTATGAGGATCAAATTAGATTACATTTCTAAATGCTTTGCAAAATGACTTGTGCATTATAATAATATTAAGTTATAAAAATAATAATGTTTGAATGCAAGCATCCAGGGAAAAAATCATGAAGTAAATAGGATAAGATTCTGTGAAAGTTAAAACCAGAGTGTGTCTTTTTTAAATAATGTGTTATTGATCATTTCTACAACTAAGTGCTTAGTATCTATTCACATATAAACTACTTTTATTGTACAATTTTTGGTGATTCTTTTAATATTTGTATGCCACACACCAAATAAGGGCCCTCACATAGTAAACCCTTAAAAATGCTTCTTGTGTATTCTAATTTTTGAAGTTATGTTGAATGATTGATTTTTAACTCTCCAACAAGAGTTTTGTCCATTCCCTTTCATTCATTTTTCCTCATACATGGTTGTTTGTACATTACTTTTTTTGTTCTTCTAGATCTGATTCTTGTGTTTATTTTTTGCTTTGCATTATTTCATGCCAGATTTCTTTCTTTTTTTTTTTCTTTTCTGAGGCTGGGGTTAAGTGACTTGCCCAGGTTCACACAGCTAGGAAGTGTTAAGTGTCTGAGATCAGATTTGAACTCCGGTCCTTCTGAATTCAAGGCTGGTGCTCTATCCACTGCGCCACCTAGCTGCCCCCATACCAGATTTCTTTATATTTTCTACTTGTTAGTCTTATCTGCATTATGGTATCCCATTACATTAATGTACCACAATTTATTGACCATTTCAGCTGCCTTTAGTATTTTGCAATTGCACATAATGCTGCTGTTAAAATCTTTGAACATTAAATTCTCTTCTGTTGTTTTTCTTAATACTTTTATGGTATATTCCTAGTGATAGAATTAATAGATGAAAGAAGAATTATTTTTGTAACTTTTACTATACACTGCCAAATTGCTTTAGAAAAAGATGCCATGAGCTTACAATTTCATTAGCAATGAATAAGTATTCCTGCTTCTACATAACCCTCTTAGCATTTAGTTTTATTATTAATGATATATTTTTTTTAATTTCATGCGTATATGAGATATCTCAAAATTGTTTGAGGTATCTCCTCCTTAGTTGAGCATTTTTTCAAGTAATTAACAATTTGACTTTTCTTTTGAAACATATTTATACAAATCTTTTCATTATTTATCAGGAATATGTTTGTTGTTCAATTTTTATTTTGTAGTTCAAGTAGGTGGCATAGTAGATAGAGCCTCAGGGGGAGAAATTTATTTTATTGTAGTCAGATGAGTCTTTCCTTGTTAATTTCTTTTAATTATTAAATAGAATAATCTTATCTCTGAAATTAAGATATTATTCTGTTTTCCTCCATTCTTTTATCATTATTTATTTGTATTGAAAACCAGAGAATTTTTCATAAATCTACTGAATACTAGAGCTAGAAGATCCTTAGACACAATTTAGTCAAACATTATCTCCCCTATTTTCCCCATATTTAATAGATGAGGAACATCATTCCCAGAGAAAGAAAGCAGTTTATCCAATGTTCCATAGGTGTTTAATCATATACCAGGGACTAGACCACAGAGATCATTTCCTGTCCTGTTATTCTGGGTAATTTATATTTTTGTAAATATGCATATTTTTCATTTAAATTTTCAGTTTTATGTAAATGGGTGAAATAGTCCCTGATAATTTCTTTTGTTTCTTCTTCATTATTTGTTTTCACTACACTTTTTTCCTTTTAAATAAATGATACTATACTATTATCAATAGTGACTGACAGTCTTCGGTTGTTGGGAATTAAAAAGGGATTTGCAAAAGAACTCAAACTAGTCAATGAATGCTGAAAGCCCTTTACTTTGAGACTTTAAAGGGAAAAAGTCAAAAGTTTAACTGGTGATACCCAAGGGAACGTGCAGATGGAAGGTAGAAGAAAAAAGGGAAGAATATAAGAGCATCATCAATCTCCTTAACAGGGGAAGCAGATGGTACCTCCAGAACTAGGCATTAGCCAACAGTTGCAAAGCAGAGTAGGGAAGGAAGAAAAACAGACAGAGATGTTGCTAGAGCCTTAAGCATATGAAGGTGTCCAGGCCAAGGCAAGATGAAGAAGACCCAACGGTGTTGTGAGAAGTTGCCCATAGGATTTAGAATACCATTGCCCAGGGTTCTCTGGAATTCTTTCAAGCAGGACTACTAGGTCCATCTTTAGTTCTTTCATTTGAATAGTTCAGGGGTAGTGAAGAAGGCTATGTCATTTTTAAAGGAAAGCTAGGAAATTTCGAAGTCTGTAGTTCTGAATACAGTGCAGTGATTCACTGAGAGCCTAAGAGTTTAAATAAACATGTTTCTCTTAATATAAACATATTCAATAGCTCTAGGGCCGGTATTCCAAAGAGATCATAAAAAAAGGAAAAAGGACCCACATGTTCAAAACTGTTTGTAGCAGCCCTTTTTGTAGTGGCAAAGAACTGGAAACTGAGTGGGTGCCCATCCATTGGAGAATGGCTGAATAAGTTATGGTATGTGAATATTATGGAATATTATTGTTTTATAAGAAATGAGAAAGATGATTTCAGAGATGTCTAGAGAGACTTGCATGAATTGATGCTGAGTGAAGTGAGTAGAACCAGAATATCATTGTATATAGCAACAATAATATTATACGGTGATCAATTTTGATGGACCTGGCTCTTTTCAACAGTGAGGAGATTCAGGCCAGTCCCAATGGTCTTGTGATAAAGAGAGCTATCTGCACCCAGAGAGAGAATCGTAGGGACTAAGTATGGATTATGACATAGTATTTTCACCTTTTTGTTGTTTGCTTGCATTTTTGTTTTTTCTTTTTTTCTTTTGGATCTGATTTTTCTAGTACAGCATAATAATTGTGGAAATATGTATAGAAGAATTCCACAAGTTGGATCTATATTGGATTACTTGCTCTCTAGAGCAGGAAGTTGGGAAGGGAAGGGAAAAATTTTGGAACACAAAGTTTTGCAAGCATGAATGTTGAAAATTATCTATGCATATGTTTTGAAAATAAAAAGCTTTAATTAAAAAAAAAAAAAGCTACAGGTAAAAACAGCTAAAAGGCAGCTTTAAGGCAGCTAAAATTGTCCAGGAAAGTAAAAGTCTCCAGCAAGAAAGTTAAAATAAGTTATATGATATATAGGATAACTTTGACAACTTATCAAGGATATTACTTGGTATATCAGGAGCTTTCTGATAAAGTCTTGAATGTCACTTTTGTATTTTTCTTGCCTAAAGGGCCCATAGGTGCGTCCCCAATCAAAATACCTGGTGGCACAGTTAACTCTAACTGTCCCCAGGTTTACACCATAACTTCTTTAATCCCAACAACCTCGGGTGATGTTATAGAAATGTGAAGAATTAACTCATACCTCCCCCATTCTACCAGTATCTTAGCCCACAACAAAACTCTTACTCTGTATGTTTTTAGGCTTTTCACCGGTCATAACCAGGGAGGTTCCAAGCAGAAGTTCCTAATCCAGAAAACTCCTTAAAAGAAAAGGGATTTCAGGGAAAACAAAAGGACGAGGAGGAGCAGAAAGCATAGATAAGGCATAACAAACCTTACAAAAGCTAAGCCTGGGGGGGAAAAAAAAAAGTTTTTTCCACTATGAACTACAAGTAGCTGACCAGAAAACTAAATTTAAAAAATATATATGTCTGAGTTACAGATAAAAGATAACTAGAAAAAAATAATGTGAATGATAACTGTGATCTATTTTAGTTCTGGAAACTGAATCTTAATAGTTCCTGGGGTCTCAGTAAGTTTGACTCTTGGGAGCAAATTCTTATTGTCAAAGGTTGCAGCAATTATGGGATACGTTTAAATAACACAAACATTTGACTGCTTGGGTTTCCCTCCTTGTTATTTATTTTCATCCCTTCCCCAAGCATGTTTTATGTATGTTAATAGAGAATGACTCTGGTAATTCTCCAATATTGTTTATAGATGTTTTCAAGGGCTTAGTGCCTTGGCTGTTCAAATTCTCATTTCTGTAAGTCAAAATAATTCCTACAGATACTAATAAGAGGTACAGGACTCACTACAATAAAGAGATGTTCACTTCAACTATTTATATGATATTGCCTGCCCATTCTCATACCGCCCCTGGACTGCTACCTCCACCTAGACTATCCTTCTTCTGGGATACATTTTTCCACTAGACAGGACTTCCCTCAATGCCCACTCTGGCTTGAGGATCCCAGCACACAGGTTTAGGGATGAGCCAGCAGCAATGGCAATGTGTGCTCTTTGGAATCCTATTAGTGAATTCCCATTCATCACTCCCTATTTCCTCAGCATCTTCTCACAAGCGACCTTATCCAGAAGCCATACTTGGGAAGTTTCAGCTTTCTTCCTCTGAATTTCTGCCTCCAGGAAGTCCATTGCCCTTCTTGTTGATTACCTCTATCTGATCCATTATTTCCAACAGAAAATAACTTTGCTCTGCACTCTGTATTTTTTACCTAGCCATTTGAACTAGAGACTATGCCTTTGAGGATTTAGCTCTTTCTCTGAATCCTATCCATGATTCAGTTATCTTGCTCCTCCCTGGTCATTTTTCTTCCCTTTTTCTAATCCTAGAAATCAGCTCTGCCTTTGCTCTGGAAAGGGCATATCAATCTACTCCCCTTTAGCTCCACATCCCTTCCCTCTAACTTCCTGGATCAAAATGCACCTCACTAGCTACCACTATGTTTATTGTCTCCCTTAGTTATAATGTTTTATTCACGAAGTCAAGAACTGTTTTTACTTTTATGTTTGTATCTCTGCTGTTTAGTATATAATAAACACTTATCCATTCTTTTCTAGATCCTTTCTCACATTTCTCCCGTCTTCTGGTACTCACTGAAACTTAGATTTCTCTTGAAGACCCCAACATTTATTTTCAGATTTCTATATAGTAAGCATTGTCGGAAAGAACTAACAGTGCCTGATGTACCTATGGCAACTGGGTAGACTTTTACACATAGGTCACAGAAATAATGCTTGCATTTGGATTTGAGAAAGAGAAGGATATTCTGTTTTGCTGAGCCACATAGTGGAGGCAAATGTCTAGGACAACATAATGGGTACCTTGGTATTTTATGACCCCATCTTCCTTCATGATTGGTAGATTATTACAACAGATGTTGATGATCAGAGGCTGGGGAGTGCCCCTCCTAGCCAAGAATTTATATGAGCCCAGGGGAGACTGAAGCACAATGAAAAATTTTTTGCTTCATGATCCCTGCCTTGCCTTTGCGGATAGAGGCAGCTAAATACTTATATCCCTAGTAATTTGCTTGTTTATTTCTTTTGGTTTCATTCCCTCCAGGAGAGGGGAGGCACTAAAGGAGAAGCTTGCTCTGATACTTATGCAGGAAGTTTGCAAACCCAGATTTTCCTCTTATTATTCTTGCAGGTTACTTATAAATTTAAGTGAAATTTTGGCAACTCTAAATCCTGACTTGTATGGGTTAATGGTGGCAACAGAGAAGACTTAGGAAAAGTAGAGTTGTCTTTGCCATTGTGGAAATAGAGATTATATGTCAACTATCTACCTTCCAATAAGTGGGTGATGAAGCATAATGGGAGAGAGAATACAATTTAGAATTATTCTCTGCATTATTAAAAGAAACCATTTGGGACATATGTGTTTAACACTGATGCTCTGGGCCCCACTGGCTAGAAGCGAGATATCTGCATTTACACTCCTCCCTTTGGATTCTCTAGTATCCTTAGGGAGCTGGGACTGGAGAGAGGTACTCTCATCCCTTCCATTGGCTCAAATGACTACACCAATTTTAGGGATCCCTAGCCCCAGTTCTGTTTAACTACTTAATGATGAAATTAGCTTGTACTATGAAATATTTACTACAAAGGTATAGCACAAACATACAAACATTCACCCAAAACACCTGGGGGACATATCTCTCCCTCATACACATACCATCTCATTCTCTAAGTAAGAGGAATTAAGTTGACAATATAGTTTAGTTCCAATATCGTATTAGTTCTACCAAGCTCCAAGTTAAAAGGCTCCTGGGCTTGTATCCCTAGACTCTTGAGTTCTCAGGTTTCTCTGCTGAGCTAATTGCAACCTTCAGTCCATGCTATTAATGAATACAATCTTCACCTCTGGGTGCCACTGAAAGAGAAAGTGAAGATAGCTTTAAAAGTGCAGTCAGTTCTGGTTACACAACCGTAAAAAGAAGCTATTCCCATCCATATGGTGAACGACTACAGGGCATTTTCTTCCAGAATCAAGTTCTTGGCATCTTTCCATGGCTGCCTCCATTTTAGGGAACCTGGACATGTGCCAAAGCCTTATTACATATGAATTTTTACTATTATATCCAGGACTATTATTGTTTCCCTTAAAGTTCCATCACAGGAAGAACATCTTCTCTTTTCTCTCTGCATTTTGGGTCTCATCGAGGATGGTTATCTTCTTCATTTTTCTTCTCAGAATTCTCAAATCCAAATTTAAATGTTATTGCTAATAGACCTTCTGGCATTGTTCACTAAATGGGGAAAACAAAGGAAACAACAGATTACCTTTATTCCCTTACCCATACTTAGAATGATCTTCCTCCTCACCTGTACTCTTAGGATCTTTTAGTCTCCTTAAAAGCTCAGCTTAAAAATCCTACATATCTTCTAATATGAAGTTTCTCCTGATTTTCTAATACTTTACAACTAAATTATTTGCTGTTTACTTTGTATGTAATATTTGCCTTTCTGTGTAACTGTTGTTTCTCCCACTGAATATAAGCTCTTGAGAGTAAAGAACTTTTCCTCATCTTTGGCTCCCAGAACCCAGGATAATATCTGATTCAGATTAGGGGTCCAGTAAATGTATATAAATTGATTGGTTTGCATTCTCTCTAAAGCTTATGGTAAGAAGGAAGAGGAGGACAGGACTTCTTAGTCTAGGAACTTTAACAAAAAACTTTTTTGATGTTTTAAATAGTCTATCATTCCTCTAAGCTTTAAATGATCTCTAATACTATTTGGCCTCTTTCATTCCCTCTCAGTACCAGGACTCTGATTCAGTACATTCAGTGCCTGTGATAGGAAAATCACAATATCAGAACAAATCAAGGAAGCAGAAGCATTTTGCTCAAAAAGTTTATTGCTTGTTCCCCTTGGGCTATCTGGCCCTATTTGGGCTATTTACAGAAAACTTGAAGGAATTTGCACATTTGTCTCCTTTTTACAACAAGTATCTGTTATCTCTGGATAATTCTTCTTTTGTTGTTATATAAAACATTTTCATTTTTTATTGCAGTTTTTATTTTCAAAACATATGCATGGCTAATTTTTCAACTCTGACCATTGCAAAACCTTGTATTCCAATTTTCTTCCCTAGATGGCAAGTAATCCAATATATATTAAACATGTTAAAATATATGTTAAATCCAATATATGTATACATATTTATAGACTTATTATGCTGCATAAGAAAAATCAGATTAAAAAGGGAAAAAATGCAAAAGAAAACAAAATGCAAGCAAATAACAAAAAGAGTGAAACTGCTATGTTGTGATCCATACTCAGTTTCTACAATTCTTTCTCTGGGTGTAGATGGTTCTCTTCATACAAAATCATTGGAAATGGCCTCAATCATCTCATTGTTGAAACAAGTCATGTCCATCAAAATTGATCTTTGTATAATCTTCTTGTTGCTATGCACAATGATTTCCTGGTTCTGCTCATTCTACTTAGTATCAGTTCATGTAAGTCTCTCCAAGCCTCTTTGAAATCATCCTGCTGGTTGTTTCTTACAGAACAATAATATTCCATGACATTCATATGCCATAACTTATTCAATCATTCTCCAACTGATGGACATCCACTCAGTTTCCAGTTTCTTGCCACTACAAAAAGGGTGCCACAAATATTTTTGCATATGTGGGACCCTTTCTCTCCTTTATGATCTCTTTGGGATATGTCTGGGTAACTTTTTAAAGAATATTACATCAGGGCAGCTAGGTGACGCAATGGATAGAGCCTTGAATTCAGGAGGACCCGACTTCAAATCTGGTCTCAGACACTTAACACTTCCTAGCTGTGTGACCCTGGGCAAATCACTTAACCCAGCCTCAGGAAAAAAAAAAAAAAAAAAAGAATATCACATCAAAGAATTAAAGATATTAATATGGATGTATTATTTTCAGGCATATAAATGACTTAATCACTTATCAAAGCAATAAAATAATAAGTATGTTTAACATTGCAAGAAAAATCCTACATATCAGAATCTACCTGAGGGTCAATATCACTCTCTAGTTATTAGATCTGCTAATGACTGTGACTATTTTCTACACAGCAGTGGATGCACTCATTCCCATTAACTCTGAGCTTTTTGTTGCTTTCAGGGACTACTATATAACCATGGTGAAGTGGGCAACAAGTACCAAAGTAGCAGTGAACTGGCTGAACCGAGCCCAGAATGTATCCATCCTCACACTCTGTGATGCTACCACTGGAGTTTGCACAAAGGTAAGAGACTGATTCAGCCATGATTACTTGCCTTGGACAATCAAGCCAAATCAAGCCTAATCAAACCAAACTTTATCAAAACCATTCTCAAAGTCATTCTGACCTAGGCATTCAAGTGAATCCATTAGTCAGTCCCTTCAAAAGATAGGACTGGCAGAAGATTCTCTACTCATCATCACACCTTTTAAATGGGCTTAAGAGTGTATAACTATAAGTTTGTATCATAGAAATGTACAATCGGAATAGTTCATAGAACCAGGCTCTCACTGGATAAAGAGATTAATGGGGAACCTTTTTCTGCATGAGAGTCACCAGCAAGGCTAAGAAAAGCTCATGACACTATTAGGCAGATGTAGAGAAGAGGGAAAAGAGGTATGTGAAGAAGAGAGGAGCTATCCATGGTAGCTAATTAGTAATGTAGATCAAGTAAGTAATACAGGCACTCTGGGTTGTCCATCTCTGGACATGGGCCTTGGGCCTTCTCTATTAACACAATTTTTATTATATAGCATTGCACAAGTATCTTGGCTCTCACATTTATGTAAGGTCATTAGTAATGTTCCCATTGAACCACTGACAGTTGTGAGAAGACTTTAATTACAAAAATATATGGGATAATTTCATTTAAAAAATCACAGCTCTGGTACAACCACTAGAACAACTCTCTCAGAAATGGTTAGAACTGAAGGAAATCTTGGTCAACAGCTTTTCTGAGCAGTCACTCCTGGGTTCGGTTTCCTAACTCCAAGAAGAAGATTAGCCTTGACAACCACCTTGAATAGACACTGACAAGATACAACTCTTACTCCAAGTGACCCATACTTTAAGAAACACCCTTAAGCTTAGTACCCTTTGAGGATGGAAAAGTATAAAAAGTGGCTATATGCCAAGGATTCAGGAAATGCTTACTACAGGGAGACTTTAGGGAATAAAGTTAAAGAGACATGAAATTATTTTCTTTATTAGGAGAGGATTCTAAATTGATTTCAAAGGAAAAGAAACCAACTTAGGGGAAAAATTTTGAGTCAGTCTCTATCACAGTGATACTCAATGATAGAATCCCAGGAGGGATAGACAACCCCATTGTACAATAGCCATTTCATCTCACTTTGCCATGTTTTTCCACAAGCCATTTGGATTTATTGGCCTTCTGCTGTCTTTGAGACAAAAAAAAAAAATAAGCCAATTAAGATCTTCCAGACCTCTGAGTCTGTCTCTCATATTATATTACCAGATTTAGGAAAAAGAATCAGGTCAGGAAAATCAACTTTAGATGTAATCCCTCTTGTCACTGGAAGGCTTCCACTGGGATTTTTAATAGACAGATTAGTGTCAGGAATGTAAGCTCTGGTTGATGATATTACTTTATGCCCTAATAGGTTTGTTGGGATAGCAGATGTAGTTGTCCAGCTCTTTTCTCAGGTCATGCTCCAAAATATGTCTCCTCCCAACCGTCATCAAGTCTAAGAAGTTGGGGGCCTCCGAGTAGAAGTTCAGGGACATGTAAAGTAGGGATTGGGCTGAAAGCTCCCCACAGGCTTTCTTGTTTATTACTAAAATTACAACATTTTACATTGCCTTAAAGGAAAAGGAATGGATTTCTGAGAATGTCTGTGAAATGATGCATGTCAGATGGAGAAAGGCCACTTCTTTGGCAGCTGTGGGTTTCTTTTTGTTGCTAGGCTAGGAGACAAACCTCTCAGGACAATGATACATGTATTTATCCCAGAGCCACAAAGAAGGAGAAAGAGGCTGCTCTGGGCTTACCTGTTCACCTAGCACGGCTCAGCAGTTCTTCTGTCCTTGTGCAGCCACTAGTTAGATGCAGTCAAATCTGTTTCTGCTTTAAAAACCCAGATACAATACATGTAAAAATCCCTTTTCTAATTCTCTTATTTTATTTCAGAAACATGAGGATGAAAGCGAAGCTTGGCTGCACAGACAGGTAACTATCTTTATACTATTCATCATTTTTGCTGCAGAAATCAGATATTAAGAAGCATACATCCCCAGAGACTGATATTGCTCAAGCAATTGTCATAAGAGGCAAAAACTTCTGATAATATCATATCATAAGTGCAGTTAGAAGGGACCTTAAAGTACCTCATTTTACAGGTGAGCAAAATGAGGTTCAGAGTGTGACAGAGCCAAGATTTGACCCAGGTGCTCTGAGTGTAAGCTCTTTAGGTAAATGTTGGTTGAGTTCTAATGAGCTGGAATGACTTGCTCAGAACCTTAGGAATATTGCCTGTGTTGGGACTTGCAATTTCTAATCCATTGCACAGATAGATTACCAAATGTGGGCCAAAATAGCAGAAAATTTGCGATGTTTGAAAGCTCTCTGGAAGTTTTCCATGGCTTCAATTACTTTTCTGTCCCCATACATCAGACTCTTTCATATTCCATATGTCATGTCCCTCAAAGAGATTGAGAGATGGAGAGACAGAAACATGGATAGACAAGGAATTCCCCCCTCTCATCTATCTCTAACTCTAAAATAACTTGAGACAGCAGTATAAACTAACAGAGCATAGGCCTGGGATGTTTAGAAATTGAAGTCTAAGCTAAAAAAAATTTTTAAACCTGAGGAAAATGAGGTCATTTAGTTTTTTGGGGGTTTTTTCCCTTTAAGATCATCCTGTGTACTTGATTAGGTCATACCAGCCAACTCACAATTCAGTATGTCATTTTCAAGGACCTCTGATTACATTACTGTGTATATTCCCTTGACTGACATAGATCAATTCCCTTCCATGTGTTATAGCAGTTTAATGAGTTCTATGTTTGTGTTTTTTTTTATAAAAGTCTCTTCTTGTGGATTATTAAGCAGTAATGAGTCAGTCTGAACCTTGCTAGTCTGAGCTGAAGTAACATGAAGAGTTTATTATTCAGCTTGAATTCTTAGTCTTCTTGTTCATTGAACAAAGAACTATTTAGTAAACATTTGCTGGATGCTATTATTATCCTCATTTTATAGATGAGGGAACTGAGGCAAATAGAAATTAAGTGTCTTGCCCAGGTGTATACAACTAGTAATTTGTCTGAGGACATCTACACTCAGGTCTTCCTGACTCCTGCCTCAGTGGTCTATCCACTTCCCCTTCTAGCTTCCTTTGTAAAGATAAAAATATGTACCCATGTAAGTGAAACAGGGATATTCTAAAAGTACTCATAATAAGTACCTACTAACATACCAAGCTCTCTGCTAAGTGTTTTAAAAATAACTCATTCAATCATCACAATAACAACCCTGAGAGGTAGGTGCTACTATTATCCCCATTTTACAGATGAGGGACAGAAGTTGAATGCCTTCCCAAGAATCATACAGATAGAAAAATATCTGTGGCTATATTTGAAATGAAATTTTCTTGGTTTCGGATTTAGAACTCTATGCATTGTACCACTTAGCTGTTTAGATGGACGTGTAACATGTATACATGTAAGTAAATGCAAGGTAATTTTAAAAGTACTGACAGCTAGGAGGGGGGAAGATCAGGGCAGGCTTGACAGAAGAATTAGCAACTTCCAAAAATTAGAATTGATAAAGAGTCCATTCTAAGCAGAGCAAAGACTTATGAGAAAGAACCCTCAGAGTTAGGAGATAGATTTTTCAGGTGTAGGAAATAGCTCAGAGTTCAGTTTAACTGAAACATAGAGTATACAAAGATGAGTAATGTGAAAGTGGGAGCTAAATAATGAAAGGCATTAAGCACCAAATTGTTCAATTTACTTTTTATTTTAGAGCTAATAGGTAGAAGAATTTTGAAAAAGGAAGCTGCTTGGTCATGGTGTTGGCTTAGGATATATGTATGTATAGTTATACATATATGTGTATGTATCATCCATGCCTCGACTTCTATTCCCCCCCCATATACAAACCCCATAAGGTCCTTGGGGGCAAAAACTGTCCAATTTTTTCCTTTGTTCCCCCAGTGCTACTTACATCATGTCATTTAGACCATTGCAAATTTTACTGTAGATAGAACAATGTTCCTGATTCTGGAAACCCTGCTCATGCCCAGGTCTTTTCTTTTCAATCACTTAATATTTATTCATCAATCAACAAACATTTATTAGATGTTCACTGTTTTTTAAACACTTTTTGGCACTGGTTTTAAAAAACCGTTTAAATAAAGCATGATTCTTCCTTTCCACCTCACTCACTATTATTTTCATGTAATTTCATCCTATCTTTTGCTATTTGTAAAAGGCAATTAATTAGACAGTTATTAAGCATTTAGCATTCTATGGATAGTTTCTCCCATCTTTGGAGACAATATGGTATAGAAGTAGACAAAAACCCAACCTTAAACTTGGCAGGACCTGCGTTCAAGTTCTGCCCATGACACATATTGACTGGATTATCTTGATTAAATTATTTAACTTCTCAGTGTTCTCAGAAACTCTCTAAAACTATGATTTACAGAGGAAGTATTGACCTGAATTTTAAAAAAGACATTTTCCCCCAAGAAATTTCATATATATATGTATATGTGTATATATATACACATATACATATATATATATATACACATATACATATATATATATATATATATATATATATATATATATATATATATAACACTAAAATGACAGGTTCCATTATTCTCATTTACTATATACCCTACAGGCTATATACCAAATATTGAGAATACAAGGAAAGAATGGAAACAACTTCCCACAAGGAGTTTACATACATTGTAATGGATGATAAAGATACATAAATTGACTTATGTGAGGTGCAGAATACATACAAAGTAACTTTAGAGAAAGAAAATAACTGAAAGTAACAGCTAGAAAGTACTTTATTTGGCCCTTCACAATGAAACCCTTTACTTTAGAGGAGAGGAGGCTGAGACTAGGTGATATTAGGTGGTAACTAACTAACTAATAACAATTGTAATATTAAGACTCCCATCCCTAAGTTTCCAGATTGGTATTTAAATTGAGAAGTCTCATGATACACTCCCCAATTGGCAGACTAGGATCTGGACATATTTTGGGGAGGTTTATCTGGTTGTTGTTATGGTAAGCTCCCATATTTAATTATATATCCTTATCAATATTACATTATCCTTATCAATAGGGAGGGGAAGTAAGGTGAGCAGCCATCCAGAAACCGATTAGAAACTTGCACATCACAACAAGATAACTGTATAAATATGTATACATATATTGGATTTAACATATACTTTAACATATTTAACATGTATGGGACTACCTGCCATCTAAGAGGTGGGAGATAAGAGGGGAAAAGTTAGAACAGAAGGTTTTGCAAGGGTCAATGCCAAAAAATTACCCATGCATATGTCTTGTAAATAAAAAGCTATAATAAAAAAATTAAATTAAAAAGAAAAAGAAAGCAACTTGCACATCACCCATCCACACAGCAGTCATCTTATCCCTTTTCCATCCACATTAACAATTAAAAGTTGTTGGATTTTTTTTTTCTGAGGCAATTGGGGTTAAGGGACTTGTCCAGAGTCACAAAGCTAGGAAGTGTTAAGTGTCTGAGAACAGATTTGAATTCAGTTCCTCCTGACTTCAGGGTGGTGCTCTATCCACCTAGCTGCTCTGATAATCATAAATATTAAGAAAGATGAAAAGCATTTCCTCATCAGATAAAGGTTAGAAAGCCCTGTCTTACACTATTCTGCTTTAAAGCAAAGTTAGTTTTGTTTTGTCATTTGACATACACTGTAAGACCTATCATTTTGTTTTGGTGTTTCATTAATTTTTTTTTTTGCCAGAAATTTTAAGTCAAAAAAAACCCAACACTTTCTTGTTATTATTATTTGTTTGCTTTTGTTTTGGGGATAGGTCTCTTTTTCTCATCTAGACTGAAAGTACAGCACTACTAGTAGTATCTGGTAAGGAACATATGTACATAAATACACACAGAGAGATACATACACACACACATACCAAAGTCTAATATTTTCCCCAGCCTCCTTAGAAAGAAGTTATTTCTGACTTTGTGTAAGATGCTAACAAGTTACTGAAAAAAATAACAGCTTGTCCATTTTTTCTGGTCTATAAGAGCATAGTTATGACATGCAAAAGATCTTACCAATCATTCTATTCAATCTGCTTATTTTACAAATGAGAAAACTGAGGCCCATAGAAGCAAAAGAATTTTAAGTAAAGAACAAAGTTAAATTTTGAACCCAAATCTTCTGACTCCAAATTTAATCCATATATTTACATCAAAAATATAAATTCATTCTCAACAAAATAAGATTGGCCTATGATTATAAAAAAATACTTCTAGAATAACTTATTTGCTATTTTTTTCTTTCTTTTTTTTCTTTTTCTTTTTTCCCCCCTAGGGCAATTGGGGTTAAGTGACTTGCTCAGGGTCACACAACTAGGAAGTTTTTAGGTCAAATTTGAACTCAGGTCCTCCTGACTTCAGGGCTGGTGTTCTATCTACTGTGTCACCTAGTTGTCCCTATTTACTACTTTTTAAAGGAAAGATTTTTTTTTTCTGTTCAAAATCCAAATTTTATTTTCCACTGCACTAAAGAAATATTGTTATTCCCAACTCCTAACTAGAAAACAATGCCAAATTAATTGTTGGTTTTATTTTTATTCCTTCAAAATTCTATTCTATATTTCCATAAAAATTAAAATAAGTCTCATGTTAGAGTTTTCAGTTTGTATTCTATATTTATGAAAATTAAATGCCTTTTTCATTACATATTACCCTGTGTCTTTGGATACGTCTTATATGCACATGTCCATTTGCTTCAAAAAAAATGAATCGACTACCAATCAGCTGAGATTGCTCTTTACCACAGTCTCATTCTTGTCCCCTCAGAACTCATAGAATCAGATGTTCAATTAATTGGCATTCACCAATGAGAACTTTTAAAGTTGAACTTCACAGAAGCTAAGAGATTGCTTTCACCTAACAAAGAAAGCAAACGAACAGAATGTGGAGAAGTGGTCTACTGTTATTTTGGAGACTGTAAAATCAAAGTTGGAGGTTATCACATTCAGCCATTCACTTTGAATTTGTCCTATTACCATTTCCCTTGGAGAGAAAAACAAACATGAGTACTAAGATTTTCAATAAAAGGGACACGAAGGTACAGAAAGGTATGATTCAAACAACAAATGTCTTTTTTTTTTTTTTAAAGAAACCAAGATACTTTTTTCGAAGGATAAAAAGAGGGATAATGAGGACAATTAACCCCTTGTGTTCTTGAACAAATCTATTTTACATCTGACATCATTTAAGAAAATATCTTCTGTTCTTTTTCCCACCTTTTTCTTGCTTTTGAGAATCTTTAGGGTGAGACAAGTATGGAGAATAAAATTATCCCACCTACAATAAAAAGAGACTAAGGCTGATCTCTAAGCCAATGGCACTTTCTTAAAGGATCCATGTTCTCCTCTAATGAAATGCCCCAGACCTCCCTTGCAATTTGAGATGCCTCCTCCTTCCAGGGCCCTACTTTTATAGGACTAGATGTCCAGTCATTCAAGAACAGCTCTACATAATGCAGAATAATTCCAATGATGAACATGTGATGCACAAGCTAAAATAAGCAAAATAATATGACAGCAGAGTCACAAGTTAGGTGAAGCAAAGAATATCTCTATACAAGATGGAGAGGCTCCTCCTTAAATTAGGCAGGAGGAAATGGTATAAACTATCACAGTGAATGACCTAAACAGTCATAAAATGGTCACCTGCACCTATTAGACAAGAAGTACAAAAATATTTGGGGGGACTTTCCATGTTAACTTAACTAAGTTAACTAATGTTAACTTTCTATATTAAGAAAATGAATTTAGAATCTGCAACTCACAGCTCTAGGGTCTTATATATAGAACTTTGAAATGATTCTATCAATTGATTAATACTGATTGGAATAGAGTAGGGGTTCAAAATGATTTCCCACTTCTGGTTTTAAATAGCCTATGGAGGACTACCCTCCACATGTTTAGATTATGATGATCCACAGAAGGCCTGGTGTCTTTCTGTGGATAAAAAGGGGAGATGAGAGAGGTAATTCGTTTTGGGCTCCTATTTTTTATTTAATAAATATTAAGTTTATACTGTATCACTAAAGGTTTCTGTTACCATCCTCCCTTCCCCATCTCAATATTGTGGGAAGAGTACTGCTCTGAAGTCAGAGGACCTTGTTCATATACCTCCTTTGGCTATCTCCAATCATCCTGGTCTGTATCCAGATCCAGATAGCTCCAGAAAAGAAAGCAAGGCTGGTGACTTTGCACAGCCCTCCCTCACTTCAATCCAATTCACTTACAAGTTAAGACACTTCCTCCTGATGTCATGATCCTATTCAAAACTGAAAGACAAACAACAGTTGACTTTTACTATCTGTGATGTCATATACCAAGATACTTAACCATCTTTATTTACAGTTTCTTTATTTGTAAAATAAAGGAGCTGTAGTAGATAGCCTTGGAGATATATTCCAAATCTAGGTCTATAATTCTAGGACTCTTTGGTTTATGAATGGTCCTAACAAACATTAAAAGCAAAGACCTCAGTGCTGATTCTTCCCTATGTTTCAGGTCTTATTAAAGCTGGTCCCATCTCATTAAATGTATTACTAAATGTGAATCTCATTATAATTAGGGGAATATGGGGAGAGGGGTATTTTTTTTCTTTCTGTCAGCTGCTTCAGAGTAAAATGTGCTTCCCTGCTCATCTGTATATTTGCCTCCTACAGAATGAAGAGCCCATCTTCTCCAAAGACGGCCGAAAGTTTTTCTTTGTCAGAGCCATTCCCCAAGGAGGAAGAGGGAAATTCTACCATATTGGCATGGCATCTTCCCAGGTAATAATGCTCTGTTATTGGAATGCTGACTTGCTGGAGCAATGCCTGTTCCTAATGACAGGAAACAAGATAGGGGACTTAGTCCCCTTAGGAAATACATCATTTCATATTCAAAGATCCTCAGAAAAAAATGGACCAAAACCTTTGGCCTGGATGTCCCATTTCTAAAAGGAATAGTAGGTATAAGTCTTTCCCTTTAACTGTCATCTTATGTGAAGCTCATGTATAATTCTAGAATATTTTAAAAATTTCCCTAATTCAACAAACTCATAAACTTCTATCCATTCCATATTTATTGAAGTCATATACGTTTTACTAACTCTTTTTCATCAATTAGAGTCATCTCCTACTAATATCCATCCTTCCCTCTGTCAATCCCTGAAAGTTTGTTGGATTTTTCCTGTCTTACCTCTTCATTTTGAAGTGGACTTAAGATTTACAAAGTATTTTATAAACATTATCTCAGCTGATCTTCCTAATAATCCTATGAGACAGGTACTTGAGGCCTTGTTATCCCCATTTTACAGGTGAAGAAATCAAGATTCTAAAAGGAAAAATGGCTCACTCATGGTCACATGCTGATAAATATCAGCAGTGAGACTCAAAACTAATCATCTCTTGACTTCAAATCCAGCAACCTTTCCACTCATAACACTGTAGGGGCAACATCCACTTGCTAGTCCTCTCAGGTCTACTCAAACCCACACTGTCTTTGTCATACCTTATTATTAATTTAAGCCAAACAGAAGTGATGTGTGTGTGTGTGTGTGTGTGTGTGTGTGTGTGTGTGTGTGTGTGTGTTTTAAGTGTTCCATTCTTTTCAGTTTTCCATGCCTGGTACCTAAAGATGATGATAGAACAGGTAGAGCTACACTGAGAGAATTTCAGTACATTTGAAGTATAAATCTAAAGTTCGGTAGAAATAGATAGACATCTAGAAAAAAAAGAAAAATAATAATAAAATATGTATATATTGCACTTTATATATATTACTGATATGTCCATGTGTGCTTATATATCTATTACACATGTGGTTTTTATATACATGTGTGTTCATATATACATATAAGGAGAGTCACACATGTATTTTTTTAATGGAAAACTCAGCACTCATTTCAGAGATATAACAATCATGCGGAATCTTTCTGGAACTCTGCTTTGGGAATTATTTTTCCATGTTGGTGGAATATTCCCTTAAATATTCCAATTGGCGTCAATTCTTCACACTTTCTTGGTGGATTTGGGTTTTTTAAAGTCATATCAGTTACATAAGGATGGAACTAAAGTTAGCTGTTCTTACTCTAAAACAAAGTATACCAAAAAATATCAGCACAGTTTTCTTACATGTACCAGAATCTTGTTTGGCAAGAAGGCAGCTGCATTGGAGGCATCCCAAACGTGGTTTGAATCACCACAGCTGTGATATAGTTAATGTCTAATATTGTGACTACTATGAAAGAGAGAATATTCCTAGGGTATATAGGCTGACCAAGACAACATGACAGAATAGCAAAATCACTGAATTTGGAATCCAAGGACCTTGGCTTAAGCCCTGTTTTGGTTACTTCTTAACTGTGTGGCTTCAAGCTGACTAGCTATTTGTGTTTACCCCATCTTTAAAACTCGTATGCCTTTTGTTTAAAATGGAGGCGATGAGAATATCTCTCCTAGGGTTATTATCAAGACAAACTGAAATAGCCTTTTAAAAACTTTATAAATTTCAAAGCATTATATAACTATAACAATACTTGCTGCAAAATCCATCACATTTTCTAATCAGTCAGTAATCAAGTATTTATTATATGCTGGGCAGTGTGTTAAGTGTTCAGATACAAAGAGGTAAAAATATTGTCTCTACCCTCAAGAAACTTGTATTCACTATATATTCGAATATACAACATTGATCTACACTGCTCTCAGATGAAAAGCACAGGAGTGAGGGGAAGTGACATACTGAGAAAAGCCTTTTATCAGAGGTTAGATATGCTCTACCTCGCAGTAAGCCAGAGGTATCATTGTGTGGTCCTCTCTCATCCTTCCCTCTGCATCTTAAGGCATTGTTATCTCATTTACTTTTCTGTTGACCGTGGCAATTCCTTAATGAGATCTTTGTAAACTTCATTTCTGAACTTACCAAATTCCTAATCAACATGTATTTATTGAGTACCTGTTATGTTCCCAGACTTATGTTGTGCACTGAAGATGATGGAAGAGAATTTCAAGTGATCTCTGCCCTTAAGGAATTAATACACTCTGTGGGGAAGAGAAGAGATTCACATTGAGCAATTACATATCAGCATATAATAATATATAATTGGGGCAGGTAAATGATCCAGTGACTCCCTGGAGTTTGAAGGATCTAAGTTCAAATCCAGCCTCAGTCACTTAAGACTTCCTAGCTATGTGATCCTGGGCAACTCATTTAGCCCCAACTGCCTCACAAGGAAAAAAAATAATAAGGAAAAACATAATAGTGTATAATTTACTTCTCTGTGGTAAAGGAGGAGATCACTATGGGCTAGAGTGCTTAGGGAAAGTTAACACAGGATAAAGCATGGGATCTGAATCTTATCTGGTCAAGATTGTGATAAATATCAAAGAAATTTTAAAAATTTCAAAAAAAAAATGAACAAAGAATCAGATATCCCAATTCCTAAGAAGGCTGTCAAATCACCTTACCCTTTGTCTTTATAGTCCTAGACTATTAGGGGCAACTAATGGATAGAGCATCTAGTCTGGAGCCACTAAGACTGAGTTCAAATCAATCCTAAGTCACTTACCAGCTGTGTGATTTAGGACTGTAGGCAACTCATGTTTTTGCCTCAGTTTCCTCATCTGTAAAATGAGATTCAGAAGGAAGTGGCAAATTACTCCAATATCTTTGCAAGAAAACTCCAAACGGGGGTCACAGAGTCAGACATAACTGGAAATGACTGAACAACAACAAATGAGAGCCAGAATATGTCATCTTGTCCACTTCCCTTATTTTAGAGATGAGGAGATTGAGGTCTCCCAGTCATTGGCCTAGAAAGGATTTGAACTCAAATCTCTTTATTCTCTTTGGTAAACTATGCTGCCTCTCATTTCCTCTACTAGGTTATTAGCACCATGTAAACCATTTCTTATTCTTTTCTGTTTTCTGACAATGACTACTTATAGTGCCCAGCAGATGAGTAGGTCCTTAATAAATACTTGCCATTGTGAAATTGTCCCCTCCCCAAGTCTACTGGTTCCCCCTTCAGAGATCAATATCAAATTGACTCCCTTTATTTTCTTTTAAATTTTTTCTTTTTTTTTGTAATATGATGTTCACAATCATCGACAAAAACATAATATAAAAATTAAAAATTCATGTGCAATTGAATTTGTTGTTTAAAATCTATATTAAAATGAACATTATAATAACAAAATTGTCCTGTCCATATTCCCTTGGTTTTTTTAACCGTTGTATTGATGTTCTTGTCTTTCATTTTCCCCTCCGTTTTCAGTATTTACTCCTACTCCTAACATTTTCTCCTGACAACTCATTTCTATGTGCTCTCTATATCTCCTTGCCACCTTTTCCCCTTCCCTCTCTTCATCTCTTTCTCTTTCTCCACCTCTACTTTCTTTCCTCTGCTTGTGCTTTTCTTTCTGTGTTTCTCTCATTCTCGTTTCTATCTACTTCCTGACTTCCACTCCAGAAATCCCCAGGGTCTTTGTCTTTGCCCCTTCACCTAATTTAATTATCGCCAGCACCGAGTCTGATTCCCAAAGCTCCCTTCTTCCAGAACAGCTTGCCTATAACTCTGCACCTCATTGCCTCTACAGCCCACTTCAAATCACTGTGGAAAACATCTTTCCTGTCAAGCTTGTCTCTTCTCTCTCCTTCTGTGGTGATTTATGATTGCAATTACACTATTTAACTCTGCAAGGCATTTAGAAAGAAATGGCTTGTATGAAAGCTGCAACACTCAATAATGTTGTATTGAACTACCCTGATACCTACTGGCAAAGAATACAAAGAGAAAGTCTCCCATCTTCCCTTCCTCCTACCTTTTCTCTCTCCTTCCTTTTTCCTTTTCTCTCACTGATATCATCAACTAATCAAATTACAAATGGGTATTGGGTCCCAACTTTGTACAGGGTTCAATATCTCACATATTGATTTTGTGATGTAGTACAGGTTATATAAGACAAATGTATGAACAATAAGCACTCTAAAAATTTAGGGGAGGAAGATATTACTCTAGTGAGATGAGAAGATGGTCAGGGAAGAGTTCCTGGAGATGTTACATTTTGAATAATATATAAGAATTTCCTTAATGGAAAGGTGGAATGAGGACATGGTATACACATAGGAAAGCCATGTTTCTACTGAGCTGGCATACAATATTTGAAAGTGTAAAAGTAACAGTCCCCAGTATCTTTCTTTTTAGTAACAAGGTCATCTTGTTTGTGTGTTGTAGCCCAATAGCAGCAATGACAACCTCCAGTCCATCACCTCAGGGGACTGGGATGTGACCAAGATTCTGGCCTATGATGAGAAGAGAAACAAAATGTAAGTAAAACACCAGGGACAAGATCATGCAAGCTCTTTCAGCATTTACATTCTCACCTCAAAGGTTAATGAAGATATATGGAATGCCTTTAAATCATGCTATAGCGAATTGCACACAGGACATGAAGCCCAAGCCATCTTTTTCATTCCCAAAACATCATTAGCTCTTAATATCTCAAAGACATTCTGCTAAAGAATTCTTTCTTGGCTCCCTAATCTCTTGTGTTAGAATTTAACTCCATTTTATCAGCAGTTACTCTGAAGGGCGAATCCCTTTTTATATCAATACACTAGTACCATAGCCTTGGTTTCTGCAACTTGGATCTTGGGGGGAGTTTTGCAGAAGCCACAGATGATGCACAAAGGCCAGAAGACAACACAGAACCTATGATCAAATTCTTAATCTAAACTTGACAATAATTTGACAATAAACACCCCGTAAAAGAAAAAAGAAGAAGAAGAAGATGAAGAAGAAGAAGAAAAAATTCAGACTTCTTTGGTACAAAGGGAGGGCCAAAATTTTTACATGGATTTTCCAGATTGCAGGAATGCCATGCCCCTAAACCCCATGATGAGGTACGCATACTTGTAGTCTGTGAGAATAAACACATTTTAGTAGTCATTGTCCTATTTCTCCATGGTCCTTTCATGCTCCTCTAAAAATGGCATTACAGTTCCCAAAGTAATACCAAAAATGCTATCATTTGAAATCACAGAATTGTACTTTGGCTAAGGAAGGTCAGAAAGGTGTCTTGTAACAGAGATGCTAATGGCTGATTGTTGTTAGGACAGATCTTTGAGGTACAGGTACAGAGTCTCAGAGACTTGCTCAAAGGCAGTATCACACACAAACATTTTCTCCATTCAAAATGTTTGAACAAAGGCCTTTCTGAGCCCTTGGCATTTAAAACTTCCATGGCCATCGCTGAGCCAGATTATAATGGGTGAAAAAGCTTGACTTTGTTCCCTGCCCCACTCTTCTTCTTATGTGCCCCTTCTCCCTACTGCCTTCATACTCCCTTCATTCATTCAATCAAGCTATACTGCCAGGTCCTTCCTCTTCTAAACACTATCTGTTTTAGGGATTTACCCATTCATTTCTATTTAAAAAGGTTTAAATTATGTCAGTCATGGTACAACTCAAAAAAGAGCTATAGATTTAAAGTTGGATCTGTATTCAAATCTCAAATCATCTATTCCCTGAAAAGTCTTTGGTAAGTCCCTTAAATACTCTGGACCTCAGAAATTTATTTATCTATATAATGAAGAGATTAAACTTGATGACCTTTGAGATTCCCTCCCTTCTTCCAATTCTAAAAATCAATGATCTGTTTTCCTATAAACCCCAGCTCTTTCAATTGAACCTCCTATGAAATTATTTCCTGTAGCCTCACCATCCTAGTTGCCCTCTAGAAAATAAGCCCTGATTTGTCCAGCAGATGTCTCATTCCTAAAATATGTTACTTACAGTTCCAGTGGTTTTGTGATGAAAAGAGCCATCTACACCCAAAGAGAGGACTGTGGAAACTGAATGTGGATCACAACATAGTATTCTTACTCTTTTTGTTGTTGTTTGCTGCATTTTGTTTTCTCATTTTGTTTTTCCTTTTTGATCTGATTTTTCTTGTGCAGCATAATAATTGTGGAAATAAGTAAAGAAGAATTGCACATGTTTAACATATAGGATTATTTGCTGTCTGGGGGAGAGAGTTGAGGTGAAAGGAAAGGGAAAAAATGAATACGTATTTTGCAAGGGAGAATATTGAAAATTATACATATGGTGTGAAAATAAAAGGCTTTAATAAAAAAATAAAATATGAACCCTAGAACTAGACACAATACTCTATCTTTGATCTGACTAGGACAGAATGCTACAATACTATCACCTCCCTCATGCTGGATATTTCCTATCGCTTTCTTAATATAGTCTAAGATTGCTATCTTATCACAATTAATTCTGAGAGTTTACTAATTCTCTACCTAAAAATTTGTTTTCAGATGACCTGCTTTTTATCCTTCTCCCTTTTAGTCTTCTACTTAAAAAGCTAACTTTTGTTTAATCCATATTTAAGACTTTTTAGGTGTATAACTAGTAAATTTCATTTTATTAGCTTTGGCCCTACATTCTACCCTGTTGAAATATTTTTAAAACCTGACTGTGGCATCCAATATTTAATTATTTCTTCTAGCTTTGTGTCATCCACAAATTTTGTAAGCTTAGTCCAAAGTATTAAGATAGATAGATAGATAGATAGATAGATAGATAGATAGATAGATAGATAGAGGCACAGCCAAGGAAATATCCCTAGATTACTTCATACAAGAATCCTTGTAAGGTGGCATTAACCATGACTCCATAGATCTGGTCATTGAAGCAGCTTTGAATCCTTCTAACTTATCCAACCAATATCTCTCTTTCTCGTTTATAGGATGTGTGAGAGGCATTGCTAAGTGACTTGCTAGAAGCCAGGTTTATTATCTGTGCATCATTGCCTTCATCTTCCAATCTAGCAACTCTATCAAAAAGAAAAAAGGAAACTCATTTAGTCTGATGGGATTTGGTTTTGATCCATCATTGCTATTTCATCACAACCACTGCTTCCAATTATTCTAGTTATTATTCCAGTTGGATTCTAGAATTTTGTTCTGTGTCAAAAAGCAAATCTATTGATCGATTAGTTGGAAGAACCTGTCTTTTTGCTTTTTTTTTTGGAAATCAAGACTACTTTTTGCCTTTATCTAGACTTACAGTAGCTTTTAATTTTTTTCTTTGTTTTTAGAAGATCATAGATCTTCTCAAAAAAGGTCACAATTGAGCAATCACATGAGCATTAACCCTAGATAATACTTTACACAGGATTAGTTACATGAGCCTCATTAAAGACAGTTCATTGCTATGTATTATTTTATCATCTTCTCTTTTATTCTGAAATTCAATTTCCAGATTAATTATTCATTTCTGTTTAGTCTGAGGATCATTTCCCTTGGTAGACAATACAGAAACAGAGACTGAGTAGCTCCTTCTCTGTAATAGTTAATATTTATTTAGTATCTACTGTGTGCCAGGAATTTAAGCACTTTACAATTATTATTTCATTTGTTCATAACAACAGCCCTGCTAGTTGGGTACTATAATTATCTTCACTTAACAGATGGCAATGGATGCAAACAGAGGTTATGTGACTTTCTCAGGATCACACTCCTAATCCGTGTCCGAGGTCAATTTTAGTCATGTTTTCCTGATGTCAGACCTAGTATTTCATCCACTGTGCCACAATTTTGTGTGCAAATCACACAATTATTTAATCCATAATTATGAGCTGTCGCATGGAGAAGTATAGGTTACCCTATAGAGAAAAGCAAGAAAATTTTTAATTCCACTCATTTCCCATGGGTATTCATAGCATATAGAAAATGTTCATTTTGGATTCACAAACAATTTGCACCTGGTTGGTACCAGCTTGTTTTGTCCCAGAAAGGAAGCAGGGAGCTCCTTATTATATTAAGTCTGGAATTGGTCTTGTCATCTGAGACAGAACAGACTCCTTTTGGGTAGCCTTGCACAAGAACAGTAGTAGAGGAGAATAAAAAAAGCACAGGCTTTGGATGTGACTATCTTCCCTGAAATTGAGACTTTCTCTAAAATGGCTTTATTTTTGTCAAGAGTACAGAAATATAATATCCCACCCATCTACCCACTCCTACCATATTGTCATATGTTATCATTAACTCACCCCACTCTGAGCAATAGCTGTATCCCTTCTTTGCTTTTCCTCTAGTCCCCAGAGTATCATAAAGATTTGTATTATCTTTAGCATTCATTGCAAGCCTCTGCTTATCTGGAAACTAGCATTCCAGACATTATTCTTAAATGTCTGTGTCATTCTTTTGTATTGATCCTGTTACCTGCCTAGGCTTTCATCTTCTGTATATGTCTTTTTTAAGCTTAAGTTTGTAGTTTTCTGGGTATCCACATCAGTCTCCTTAGAAAAGTACTTACTCCTTTTCTTCTTCACTGGAATCATCCATATTAACAGAATTTCATGTTTGACAGCATACCATCTCTCTTGAGCCAACCTCTCATCTAAAACTTTAGACTGAATCATCCTCCCTGCCCTTTATCTGAATGTCACACATCCCAAATGACAGGGCCAGTGATTAGAAAGTTATGGACTGAGGGGAGAAAAATAATCCTTATCCAAAGCAGAAAAGATAGATCTGAGTTGAGAGGAAAGCAGGGAGAATATAAAAATCTTGGTTGTATTTGTTACTTGAGTGTTTGAAGAGCATCAGAATGCAAAGGGATGAACCAAGCAACCAAACAGTTCTCCATAAGAGAATTCAGACTTGGGGAATCTGAACAATATTAAGAAATGAATTCGGGTAAATGGGTGCCCTCCTATATCATTAGAGAGTAGGACTAAAGACTAATACAAATATTTTTAAAAACAATATGCTTTTGAATTACAAAAAAAATGATACATATATTTTAACATTTTATCTATTGATTTATTTTATTATTATGGCTTTTTATTTACAAGATATATGCATGGGATATGCATGGGTAATTTTACAGCACTGACAATAGCCAAGCCTTTTGTTTCAATTTTTTTCCCTCCTTTCCCCCACTCCCATCCCCCAGATGGCAGGTTGACCAATACATGTTACATATGTTAAAGTATAAATTAAATACAATATAGATACATATCTTTTGATGTAACTTTTCCATTGCTAGGATTTCATTCTAAAAACATCATAAAAAGGGAAAAGGAGCCTCTCTGTATTAAAAAAAAAAACACTCGTTGCTGCTTTAGAAATAGTCAAAAATAATATAAGAACCTATTTATTATCCCACAGTTGGAGGATTTATGAATAAATTATTGCATATTAATTTAATAGAATATTATAATGCCATTAATTTTCATCTGAAACAAAATATGATTTTTGTATGAAAACAAGATATAAACAACATACAAAAATATAAAATGACCTACATTAAGTAATACAAAATATGATGGACTGAGGTGTAATTCTATGCAAGTTGGCTGCAATAAAACAAAAAACAAGTTAATATTTAAGCCATCTTGGAAGAAAAGCCTGCTTGCTTGTTAATTATTATTATTAATTATTAATTAATATAATGAATTATTAATTCATTTGGTTTTAACTTGTTGCATGCTATTCTTTAGGATTTTATGCTTTGTTTTATATACTTACCTGTATATGTAACTTTATTAATAGTTATTAAATTTATAATTACATTTTAAAATTAAAAAGCCAGAATTCAAGAAGCTAAAGCTTCAAGCTTATTCCCAAAAACTTAGGTCTTTTTAATGAAGTGGCTTCCACTTCTTACCCCTACTATGCTGACATGGTCATGTAGCCACAGGTAAAACCCACTAACTTTGCTGAACTTTGATCCCATACCAAATGAAATCTACTTCTCCCAAATTTATCACAAACTACAAAAGGCTATGGCCACTTCTTCTCTAGATTCCCATGATTTCTGCTTGAGCAACTAATTTTTCCTTGTGGGTTAGAATCAAGACCATGTAATAGTCCTTCCTCTTTCTTCAACCATTTTTTGAATAACAAAATCAAAGCAAGTGAGAAGATTTTTTAGTTTTGGGGTTTTTAACAGAAAGTTACAAATGATATTGAGATAGATAACTCCCCTATTACTGCTATATGATAACTTTATGCCAACGTCATGATCTCCTTCTGAATCTCATGATTCATCTCCTCCTTCTGACCAGGTGGTATATAGTATTTCTTCAATGCAAAGTAGCTTCTATTTCTCTCTTCACTGATTCTAATCCAAATCTTCTTATTTCTTCTTTCTAGTTTATTAATTCCCTAATAGCAGTATATCTTTTTTACATATAACTTTACTAGAATACCTCTTTTATTGAATTCATTCCTTTTGAATAAGATATACTCCTTCATCGCTCTTCCAGTTATGAATCACAGCCCACTAAATTTCAGTGATACGCTGGTTGGTTGTGTTGTATGTGTGTGTGAATTCCTTTCAGATATGAATTGGATTAAGTGGCTGCTGTGTTCCTTTCCAAATCTCAAAATTCTGTGAATTTGTAATATGTGCACAGTAGAATTTATGTCTCTGCATTAAGATCTCTAGTTATCTTTAGTTTTGGCTCTTACACTCTACATTTGTGTATAGATATTTGACACTGAAAATTATTTCTGCCTCCTCTCCTGTGAATTATTCTCCATTGTCAGTCTTCCTACTCTGTCATTTCTGCTACTCCCCATGACTTAGTGAATGAACACAGGCAAGTTTTTTTTTTTATTTTTTTTTCCTGCTCACTTCAACTTAAAGACCTCTTAACATTAACAAATTTGGAGAGGCTCAGGAAAGGCTTTCAAGATCAAAGCTCTTGTTGATCCTATGACAGAGACACATCATTATTTGTCTTTGGCATTCTGGGTATCTATCTATGACTTTAAGCAACTCCCAACACAGCCTGATTCTTAAGACTCCACGGACACCCACTATCAGGGAAAGCCACCCCCTACACACCACACCTACTTTTCTGCCACAATCTCTCTGCACAGAATGCTTTGCAATTGTAGTATAAGGATCCAGGCCATCGTGATTGTGGGGGTGACAACAACAGCACAACTTCCTCCTACCAGTAAGAAAATCCTAAGAATGGATAGCTGGTCATCAGCCACCTTGTTCAAAGCAGCAGTCACCTCTGTGAATCTTTTTACCTCTTGCCTAAGCTACCCAGGAAAAGAATCCACAATGCCATGATGAATTGGATAATAATAATAGTTATCATTGACAGGGCTCTTTTAAAATTTGCCAAGTGCTTAACATACAGTATGTAGTCTGATCCAGTAACAATTCTGGGAAGCTATTATTATCCCCATTTCACAGATTAGGAAATTGGGACTGAGAAAGGTTAAATAATTTTCTGAGGGTCATATAACTAGTGTCTGAAACAGAATTTAAACTATGCTATTATCATTTGTTAACGTGTGCTATCTATTTTGGTTTCTAGTATCAAATAGGCTTATTGGGGTCCAGTTTAGAGAGACAGAAGAAAATTTACTAATCACTGACAGGTTGTTTCTAGTGAGTAAATTTCAGCTTTCATTTCCTTACGCTGCCTGAAAGATGTCCAAGCCTAAGATGATTGCCACTTCTCCCACCTAGTCCAATTTAGTTCAAATCAAGATAATAATAGTTGTATGTCTGCCCTAAAAGACACATTAAATAAAACATATAATTAGACATTTCCACTTTCCTGGAACAATTAGCATAGAGAAAGCTAGTGATTACCTTGGGCAGCCCTTCTGAAGCAAGTCCCATGCATTTGTAAAGGACTCTCAAACTTATTATCATTTTTCAGGGTCCTTCCTGTCACAAAACCTGACCCAAGGAGGCAGTCCTGAGTGATTGTAGTTTCAGCTGATCTTTCTAGGGGGATCCTACATCACTGGCAATGGCTGTACAATATGTATAAAAAAGAATCAATGCATTTATAATCCCATAATCCTTGCACTGAAGAAGATAGACCACTGAAGGTCATCTCATCTCTAACAAGTGACTGTATGGTTTCCATTTGAACCCTGATAGTGCCCAAATGGTTGCTCACTGTCTTCCAAAGGCAACCCGTGCCATTTTGCATAGTTCTAATCATTATTTTTTATTATGATGATCCAAAATATTGTCCCTTTAACTTCAGACAGGTGGCCCAGTTCTTCCATCCAAAACCCTCTTTCATGTGGCAGAACTTTAAATACTCAAAGAAGTCATTTCTTCTCCTAATCTTCCTTTCTCCAATCTGATTCTCTTAGTTGTTTCTCCAGTATAATTGCTGTTTGCCATCTTTTAAAAACTCTACTTCATCATTGCCCATATTATATGCCTATAATAGTAATAGTTTACACGTATAGTTTGCACTTTAAGGTTTATCAAGCTTTTTATATGTGTTATCTGATTTGATCTTTACAACAACCCTGTAAAGTAGGTGAGGAAACTGAGGAAGTTAGAGATTAGTTGACGTGTTCCAAGTCACACAACCAATTAGTTTCTGAGGTAAGAGTAAGTTCAAGATATTCTGATTTCAGGTCCAACACTATCCACCACTCCACTTTGGTGACTAATAACAAAACTGAACCAAATACTCTAAAACAGGGTCTCTATATTTTGAGTACCCTAAGCCCCTCTAACAGTCTAGTGAAGCCTATAGACCCTTTTCAGGAGAATGATTTGAAATGCACAAAATAAAATAAGATTTCAAAGAAAACCAGTTATTTCAAAATAAGGTTATTACCATGTTTTCTTAAAACCAGTTCATGGATACCTTGTTAAGAACCACTGCCCTAATGTTGCCTAACCAGGCCACTGTGTGGTGTAACTGAACTAGCCTCTATACCTTCATTAGTGCCTCCTGAGATTTTAGAAGTTTGTGGTCAGCTAAAACCCAAAGCTCTGTGGCAGAGTAGCTATGATGGAGCACTTAATCATTTATAAGGTGCACCACAATTCCCTATGAAACACTTAGGAACTTACATCTCCTCACTCCCACGTCTCCTTTACTTGTCACTAGCCCTATCTACAGAAAGGCCACTTGGGATCACTAGTCAACTCAGTAGTAATTACTGTTAAGTATTTTTGATAATTTATAAAATATTCCCCCTGCCATCTCTCTGTAGGGGGTTACCTGAGGTCACATAGTAAGGGACAGAGTTAGGATTAGACTCCAGACCCTCTGATTCTCAGCCCAGTACCCTTTCCAGTATATCTCTGCCCCTTGAGGACACTTTATGAAGGCAGGGGGCATATCTGGATAGGCTTCATGCTCTAAGTTACTAAATGAAGTCAAGAGGGCTAGAATGGCAAGGAGCCAGTAGTCTGGATTTGGAGGATATGGGAACTAGCCCATTCATATTTGCACCAAACTCTGACTTTTCCTTATATCCACCAGCTACAAAAAAAGCTTGCAAAGCCTGTGGACTACAGTTTCCAGTTGGGGGGGAGAGGGAAGGAAGGGGTAGAAGAATTGCTTATCTTATATCCTCTCCAGAGAGACTCAGAAACTAACTTATTGTCCTTGTGCTACTCATGACTAATACAGGTGCCTTGCACAAAATGGGTGCTTAATAAATGTTTCTTAAATTGAGCTAAATTTTAGCTAATTCATTTGAATAAACATACAGAATTATAAAATTTTAAGATGGAAGTTACCTCTAAAAAGTAATTTAAATTCATTCAAGACCATACCTAAACCAGTCCAAGAAGACTACAAGAAAAGAGGATTCCATGATTTCTCTCAGGCCTCCATTCCAGTACTTAGCATTATCCCTGCTCCCTCCAGTATTCTCCCAGACACTCCCAAATGAAACCATGAGAGATGTGTTATCCCTCCTAGAAAGTGCATCAAGAATCTTGGATTAAGACATTATTATTATTTCTCTACTCATTTACCCCTCTACCAGAGTAAGCCAGGAGAAAGAAAAAGAGATAAAATTACTAAGTATGGCTATTTCATTGCTGGTTTAATTAAGAGCTAGAGAGCTGTGAAAGAAGAGGAGATTAAAACTAGAAAATGAAATCAGGTTTTTGAATTGTTGATGAATTTCATTTACCCCTGAAGGATCCTGCCCTCCAGGAATCTATTTCTTCTTTTTTCTCTCTTTATCCTCTCCCTTATTATATCTCATTTGTTCTCATGGACTCAAGTATCATTTCTACAAAGATAACTACTAGTGATGGATATTGAGCTCTGATCTCTCTCCCTGAATCACCAATTGCCTACTAGACACCACCTCTTAGATATCCCCTAGGCATTTTAAGCTTAATTTATTCCCAATCATCATATATTGGAAAAGATGCTGACTTTGTTAATGGAAACGTTGGGACTAAAACCCATTTCATCTACTGCTACCTATGTGATTTTGGACAGGCTCTTTGAACGTAAACTCTGCAAAATGTTTAAGTGCGGCTATATAACTTCTGGTATCCCTTTCACCTTTAAATCTACAAACCTTTAACTCTCTTCCAAAGACGTTCCTCCATTTCAAGCATTCCCCATCTCTTGCTGTTTAGTTAAATCTCTTAAATTGCTTTCCATTCCATAGAAATAAGTCTTGACATGTATGGCAACTTGCAATAGAGGTCAGAGTAATTCATAGTCATAGTATTATTAACACTTGGAAGGGGTAATGTGGTGCTAAGGTGTGAAGGATTGAAATGAGACTCTTTTATGATAAAAGGTTTTAATGGAGCAAGAATGGAACATAAGTGCTCTGGGAACTTAAGGTTCAAGGACAGAATGCAATTAACCAAGAGAAAAGGTAAAGAAGATGGAACCTTAGATTACCTTTATAAGTTTGCATAGGGTCAGTGATAGAAGCATAAAACATTAGAACTAAGAGGACCCTCAAGAGTAGAAATAATAGACCCAGTCAATAATTGTCGAAATTTTCTTGTAACCACTACAAAGGAAGTTAACAGCACCCAGCAATGACATATCAATGCTAATTAGGCAACTTAATATTTGAAGTGACTGCCCCCAAATAAGCACAAGTAGTTCATAGAAAAACTAAGATTAGGAAAAGCTGATTTCCTGACACTCAATCCAGGACTATAGCACTCTCTATCCATAATGCAGGATTATGTATTTCAAATTCTGTGAGAGATACTGACAATTCTGGGAATTGGTAGTATAATATGGTACAAAATACCCTGGATTTGGCATCTATTATTTCCTGACTTCTAGTCCTGAATTACTAATTGCTTGCCAGACATCACCTTCTGCATGTCCAAATCATGTTACATTGGAAAGAATGCTGGATTTGACATCTCCTGTTCCCTGAACCAAGGAAAAGGTCTTCAGATGGTATACTGGTTCTAAGCTGACTACCTGTACAAGACCATACAAAGGAGACCATACAAACGAGACCATACAAACCATTCACTTCTCAGTGACATAGGTCCCTCCTCTTTAAAATGAGGAAGTTGGGATAGAGGTCTAAGGTTCCTTCCAACTCTTAGTCTGTGATCTAATTGTGTTAACTTTATTTTGTCTCTGCAGTTATTTCCTCAGCACAGAGGATGGACCTAAAAGAAGACACTTATACAGGTATGATTTTGAACTTTCTTCCTTTATGCATTAGCTTCATGAAAAGCTATTCAGTTCTATCCCATGTGGCCATTGTCCCCTACAACATATATTGTACTTATGGGAGAGATAGGAAAAAGAATGTTTTAGCACTTAAAATCAGAGTTAGTGATTCCCAAACTACCTTACTTTTCATTTTTCATCCAACAGATTTTTCTCATTTTCCCTATTTTCCTAATAATTAGATATCTTCTAGCAACCTCTTCTATTGAGCTACATAAAAATAATGACTTTGTAATTTTAGTCTTATTCAGATATTTATTAGTGACATAAGAGTGCAGTGAGAAGAACATTAGACAAACACAAGACACTTGGTTTTAGTTGCTCTGCTGATTATTTTTTATGGCTTTGTGTGAATCACTTAATTCTTATAGGCTTGTTCAGTGTAACTTGAAAGGGACCTTAAAGGTGATCACATCTAACCCCTTATTTTTATAATTTCTCTATCTTTTCTCTAGAAGATATAGCTTTGACAAGGTGCTCTATAAAGTTACTTACCAGGTCTAAATTTTGTGACCAACTCCCATTCTTTCCTAGGAGAGCTTTTGGCTGAGAAATGAGGTTAGTCTTTGGAACTCGTAGTCCATATTCCCAGATTCAAGATTAATGTTTCCCTTCTCTGTTTCCTAGTTAACAACTGTAGTTAAAATAATAGACTTAGTCAGTGACTGTCCGAATTTTCTAGCAGCCACTTCAAAAGAAGTGAACAGCACCCAATAAACACATCAATCCTAATTAGGCAATTGTGGTACCCTAGTGAGAGATCTCAGAGGTTGCTTTCAGATGATTGGATATACTCATTTAATAGTCATTTACTAAGCATTTACCATATGCAAAGAACAATGCTAGGCAATGGGAAAGATATAAAGATAATTTTAAAGCACAATCCCAAATGGGATCTCTGAACAATCTATAAATCCAGAACATAAATGTTGGCCTCAGGTGGGAACAAGCTGGTAAGATAAGGAATCCTTCATTGAATATGGCATCTCATCAGATTGAAAGCTTCTTCCATTAGTATGGAGCAACAGTTGTCAAAAATACAATCTGCAGATATGTAGAGATGTCTGAAACTCTTTCTGGGAGTTATTGAGATCAAAATGTTTTTCAGAACACTATTAAGATATTGTTAGCTAAAAAAAATAAAATATTGTTAACTTATTAAAATACTTCTCCCTTTTCCAACTATATATATTATATTATTAATATATTATATATATAAATTTGTTTCTCATGCTTCAACCAAAACACCAAATCTCAAAAATAAATATAATAATTCATCTATCTTCTGTTAAGCTCAGTAAGATTTGTAAAAATATGTAATGTCATTTTCCTCACTAAATTTTCTTGGCTACTTTTCACAAAAATATATTTATATTAACATGCAGTAGATTTATTATTATTATTTTAAATGAATTAGAAAATATCTTTAAATTTTAATCATTTAAACTCCTAATATGGTAAATATTGATATAGTCCACATAAACAAAAAGATTTTAAGATCATTAGTCATTTTAAGCATCTAAAGGGATATTCAGACCAAAAATTTGAGAATTGCTGGTATAAATCATAGCTTATCCATATATCCTCCTTATGTATGAGTTTTATCCAAACAAAAATCCACTACAGAGGATCCACTCAATACACAAAGGGGCTGAGTTTTTGCCCCCTGATATTACATGAGTACCAATATAGTGCCTAGGTTGATGTCCTTCAGCCTTTTGGTAAAGCTACATGTGTAGTGTCTTGCCTTCACCTATAGTAGTTTGTTATTTGCTCTTCCTCAGTATATTTCTATAATTTAGATCATTGCTAAAGATATACAAAAGCCATTAACTGGACATTAAGAATATGAAATTGCCTAAAACATTTTCAAAATGCTCTTTGAAACAGTATTAAGGAATCACTTGTGATTTGGGGAATTGAGGAAGGCTATATGAGAAAGGCAATAATTGGACTTTACTTTTAAGAATGAAGATTTCAATGGAAGAAACGGGCATACCTTCTAGGTTTAGTATCTTTACCTCCAGTAATGTTGGAAACAAAGACAAATGGAAGCAGGAAAGCAAAGACTATTTTTGAAGACTGAATAGATTGTAAGCTTCTTGAAGGCAGGGATCTCCTCTCATTCGTTTTAATTTGTCTCAGTGTACAGTTGCATTGATTTATACATTGTCAGTACAAGATAAATATTTGGGGAAGGAAAGAATGGAAAGTGTGGGAGAAAAAATAAAAGTTTGGAGTCGCACTATGAAAGAAAACATGGAGCTCTATTGAAGATTACCTTCTGCTATATTACCCAGCCTTTGTTAACACTCTCTCTCTTTCTCTGTCTTTGTTTTATTAGTGCTGACACTGAAGGCACCTACAATAGACAGTGCCTCTCCTGTGATTTGATCGAGAATTGTACTTACTTCAGTGCGTCCTTCAGTCACAACATGGACTATTTCTTGTTGAAGTGTGAAGGTAAGTACTTGACATGATTTCAAACCTATTCTTGTGAAATAGAGCTCTGTCAGGAGGCATGTCAGGATCAGAATATCTCCCAGGGTGAGCGCTCATCTTCAATCCTGGCAAAGAAGTCCCTATTCCCCATATGGCCCATGGAAAAATGGCAGCGGGGAGATGGTGCTGATTGAACCAACTGCCTTGGGAAATTGCCAAACATCTGTCTATGTAGAGACTTCTAGGTTAGCTGTCAATGCTGCATGCTTATTAAAATAGTTTATTTTTTAAAATGTTCAACCAGTCTTATCACATATTGGAATTAATGAATTTGTGCTCCATGAAGTGACTTCTGCTTAGTGATTATAGCGCAGAGCTGGCAGAAGCCAGCTACATCAGTTCACTGCCTTTTTAAGGGTAGAGAGTTCATCCACCCCACTCCAACCCTTTCCACTTCTTTCTTCCATTCTTCTCCATATAACACTGTTAAAGACAAGTCTCTATAGAATCCTTCTCCCTAATATGTCTGGAATATATAAGAAAGATAGTGCCCAGCAGCTGAATTTAGTCATCCCATCCAATAAAGTATTAAGAAGATTTGCTGTATATGTAAGGTGTTCATCTTAAAGAAACAATAAGAAAAATCCTAAAACTGCTTTTCTTGATTTTAAAAAACTTTAAGTTGCCTCTAGATATGATATGTGGGGAGCTGTAGAATATCATGAGAAGAGATAGTTTTGTTTATAGCAGCTTAGACACTGATGTACACAGAAAAATATAAAATAGGTACCAAGGATGGCAGGGAAGTTGGGTGGGAAGGGAGAAATAAGGCAAACATAAATAAGCATATAGCACTTCCCATGTATCAGGTTCTGTGTTAAGCTCTATTACAAATATTCTTTTCTTTGATCCTCACAAATTCTGTGAGATAGGTGCAATTATTGTCACCATTTTACAGTTGAGGGAATGAAAATAAACCAAGATATATATATATATATAGATAGATAGATAGATAGATAGATAGATAGATAGATACATACATACATACATACATACATACATATATATATACATAGATAGATAGATAGATATACATATATATATATAAGAAGAATCTGATTATCCTCCATTATGTCAGTATTTTATGATACTCAGTACCATTTGGTTAGAAGTGATGATAGAGAGTAGAGAGAGATAATTATTTAAAACATCTCAAAGTCTTATAATAATGAGTAATTGAGGTAATTTACAATTAAGCTTTATTTTTAAATTTCTATTTACTAATAATTTTAATAAGGTCAAATCCCTAAATTCCTTATGTAACTACAAAGTATACTTGATATTTGCTGTTAGCACACACCAGTCCTATCACTTCCAATAACATTGCAAAGGAACATATGAGTAAATAAATCCATTCATTTACATTCTGTTAAAGATTACCTTCATGGTGCAGTGATGTCTCATTTTAACATCATCTACCCTCTACAACTCTAGCCTTGGCTATAATGTCTTATTTGTTCTTGCTTTTCTTTGAGTACCCAATTTACAGATGAGAGGACTAATTAAGTAATAAAAGACATTAGGAAACCCCGTTCCTTCATTAAAGATCATAAAAATATCAGACCTATAAGGTATTTTGAGAGCATTTTGTTTATTCTTGTCATCCTGCAAATTCTCATTTTAAGAAGGGAGAAAAGAGCAGGGTATGGATCCTAAAGTTTCAGATGTAATAGTTTTGACTGCTTAAGAACAGGGGCCATTATCCAAGAAAACATAATTCTCCATTTACAGATAAAGCAAACTAAATATTGCATTGTGCAATCTAGATTTTTAAAAAATACTACCAGACCCCCTCAGTGCAAGAACTGCATTCTAAACCAAATTCTTTAAGGAGGGAATTTCATTATTTAGATATTGCTCTTTATTAAATCTATATTTATTATATGTATATAGTAAAAAGAACATATAATACAGCACATAAATAAGAAATGAAACAAAGGGAGCTTAATATCCCACCTGACTTAGACTCATGAAATATCAGAGCCAGAAGGATTCTTGACAAGACATTTGGTCTAATCTTGTCTTCAGATAGCCCTATATTATGGGGAGAAAAGAAACAGTATAAATTGCTAACATTACAATATTGGCAGGAGAATCTTTAAAGTCCAAAAATCACATTTCATGTATTATCTTGTTTGATATATCTGATGAAATTTCATTAACAGATTTTTTTAAGGTGGTATGACTTCTCATTTTTGCATTTTTCTATCCTCTATGCTTTTTGACAGAACCTTATTTGTTCATTCTTCATTTTGAGCAACTTTAATTTTTTAAATAATATTTTATTTTTTTCTGATTACACATAAAATTTTTTAGCATTTGTTAGGTTTTTTAAAGTTTTGAGTTCCAATTTTTATCCTTTGCTCTCCTCTTCCCTCCCTGAGACAATAAACAATCAGTTGTAGGTTATATGTGGAGTAACTTTAATTTTGAAATTAGTTCATTCTAAAAGGCAGTTGGTAGGGCAGTGGTTAAAGTATCCCTGGTATCAAGAAGACCTGTGTTCAAATCTAGCCTCAGACACTAATATATTGTTGGTGGAATTATGAATGGATCCAACCATTCTGGAGAGCAATTTGGAACTATGTTCAAAAAGTTATCAAACTGTGCATACCCTTAGACCCAGCAGTGTTTCTATTGGGCTTATATCCCAAAGAGATCTTAAAAGAGGGAAAGGGACCCACATGTGCAAAAATGTTTGTGGCAGCCCTTTTTGTAGTGGCTAGAAACTGGAAACTGAGTGGATGTCTATCAGTTGGAGATTGGCTGAATAATTTATGGTATATGAATGCTATGGAATATTATTGTTCTGTAAGAAATGACCAGCTGGATGATTTCAGAAAGGCCTGGAGAGACTTACATGAGCTGATATTGAGTGAAATGAGCAGGACCAGGAGATCACTGTACACAACAACATCAATATTATTCAATGATCAATTCTGATAGACATGGCTCTTTCCAACAGATGACAGTTCCAATGATCTTGTGATGAAGAGAGCCATCTACACCCAGAGAGGATTGTAGGAACTAAATGTGGATCACAACATTACATTCTCACTCTTTCCGTTGTTGTTCCCTTGCATTTTGTTTTCTTACTCATTTACTTTCTTTTTTTATCTGATTTCTCTTGTACAGCAAGAGAATTGTATAAATATGTTTATATATATTAGATTTAACATGTATTTAATATGTTTAACATATATTCAATTGTTTGCCATCTAGGGGAGGGAGTGGGGGGAAGGAGAACACAAGGTTATGCAAGGGTCAGTGTTGTCAAATTATCTGTTATATGTTTTGAAAATAAAAAGCTTTATAAAAAAAAATCTAGCCTGAGACACTTACTAGATATGTGGCTCTGGGAAAATCATTTAATCTCTGTTTTTGTCAGTTTCATCAACCATCAAATGGAGTTAACAATGGCACCTAACTCAAAGACTTGTAAAAATCGAATGAGATAATGAATATAAAAAGCATGTAGCACACTGCATGACACATATTCCCTTTCTTCCCCCCCAAAAAAGAGCCAAAATTTTAAGAAAATTAAAATAGGCTGTCTTATAATGGTTTCATTCTAATCCTTGACTCTTATTGAAGTAGACTCAGAGGCAATGAGTTCAAGTAACTGTGTGCACCAGCTTGTCTCGAAGTCAACAACTTGTCATCTTTTCCTGAAGCTAGAATGTCTGTTAGGAATCTGAAAACCCAGGTTCTAATATCACCTTTGCCATTAATTTGCCTATTATACCTTGATCCAGTCTTTATGGGTCTCATGTTCTTCATCTGTAAAATGAATTTTGGATTAGGTGATCCTTAATAAGCTCCCTACTAGCCCAAACTTTCTTCGAATGATATGCTGACTTCCTGCACCCACATTGGGAGGGCTCATATGATTTTATATCTTATTTGATATATCTGATGAAATCTCATTAACAGATTTCCTCATTGAGAGGGATCATATGATTTGACCCAATCTATAAAAGAAGAGCAAAATTTGAGGCAAGATGGTAGAAAGGAAAGAGTGCTGATTCCACCATTCACCATTACTCTCCAGAAAATCACAGCCTTCTGGGACCCCATTCCCTCATCTGTAAATTGATTTAATAGATTAAGTAGTCTCTCAGGTTCTTTCTGGTTTTGGATCTATGAGTCTATAATTAAGAATTCAGTGTACTATGTAGTAAATTATAGACAGAACTCTGAGTAGAATGCTATATATAATAAAGACCAGTATATACATAAAGAATGTAATTCATAAACCATAGAACCCTCTATTCAATTTTTCACAAATGCCCCTGCCCCAAATCTTCACTCTCTCCTTCTCTCCTCTTCTCAACTCTTCTTTTTCTCTCTCTCCTTTTTCTTCTTTCTTTTTTTCTTTCTCCCTCTCTTTTTCTTCTCTCTCTTTTCTGTTTCTTTCCTCTCTCTCTTTTTCTCTCATTTTCTGTCTTCTCTCTCCCTCTCCTCTCTCACTCACTCTCTTTTATCTCTTCCTTCTCTCATTTTCTCCATCTTCTCACTCTGTCTCACACATACATTCACATTCACTCACATATTTACATACAAATATATTCATATATCCATACAAGTTCATATTATTTAGAGTTCATATATTCAGAGGCTTTCTTCTAGTCCAATCTCTTTATTTTACATATAAGGAAACCAAGGCCTAAATAGTTTAAGAGTCTTGCCTAAGTTCACATAAATGGTAGATTATTCCTAAAGTCTCCTCCAGTTCTTGCATTTTATGACAAAGTTTTCCTAAAAGTAAACCTGGCTATTCCAGAAAGAGAAGCCCTCCTTTTATGCTTTCTCAGTCCTCTTTTCATTGAGGAATTTTCCAGATATTTCCTTTTAAGAGTTACCTCAGCCTGAGGCTTCTTTCCCTCCCAAATCTTTTATCTGTGACAGCATTCAGGCTGAGCCTCTTTAACATTTCCCATCATGCCCCTACAAGTGAAAGCCATGATATTCTGCTTCATTGTCTTGGGGCAGAATTGTGCCTAATGGTGAGGTGGATGCTATGGTAACTTTGTGCAAGATTTGTGAGTCTCCAGCCAAATCCACCATGCACCTCAGCTCCTAAGTAACTGAACCAAAGATTCCAATTTACATGATTTAAGTTTCACTTTCGCAGCATCAATTTGGGAGCATTAGATCCTTCTTCTCTGGAAACCATATCCCAGGAACATGATTTATTCTCTTCCTAGCTTGTCAGAAGAACCTCATCAATCCTGTTTCTAAGAAACCTCTGAACACCATCAGAAATGGGAGCAGTTCATGAATCAGAGACAAACTGCATCCTTTCTTAAAATGTGGTTAAAATCAAAGCTGCTTTTTTTTGGACCCCAAGATCCTTCTTATGTCACTTTTGGTGAAGGGTAGGGCACAATCTGGGTTTCAGGGAGTGGCTGGAGCTGCAGGATTCTAACTCCTAGGATGCCTACAAATCTGCATTTCTAGGAACAGAGGGCTAGCAATGTCAGACTCTAGGATCACCAGACTAAAACATTTCTGTAGTCTTTTCCAGTTCTTAATCTGTGATAATCAATTTAAAAGTGCACTGAATTCATCCCAGATAGATCAAAGACTATTTACCTCTATGAATTCAGGGAGAACTGGGCATGAACCTTACTGCTGACATTTAACTAACTCTATAAAGTGAGCAAAAAAATTAATCTCATCTGTAAAATGAGTAAAATAACATCCACTTTTCAACATTGTTGTGAAACTCAAATCTAATATGTATGTCAGCATGCATGTATGCGTATGTGTGTGTATATACATATATATGTGTGTGTATATATATATATATGAAAGAAATCTTATGGTGATATAAAAACTCCAATTATTATTGTTATTAGTATCTTAAACTAGTCTTTCTCACTCCACAGATTGTCACTCCCCTCATGGTCAATATTTTCTATGATCAAATAACCATCACAATCAGCAAAACTATAGTACAAAAAATGGGAAAGGTATTGGATTTGGAGCCAAGAAAGCTGAGTTCAGATCCTAGCTCTCTTATTTCCTCTGTTATTGTATAATGATGGGCAAATCACTTGATGTCTCTAACTTGTTTTCTCCTCTGTAAAATGGGAATAGCTACATTTGCCCTACCCACCTCTCAGAACTGTTTTCAAGAATGCTGTTCATAACAGGATTATGGATTATCTCATCTTCATTATCACTGCTGTTATCTTTTTTTAAAGGCTTATAATTATTATTATTATCTATGTCTTATGACAGTCTTCTGGCAGAAGGGAGTCCCTCCTTGAAGTACATATTGACCCTTGCTTTTTACATCTAGACTTCCTGTGTCATCTTCCCCCAGTGTAGATTAGGCTATCAATAGCTTTGTTCTGGTACCTTGTTCATGGCACATGGTTCATGGACAAGGTAAAGAAGTTGGGGAAAACAGCCCTTTAAGAAGTGTGGATGCTGAGAATAATACATAAAATAATGGCAAACAGTTCAATACAAAACTTTATTGCAAACAGTAAAGAAGAGGAGCGAGGAGAAAAAAGATCTGATAAACTCAGTCATTTACAATAACATAGATTGTAATCTGGCAAGGGCAGCACTTTATTGGGTAACATGTTCCATTCAGCAAGAAAGGGGTATGTCCTTGTATAATCCCCCTGGGGAGATGCTCCAAAGGTACCTTTCAAAGAGAATGGTTCTTGTACTCTGATTTTGGGTGGCCTCCCTTGGAGCTAGATAATTTGCATATCAGAGCTCAAGATCAAACATTATTTGGAGGATTTGTATAGTAGAAAAACAAGCTGGTGATAGACTAAATTTGGGGGAACAAAGTTACACCAACCTTTGAAAAATGTCAGTGTTTTCCCATGAATATTTTCTATGATCTTACACCTCCCATAAAGAGAGACCTTTGGACATAATCTTATAATATTTAGGAGGTGTCACTAATACACACAACACCTATGGAAAACTGGGTTTCTCACAGCATTTAAGGGCAGACGCAGACACAAAGAAAGACTCTTTTCTCTTTCCCTTTTCTTTGGAAGCATCCCCTGTTTCTTTTGTCTTTTGTATTCACACCTGGGAAAACCATCAAGACTTATCCCTTAATAGGAGATTAATACAAAGAGAAAAGTAAGATTTTGAGCTATCAAAATTGTTACATGTATTGTTCAGTCATTTTTCAATCATCTCTGATTCTTTGTGACTCCATTTGGGATTTCCTTGGTAAAGATTCTGTAGTGGTTTGCCATTTTCTTCTCCAGCTCATCTTACAGATGAGGAAACTGAGACAAACTGAGTCACACAGCTAGTGTCTTATTACATTTAAATTCATGATTCTTCTTGACTCTGACCATTATCCACTATGCCAGCCACTGTAGCTGCCCTAGCTGCCTTGTATTATTACACATACAATGGAATATTTGCACTTGATTTTTAATGTCCATTATAGGTCTAAAATTGTATGGTTGTATAATTCTAAGCAATCAAATCAGAGTTTCCTAGATTATAAGAGCTAGAAAAGCATAAATGCTCTCTTAAATGTTTTCACATCTTCTCCAGACCCTAATATGATTGATGCCTTGCACATAGTAGATAGTAAATAATTGTTACGAGCAAGTGAATGAATGAAACTAGATACTAGTACAAATGATTTGCATGAAATAACTCATTTTGATGCTCTAAGGAATGACTTTTTGCAAGATTTTACATCTTCAATTTCTACCTAAATATGGTGCTAGGAAAATCAGATCAGCAGATAACCTCAGTGGGTTGCCTAAGAGGTAGGGGGGAAAATATGCCAAATACACTCTTGCTGGGATTAGATATCATTAATTAGCCCACCAAAGAGATAGTCAATTCCCCCAAATGGGGCTTAGTCTACCAAAAAAAAAAATAGATGATTCCTTTGGTTCATCTAGTTTTCAGCCATCTGGATATATCTGAATTTCTAAAGCATTAACCTGGGCTTCCTGTTATTATTGAGCATCTTAGCATTATTAAGCTTGTATTTATCCAAGGGAACTTCCAAAACTGTGTTTGCAACATTTTTGATTATAGCTGAGTGGGGAAGTCTGTTAAATATTTCAGATGTATGTATGGATAGATAGATAGATAGATAGATAGATAGATAGATAGATAGATATAGATATAGATATATAGATATATATAGATATATATATGGCAGTATTTAACATGAAGGAATTGAGTTTGGGATAGAATTTGGTTTTTGTCTAAAGACATTTTTGATAGTATACTCATATTATCCATGAAAATTAAAAGAGATACTTCAGAAAGTAGATTTCAATAAGCTTAGTAATCAGTTACAAAGGATCCCACACCACAAACATATCACAAGAAGACCAATTATAGTTTAACTGCCAAATAAACAACTCCAGGAGGAAGATGGTTTCCCCCCCACTATTCCTCCCAATTCTGGGTTGACTTGAGGGATATTAGGTCCTATGCAGACATCAATATGCAAGTATTAATTAAATAACTTGTTTATTAAGAATTAAGTATTAGCAGTGTCAGGCATGGAGCTGGGTGTGGGGGCATCATCATTTTTCCTAGAGAAAAATATAATGAACTTCAGTAAATAGTAATGTCTTATATCCATGCCTTCCTTTCCATTTCTACTGCTACCAATCTAATTTAGGCTCTTATGGCCTAGTGAAATAATCTCTAAGTAGTTTCCTCAACTCCAGAATTTCTGCTGATGCAGTCCCTTTTGCACAATACTGCCAGATAAATGTTCCCAAAGAACAGTTCTGCTTGCTTTTACTCCAATGATAAATAAAGTTGAAGCTCTTTATCTTGACATTTAAGGCCCTGTATAGTCTAGTCCCAGCCTATCTTTCCACACTTATCTTCCTCTCCTCCTTTGTGTTTACCCTGGGTTCTAGCTGAGATGGACTGTATGCTACCTCTTTCCCAATTTGCTCAAGCCATCCCCATCAGCCAGAATGTACCAACCCTCTGCCCCCATCTATATCTGTTAATCCTATGCATTTTCAAGAATTAATTCAAATGTCACCTTCTCCATGAAGCCATTCACATTTCTTCCTTCCTCCCCAACCAAAAGATTTTATTTATGCCTTTCTGAGGACCTTTATTCCCTTCTCATATGATAATGATTATTTTTCTGTCTTTCTTATCTCTCCTAGTAAGTTGTAAGCTATCATTGTGCATTGTGCATATTAGGTGTTCAATAAGTTTTTATTGAATGAACACTGGTTAAGCAATAGAGGTGGCTGAGAAGCACAGTGGGTAGAATGTTGAATTTAGAGGCAGGAAGACCTCAGGGCAAATCCCTGCCTCACCAGTCTGGGAGACTTCAACAAATCCTATAACCTCTGTCTATTTCCTCATCTGCAAAATGGGAATAATTATAGTAGTCACCTCTCAGAGTTGGAATGAGACTCAAATGAGATAACTTGTAGGTAATTTTACAAAAATGAAGCAGTAGGTATTAAGTATATGCTATTTTAAGGCACCTTGGGAGAACTTTATAAACCAGAAGACACAAACCTCTGTCTTCAAAGATTTTATAAATCATGATCAATAAATAACCACTCTTAGCACCTCCTTAGCATCTGGAGCCGGGTCTGAACCAATGAGTTAATTCTGTAGGATTTGGGTTTTTTTTTTAACATCTAGCAGTTAATTTAACTGCCATTTTTAGTACACTCTCAAAGGCATCTATCAGGAAGAAGGTTTAAAATATGCATTAAAAGATGGTTTGTTGCCATTACTCATATATGCAGGCTTATAATCTACATGTATAAGAAGGGCTTTCAATTTGACATCAAAACATTCCCCCTAAATGAGGTAGGGGGAAGAAGTGAGGAAAATGAGACCAAGTGTGCTTGCTGATAGCCACATGAGCAAGAGAGGTAGATTTAGATTGTATTATAGATATTTGTGGACACATCTTACTGACCTACTGTCTTAAGGACAAGAGCTGTATCTTGTTCTTTTATACTCCATTTCACACAGGAATGTTGCACAAAGAGATTGCAACACCCTTCTTCCTAAGTCAAAGACACATGTTAGTGATGTTTTAAAAAGCAGCCTCTAGGAAATGATGGATTTGGGGTATATAGTGAGACACTTTCTTTTTTGATATGGCCAATGAGGTAATTTGTTTTGCTTGAATATGTCTATTTGTTACAAAGAATTTGCTTTTGCTTTTTTTCCCTAATGGAGTTGAATAGAGAAGGAGAAAGAAAATGGATTTTAATTTTTTTAAATAAAATTTAATTTAAAAAATAAACAACAGGTTCAGGCTCATCTATAACATCTGATTAAGAGGGTAAGATGTAATAGAGTCAGAAGGCAGGGTATGAAGTCTACTTTTCCAGAGTGACTTTGGGGTACAGTGGACAAGGCATTGATTCCAAACTAAGAAGACCAAGATTCAAATAATGCTTAACATGCTTATTATCTTTGTGACAGATGACAGGCATTTACCCTCCATAGGCTTCAGTTTCTTAATCTGTAAAATGAGGAAGCTGGACTAGATTGTCAGATTGCTAGACTGGGGTCTCTTCCATCTCTAGATCTAGTCAACTGTTTGGGCTTTAATTTCTTTCCCAGTAAAATGACAGTTGGATTAGCAAAGGTCTAAAGAGCTTTGTAGCTGCCATATTTTGTACTTCTTTTCTGTAATTCTACTTTCTTGAGGCAGCTAAGATAAAACACTAAGCCCGCAGTCAGTAATCCTCATCTGGGCAAGTCACTTATTCCTGTTTGCCTCAGTTTCTGCAAAATGAGCTGGAGAAGGAAATAAGAAACCATTCCAGCATCACAAAGGGTCAGATACAACTGAAATGACTGAACAGCAGCCAACCTCTATAGTATATGGCACTCAATCATGGTAATTATGTCCATGATCCTAAATCATCAAAGGAAGGTTTCATTTGGTTCAGTTGAATGTTAGCATAATTTGTTTTTTCTTGTTCTCTGAAAACTGGTCATCCCTAGGTGGTAGAGATGATAATTCTCTCTTTAAAAGAATTGTCTATTAACTCAAAACACTTTTTAAAAAATAAATAGTATTTAACTGAAGTGGTCCAGTCTAATCACTGTTTGGGTAGAGCTGGAATTGAACTGACTTGGTAATTTACTTTGATGCTAAGATTTTTTTTTTGGTCAGAAAGATAAATTTACTTGTTCATGAGCTAGTGAATGTTAGAAATGACCCTAGGTCTTCTTTACTTGAAGTTTAGCACTCAATTGGTTATTCCAGACCATCTTTCCAATGCAAGGATAATGAAGAATAAGCTTTTAATATGTACATAGTTATATTTCATTCTGTGGCAATAGCAATACAAAGTTCTATACAGACTTGGAATCTCAACAAGGGTGTGTGTGTGTGTGTGTGTGTGTGTGTGTGAGTGTGTGTGTGTGTGTGTGTGTGTGTGCGTGTGTGTGTGTGTGTGTGTGTGTGTGTGTGTGTGGTGTGTGTAGGCAAAGTGGGGAGGGGGAGTTTAGTCCAGATGTTTAGCAGGCTCCATCTGTCTAATGGTGGAGGCATCCATCTTCTTTTAAATTTAATTTACAAATGTTAATTTCATTCCCCTTTCCCAATTAGCAACAACAACAAAACTGGATGCTAAGATTTTACAGTGATTCTTTTCTTTATTTTTTAATTTCTCAGGACAGAGAAGTCATTTTTTTCTCCCATTAGTAGGTATTAGTGGGAGCATTAAGAATTAGGAGGAATATTTCTGTCAATAGGCAAGTATGTATCATATCACAAGAGGACAGAAGAGAAAGTCACTAAAAACCGATGCTGATAACATATTGATCAACAGCTATTATTTCATTTCTTCTACCTCCATTGGAGGCACTAGGTGAGTTTTTGGAGAAAGGGGGTTTTCTAAAACAGCTGAGATGTGATTGATTCATGGCTTATAAAGAACTTCAAACTTAACTGTATTGCAAACGTTTTTTCCATTTTCGCTCTGCAGAGAAACATCTGATGGCAAACATCCAGTTATTGATGCTAATGTAGCAGAGGCATCAAACAAATAAGCTTTTGCCTTCACCCTTAGTTGCAAGTACTTTCTTTCATCTTTCTCTCTAATATACTACTAGCAACAAAAGATAATTTTATTCTTGCTTCCACCCTACCCTCACCTTCTACTTTGAAATAAAATGTCCTAAAGCTAGGCAGCCTAAGGGATATTCACAGACATACCCCTTAGGAGATGGATATTCTTCAATAACCAAGGTGGTCAACCCCTGAATACTTGGAATCTGCTTTGCTGTTGTGTTAATAAATGAAAGTAACGTTGCAGTTCTTCCTTTTTTCCATATTCCCTATGTTTAGCAGAATGCCCACTGAATAGTAGGGTCTTGATTTGACTGACACTAGTTTTCTTTCTTTAAAAAAAAAAAAAGTATTTTTAATTTAAGGAATAAACCAAGCATTTCCATAACAATGAAAAGTAATACAATAAAAAAGATGATTGCATATGACACTGCAAATCTATTCTGTACAACTTGCTGTTCTTTTCAAATATACAAAATTATCTTTAAATTTCTTTTTAATATCAGTTTTCAAAGACTTAAAATTCATTAGACTTGCCATTAAAGTAATATAAATGGTAATTTAATTTTCTGATAATCCAAAAGCCCCAGAAGAGATCAGGAAAATTTTTAAGATGTGGCACTTAAATTGAGCCTGTGAAGGACCCAGGATTCTGACAGACATAAACAGACATAAGTGGAAAAGGGATGCATTCCAGGCTTGAGGGATATATCGCTTGTGAAAAGAAAGACCTGGAGGTGGGAGATGGACTATTGTCTCTGGGCAGTTTCACAGGAACATAAGATTGTCTGTGAGGTATAATGTGAGGTAGATTTTGGCCAGTCTATGAATTTTAAATAACAAACAGAAGAATTTGTATTGCTTTTATGATATAATATAATTTCTTCTGTCTGACACTTAAAGCCCTTCACAGACTGGTTCCACCTCTCTTTCCAGACCAATCCCATATTACATCCCCAAGGCAATCCCTGTTCCTGCCAAATTGACCTATTTGCAATTTCCCAGGCAGGACATCCTATTTCCTAACTTGTACCTTGGTACAAATTGTCTTCCATGTCTAGACTTTTTCACTTCTGCTTTTTGGAATTGTTAGCTTCTTCCATGACTCAGCTTGCATTCTGCCCCCTGCATAAATCATTTCCTGATAGCCCCAATTAGTACCCTTTGACTTGCCCTCTCACCCTCCAAAAAAACCACTCCATATGTATTTTGTATTGACTTATATTTATGGTTAGATGATGTATGTAAAGCATAAAAGCACTTTGAAAACCTTTTTTTAATAACCATTATAGAAACACTAGCTAATATTATTCCCTCTCTTTCCCCAGTAAAATGTCAGTTTCTTGAGGAAAGGGTCAATTTTATTTTTATGTTTCTGTGCCCTTTTTGGCATATTACCTCTTAGACATTTGAATATGTAATAGTAAACCTTTTAAAAATGCTTATGCAGTTAGTTGAAATGGACAATAGAGCACTGAATCTAGAAGCAGAAAGACTTAAATTCAAACCCAATCTTCGATACTTACTACCTTTATAACTCTGAGCAAGTCATTTAACTACTGCCTGCCTCAATTTCCTCAACTGTAAAATGTGGATAATAATAGCATACTTCTCAGTATTATGAAGATCAAATGAGAAATTTGTAAAGCATTTTATATACTTGAATTACTCCATAAATGTCAGCTAAAACAAGTAGGAAAAAACTCAATAACCAAGAGAGTGAAATTTACAAGTCTACAACTTTCTTTGTTAAAATTACCATTTGCCCAAACAGGGATTGAAAATATTGTGTTTCCTAATTTTAAAAAAATTCAATTTATAGAATCAAAAAATGGAAACTAATTTTTTTTTAAATAAAGTAGACTTTGCTGAGTTAAGTCTTGTTAAAAAGAGGATTAGAGCATAATTTAACTTTAATGAAGAGCCATACCTATGTGTTCTCCTCAGGATCTTTATTTCTGTGCATATGGTATTATGAAACTTAGTTAATGCTCCATGTACCAAAATATACATGAGAATATAATCCAATGGGCATCCCACACTCTATTCTGTCATTTGGTAGTAAGCCTCAAATGCAGAATTTGAATCCAGTATCACTAACTCCAGAGCCAATCTCCTTCAGGTACTTCAAAGATCAGTGATTTTGTCTATGCTAGCAGTATCTGTCCACCAAAGCAGGACACGACCATCCTTTTAAAAATGGCCTTTAAGAGTTCACTATAACAGAAAATGTACCATTACCTGATAGTCAACCATCTTATGGCAAACCTCTCTGAATCTACCTTGGATAATTAGCAGATAGCAGAAAGCTTGCCATTAGGCTTTTCCAACTTGGTAGAATCTTATAGAAAAGTGTTTGAGCTCACTGCCATAGCTTTTGGGAACCCAGAATAACTTCCACATTCTGATGAGGCTTTCAAATTGGGCCTTCTGGGAACAAGTTTTAGTCCTCCACTCACAGGCCTATATATCCATCAAAAGATAAGAGACATCTGAATAAATGTTATGTGTACTTCCAGATTACCTTTTTTTGCCCCCAAAAGGAGACATTTAGCAGGTATTATTAGATACCATCTGAATAATACGAGGCACTGGATGATAATGGAGAGTGTTAAACAATCAAAAAGCCTCCTTTTGTGTGGTGATTATCCATTACAAAGACTATGTGATTGTCAAAGAATCCATTAACAAATCTTGCCTCCTTACTAAAGATATTATTTGTTCAGAATAGACTTCAAAGTGCATGAGGACTTGAAACTAGCTATAATATATATATATATATGTATATATATATATATATACATATATATGTATTTCCATAAATTTAATGAATAAAGGTTGAACCAGTTAAAATCATGACTGACTTATAAAGATTATCATTTTTCTTCTCCTTTCTATACTTCTTGAAAGTTGCTGTTTTTGTTGTTGTTCAGTCATTTCAGTCATGCCCAAACCATGATGCCATTTGGGCTTTTCTGGGCAAAGATACTGGAGTGGTTTGCCATTTCTTTCTTCAGCCCATTTTACAGATGAAGATTCTTGGAAAGTATGAGTATAAAAAGATAGAAGGGCTAGATTGAAGTCCCAGTTCTTCTACTTATTTGTTTGTGTGACCTTGAATAAGTCAATCAGTCTCATGGACATTCTGTTCCCTTTTCTTTATAACGGAGATAATATAATGGAGATATTTAACCTTCTATGGAAGGCCAGGTAGCTCAGCAGTGCAATAGTCAGGAAGACCTGATTTCAAAGACAGTCACTAGCTGTGTGACCTTTGGCAACTTACTTACCTATTGCCTGCCTCACTTTCCACATGCTGTAAAACAGAGGCAAAAATAATACCTGCTTCTCAAAGTTGTGAAGATAAAATCAAATATTTATGAAGTACTTTGCAAATCTTAAAGCATTATGTAAATCACAGCCTTTATGAGATGTAAAGATCCATTGAGAACACAGATGTAAATTTCTTTGTAAATATAAAATAGTATTTAAATGGAAGCTATCATTAGTAAATTTCCAAAATATATGTGTTAATAGAGTGATCTGAATGCTAAATGTGTCAGTGATTTGCATATACACTTTAAGAACCGACATGCATCTGTAATAAAAATCATAATACAGTACATAACTTCAAGGATCTGATATTCAAAATGTTCACCATCTGTTTCTATCCATTTATAAGAATAACACATTTCATGTTCTCTTGTCCAAGTATGTATATATATTCAATTCAATAGAGCTTATTATGTGTAAAGTACCAGGGAAAAGATCTCAAAGTTTTGATAAGGTGCTCTGCCTTTGTGAAGCTGTTAGAACCTTCTAAGAGGGTAAGATGACCCACACAGAGAAAATTACTATCACATGCTAAACATTAATTAATATATACTAAGCATTTATTAATATGTGAGATATGAAAGGGAAAGTTGTTACTAACATGGGATCATGTGGCATTTGGGTTGACTTTTAAAGGAATTTAGTAGATGAAGGTAGTAAGGGAAGATATTCCAGGTATAGGAAAGGTTTTGGATGCAGGAAAACTTAAAGAATATTTAAGATCTGGAACACAGTCAATCCAATTTAGTCAGATCATAGAGAAAAAGTATTGTGAGATAAGATTGAAAAACTGGAGTCATGGCAATATGGTTAGAGCTTTGAATGGCAGGAAAAATGCTTTGGGCTTTAATCTGTAGGCATTAGGAGTTCAGTGAAGATTTTTGAGGAAAAAAGTGGCAGTTTTCTTCTTTATTGTCCTGAAGCAATGTCACATAGTAGGGGGTTTACTGGACTTGAGCTCAAAATCCTGCCACTAATATTTATTAACTTGGTGACCATGAACAAGTCACTTCATCATCATTTTGAACCTCAATTTTCACATCTATAAAATGGGGCTAATGATACTGATAGCATCTATTTCATTAATTCATTAAACATGAGACAATAATTATTCAGATAATTTTAACCTAAAACTTGCCGTGAAATCCTAAAACAATTAATAGTAGAGGTGGTTGAGCTATGAATTTGCATCATTTTTACTTGCTAGAACACTGTTATATATTACTTGAATATAAGGCATTGATCTATTTTTGTTTTTATCCCAAACAGACAGTGCCTTACATTTAGGGGGTTTTCTACAGTGTTAGTTACTCCCAGGGAAGAATCACCCTCTGCCAAAGCAGGCTGGTAACTATTCTTCCCCTTCTATGCATCTGAAAGTCTCAAAAGAGTTTTCTGGGCATTGAGAAATTAAGTGACTTGTCCAGGATCACACAGCCAGAGGTATGACCTGAATTCAACTTTCTTAATTCAAGCTCATAGGAGGAACACTAGGAAAGTGATTATACAGGTGTGGTCTAGGGTCTTAGGGATCCCCAAGAGTCTTTAAGGGAAGGGATCTGTGAAGTCAAAAGCCTTTTCAAATAACACGAAGGCATTTTAGTATCTAATACAGTAAATGTCAATAAATAAAGTCCCCATACTCAAAATCTCTGTAAGAGGTTCCTCAGTTCTTAAGAGTGTAAAACGCTCCTAAGACCAAAAACTTTGAGAATTTCTGTTCTAAGGAGAGGTTAATGTAGCTTGACATGATCAGATAGTTTAATGGAAGAAATGCAACTTGAACTGGCCTTGAAGGATGAATGAAGGTGGATGAGCGATGTTTTTAATGAAAGATCTCCTTGCAACATCCTTGTGAATGAGTTTAAGAACACATATCATCACATTTATGTTATAAATGGAGAAATGGAGGTGAAAAGGGAATGAGTTTCTTAATATCATACTGAAGTTAGGAAACCAGGACCAATCTTTTTCTGTAAGGCTATCCTGCTTTTGAATATGTGAATAATGCTTCTCTTTTTTTTTTTTTCAAATAAAATGTCATCTAATAATGTCTTCCATGTTTTTTTGAAGCTGATATTGTTGAACCCAAGTGCAATCTATGATTTCCAAGCAAATCTTTAGTATTACATTTACTCTTACTTTTTAATGCAAGTTGAAACCATCAAAGTTTGGAGATCTGTAGAGCAGGGCAACTATCAAAAGGCCACACTTTACCTATAAGTGTTTTATGTCAAAATGTCCATATGTCAAAACCAAGTTTGGAAGATTTTTCTAAAAACTCCCTCTCAACTCCTCCTTCCCCCCCAAAAAAAATCATAGAAAACAAAATTATCCCTGAATAATCTTCTCCTGATTATTCAAAAGCAAATAGAAGAAATCTTGACACTTCATCATGTATATTATCACTGTACTTCAACAAATGTGCAAAGACTCTTTTTTTCCTTTTTAAAAATGATGCAGTATCAAGTAGTGCTCCTGCTTTTCTTCTCTCTGGGGGTTACCAAGATGATTTCTATGGCAAGCTCTTCAAGCATTTTTCAAAAAAAGCTTTTGCCAGAAAAAGCTTTCCAATGCCCCATTGAGGAAGCAAAAGGACTTTGAAAACAGCAGGAATGCATGATTCAGCACTGAAAATGTGAGTTAATACTGCCTTAAACTTCAAAAGCAATTCAAAGATTTTTAATGTTGTACAAGATTAAGGATGCTGTCCCTATGGTGTATCCTCAGTATCATTGGGAATGCAGCTAACTTTTTCTTTAAAAAGCTATAGTATCTAATGGTCACTTCTAACTATCATGTGGAATGACCTACTTTGATATGCTTTTCATGTTTTTGCCAATGACTCATAAATGGTGATGTTCTTTGCTTCTGCTTATTCTATGCCAGGTTTCCCTATGGTTAATAATCATACTCTGCCTATCCATCTGGATATGTTTGCAGCTCAGGATAAGCCTGGGGAAATAATCTTTACTTATTCTTTTATTCAAAAGAAATTATTAAATGAGAGTCTTCTGTGTTTAGGGAAGTACAAAAGAAATAAAACACATAGTTCCTGTTCTCCTGAAGCTTACAGATTATTTGGGGGAAAGAGTCGTGCAATTAACTAACAATTGGTTAAATATTGTAAGAACTCCATGAAAGGAAAAGTTACTATAGACTAGAGTAGACAGGGAAGGCATCCTGAATTAATTTTGACTTGTTCTCCAAAGTGTGGGTAAATGGTATGGATGAGGAAGTGAGTTTCCAAATAGGGAAATTAGCATGAATAAAAAGCTTAGAGTTGGAAAAGGAAGGATACCCACCTGGCTGAAGAATTTTTGCTTGGAATAGTAGAAAGTAGGGGATAAGGTTGAATTGATAATATAGGCCATTATGGAATATACTTCAATTGAATTTTGATATTTAGTTATTGTCTTTTCAATTATTTTGCAAACTCCAAAAATATGATTCCTTCATCAACGACTGGTTTTTATCAAAACCATCCATCAGAGGCATCCATCAAGGCATCCATCAGAAGCCCAGTATTTTACTAACCATTTTTACAATGGCTGTATCCCAAAAACCATAAAGAAGTTGAGAAATTTCCCATCATGCTGAACTACTAGTCTGAGTTGCCACAGTAAATTTACTTGTAAACTTTCTACTATATTTCAGGACTTTTTTCACTCTCTCAGAAGTTTCATAAAAATCTTTCCTTTGTCAAATAAAAGAATTGAGAAAAGAGTCCACCATGGTTCTCCTAGTAATTCAAAATTAGACTGCTAGAAAGTAGTATGCTATGAGCAAGCAAGGTTCAGATCCTGACTTAAGACACTTACTAGTTTAGGAAAATTACTGGACTGTTTTGGGCTTCCATTTCCTCATTTGAAAAATGAAAATGGTCGGACCTGATCCCTAAGACTCCTTCTAACTCTATATGGTATGGTGCCTTGCAGCCCCAACAGTCTATGATTTTAAGAAATTAATGCTTTTTAATGGCAGACTGCTTTGACTTTCATAATCCTCAGGTCTTAACACAGTATCTGGCACTTACTTGGTAGGGGCATAATCAATACTAATTGATTTGTTTACATGACTCTCTGGTAGATTTAACAAAGTAGAATATCACTTTCATTAAGAAAGTAGAATTCTGTGTAGTCTTCTTGTTCTATTCTAAGTAATAATAAAGGCATGAAGTGGGATGAAAAGGGAAAATAAATGGACCCAAATAATATCAAGTCACAGCAAGAAGAGTTGGATGAACAATGTATAGCAGAAGTAACACATCCCTCACTGTGGTGACCATTTTTACAATGACTGTATCACCAAAAAAAAAAAAAAAAAAAAAGAAGTTGGGAAACTTCCCATCATGCTGAGCTGCTAGCCTGAGTTGCCATAGGCAGCTGGCCTTTGTTGCTCTCTCACTCTCCCCTAGAAAATGCGGAGAAATGCAGATAACCTTATTATTGTGTGAGAGAACCTGGCCTTTACACTGAAAATACTTTTTTGAACTTCTTTATGGCCTTGTAAAAAAATGATTAGGTCAAAGCCAATAGGTACAAAACCTGCCATTTCCCCCACCTAGATAGGTCAAAATAAATAAATAAATAAAAGCCAAGTTATTTGCTGATTTTCTTCTAGAAATCTCATGCTCCCTAGTCAGGGCACATATAATCCTGGTGATATACTGGACACAAGAGGGCACTACAACACCTCCTAATTCATTTAGGGGTCCTTTGCACACTCACCTCATTAGGCTGCTGCTGGACTAGGTAGAACGTTCACAGTCAGCCCTTTCCAATCAAGAGTAAATGGTTTAAATGGCTTAGAACCTTTGTGGTTACTGACTGAATTCACTAACCTGCCCCAATCAAGCCCGTAATCATTTATTAAGCACCTACTCTTTATCCAACTGGGGAGGGAAGGGAACAGGGGCCACAGAAGAGAAGTACAGGAGGGGATGGGGAAGAGGAACAATTCCAGGAAAATAGACCAAGCAACTTCCCTTTAATAAAAAATAAATAAATAAGGTTACAACTTAAGGTGAGTCTACACAAAATGTGAAACAATTAGAAAAGAACTGAAGACAGTATAGAATCAAGTGATAAGATGAAAAGTTGTGATAAGATTGCAGCAAATTAATAATTATTATAACTAGTATTTTTTTCCCCTTGAGGCTGGGTTTAAGTGACTTGCCCAGGGTCACACAGCTAGGAAGTGTTAAGTGTCTGAGATCAGATTTGAACTCTGGTCCACTTGAATTCAAGGCTGGTGCTCTATCCACTGTTCCACCTAGCTGACCCCTATAACTAGTATTTAAACAGAACTTTAAGGTTTATAAAAACATTTTGGAGAAATTATCTCATTTATTATCATCTCAATTATATATCGATTAGCCTTTGAGAAAAGTGCTATGGTTTTCCCCATTTTACAGATAAAGAAACTGAGGCTGAGAGATTCAATGACTTGTCCAAGATCATATAACTAGTGAATGTCTGGAGCAGGATTGTAACTCATATCTTCCTGACTCCAAGTCTAATACAGCTATTCCACTAAGCAAAGCTGAGGAGCAGAGAAAAATGTGGAATGTACTTTGTATCCAATCCCAAGAACCTTGTGCCATTAGGATTTGGGAAGAATAAACATTATGTATTCTTTTTTGGGATACAAAATTATCTGGTTGCACATGTTACTATAAGACTGTCAGTGCCATGGAAACTCAGGACAGAAAAAGTTCATTGTAAAGGATTTAAAGCTTTCCAGAACCATAAATCAGCAGTAATTTTGGTAAAATGTTTAGATTATCATTCAGAATGGGGACAGAGGAGGAAGGGGAAAGCAAAGAAGAAATGGAGAAGTTGCATTTTTGTAGTGTTGGTGTAGGTCCAGACCTGGGCCAAGCCATCTTCCAGAACCGCTGATCCTGATCTCTTTCTAAATTTGTTTCTGCTCTGCAGAGTAAGAGTATAGTGAAGAGAGAATTGGACGAAGAGTCAAGAGAGAGCTGGATACAAATTCTAACTTGGGCCGTTTCTAGTTGCAACAGGAGGAATGGTAAAAATAGTCTAGTGGAGACACAGAGTCAGGAGAAACTATATAGTCCCTCCCCCATCTGTATGAATTTGGGCAAGTCATTTAACATCTGAGAACCTTAGTTTCCCCATTTGTAAAATGAAGCCTGATGGGCTGTAAGAGTCTCTCCAATTCAAACCCAATAATTCTGCTTAATTTCTCTGAGGTTAATTTCGATAAAGTAGGAATAAGGATACCTCTAGTACCTCAACAGGGTTATCATGAGAATCGAAGGAAATAATGTCTTTAAAGGGTTTTGCATCCTTTTGTGCATCATGTAGCTATCCATTTATGCTTCTGTTAGTATTATTAGATAGCTTATTAAAGATGGTTAGTGCTGAGTGTCAAGATCCTAAGTTCAATACTCAATACCAGCTATACTTGGTATGAGTAATTATCAGCAACTTGACCTGGCCGTTAGAATAACAAGCCAAAATCCATGCCCTATTGAAGAGAAGTCTATTCTCATCAGAGAGGTTTAGGATCAAAAAAGGAAATATATAAAATAGTAAATATCTTTTTAAAAATCTAAATATCTATCAAAAAAGTAAAAGAACAGGGAAGAACCAACTGATCACCTACATAATCTGTTCACTTCTCTGCCATGTCAAGAGAGCCACATGAAGCTTCCAGCCTGCTTCCCCTACCTGCACATTGAGCAGACACTGTGGGGAGGATTTATGGGACTTGGAACATGTACAAGAATCATCCATGATGAGAATGTGCATGTGGGTTGTAATCTGTACCTTTGGAGGGAATAACCACATCTGAGATCACTGGCTCATCAAAGTAATATTAAAATAGTTCCATTCCCCTTGGATAGCCCCATATATTGATATTTCAGTAAGTGATGATTGAGTTGACATTCCTCAAAGCTTTTCTCAGCAATGTGGTATGATATTAAGGAAATAGAAGACATAGTCCCTGCCCTCAAGGGCCTGCATGAACAGACACATTGGACTATTTTGAGGACATTCCCTTCGTGATATCATTTGGAGGACTTTGTGTCTCATCAATGGCTATCCAAACTATAATATGCAAACCAGAAACAAAAGTACAAGAAATGCCATTATGTCCTGAGTCAGGCAAGTGGCCCATTTCTGACAGCAGTCCAAAGAGATATTTTGTGGAAGACTGTTATAAAAGTCTTCTCAAATGTCCTCAGAATTTAAGAATGTTCCACCAGAATGTGTCTGGAAGATTATGTAATCTGGCAAGTTTTTCTGAATTGAGGCTTTTCAATCTTAAGAATGAACTGTATATTTTTCATCTAAGGACATGATTTATAATCTAGGACTGGAGATGTTCATCATTACCAGATCAGCAGGGTGATGAATTGTTTAGTCAAAGAAGCTTTCTAAGACCATCAACAAGATTGTAGTCTGTGTCAATCAAGGTGAAATGAGCCCCAATGAGATATTTGTAAACCATTTAGTGCAATGTAGTAGGTTCTACAGAAATACTTATTCCCTTTTCTCTCTCCACATGTGTGGATCTGTCTTCCAGGGAGCATACTTTTATATCTGCAATCCTTTTGGTGGCCAGTTCCATAATCTTTATGATTCTCTGTGAAAATAAGTTTTTCTTCTACTTTATCCTAAACTGATCTTTTTTGAGGTTTAAAGGTGATGGCAATACATGGCCCATTAGTTGCTGTATCATATTTACCCTCTTCATCCTCCATGTGATCTGATAGATTCTGATTATCTCCTTTTCAGTCTGAGAACTTCCAAAGTGAAGAAGTCTGATTACTCTGACAAGGGCTTTTATAATAAAAAATTACTTTCTCCTTCTTAGGGCCCACTAAGAAAAAAAGTGCTGTATTTGAGGGAGTTTGTACAACAATGTCGTTATGGGCCTACTCTTTGGAGTGGAGTATATTTAAGCATCCCATTTCCTATTCATGAAAGCAAATCCTTCTCTTGAAATTTCCCCTATAAAGAGACGGCTAGGTGGCATAGTAGGTAGAGCACCAGCCCTAAAGTCAGGAGGACCTGAGTTCAAATGTGGTCTCAGACACTTAACATTTTCTGGCTGTGTGATCCTGGACAAGTCACTTAAGCTCAAGTGTCTCAGCAAAAAAAAAAAAAAAAAAAAAAATTACATGTGTGTATGTGTGTGTGTGTGTGTATACACATATATGTGGGCCTCATGGGGAGTCTGGATCATTAATATTCTATGTCTTGATAATTTTCAATTAAAATTTATTTTGTGAAGTAGAGATGATCCTCATCTTTGCAGTCTCAACCAATCCAGATGTAACTTTCTGTTCTTCTCAACTCTACCCTCCCCTATACCCATGTTCTTTCCCTGTGATTTAGAATCAGTTATCTACAAATCTAAATCACCAGATTAAGGAGGGAGGTTTAGTACAACCCTAAATAGGTAAACAATTACTTCCTGCATGGTGATCTACTTTCAAGGAATAATAAACCCATGAGACTTTGTTCTGATGTTGTAAGGTTTCTGCCTTTATGCCTTGGCCTGGGATGATCCTATTTCTTGGTCTTACTTTAATGAAATGTCATTTAAAACAATCTCACAGTAAAAGTAACATTTGTATGACACAAAGCAAAATATATCACGATAGTAACTTTCTAAAGGTATATTTTACAGAGTATAGGAAAGGCTCCCCCAAAGTTCCCTTTCTCCCCAAATATTGCCCTATCCATTAGATACCTGAAATATTTGATTCAGTCATTTTTTAGTTATGTCTGACTTTTCATGATCCCATTTGGGATTTGCTTAGCAAGGATATTGGAGTGGGTCACCACTTCCTTCTATAGCTAGGAAGTGTCTGAGGTCAGATTTGAACTAATGAAGAGGAGTCTTTCTGAATCTAAGCCCAGGGCTCTATGAACTGTGCTACCTAGCTGTCCCATCTTTAAATGTAATCCCCATATTTTGAGAATCTGAGTACTAAAATAGGAAACACCCAGTTCAGAGTAATTTTTAAGTTATCAGTCATTTACAACTTAGTAAGAATAAAGTATATAAAAAATAAATTTTTATGGGAGACAGAGAAAAACTGTGAGAGTTAAACTTCAGGACATGTTAGAAAATCTAGAGGTGGAGGTAGAATGCTATTGAGAAGAACTATTCAGAATGAAAGTTCCTCTTCAGGTTATCTGTTTTTTCTACTTTCTGTTAATTTAGGATCAGAACTAGGAAGAAAAGTTTTTACCAAATCTTAAAACTGTATTTATGAGGCTGTCAGAGCCTTGATACATTGTTTCTTTTCCTCTCTTTCCTGCTATCAAGAACCTTCTCCTAGGACAGGACCTGATAAATTTACTTGTACAAACATATAAATCACTGATAGCATATCCATTACCTGTTTGGAAGGAAAATGGGGAAGAGAGTAGAGGTGAGGATGTTTGCATTTTAAAGCGTAAAGTCAAATGAATGAATGTAATTATGGGATTTCAGATATCTGTGAATCGATGGGTCAACGAGTTGGTAGGTGAAGATTACCCTGAAATCAGTCCCTCTGGGGGGAGCTCTTTAGTCAATTTATAAGGTCAGACCTGAATGAGTCGTAGATACCCCTAACACAAAGCCCAGAAGTGAAATAGAGAGGGCAGAGCGTGAAGCCAGTAGCCATTGAAAGATGTAGATAACATAGAACAGCTTGCTTTCCACCTAATCTCCACCAGTGGCTTGCTGCCTCAGATGGGCTCATCTTAAAGATCAGAGGAGGGAGGGAGAAAAGGAGAGAGGAGGGCAGCTGTGAAACAGACCAAGAACTGATAGCTGATAAAGAAAAATAAGGCAAAAGCCAGCATCCAAGGCAAAAGTTTAGACAAAATCCTAGTTTTGACATTTCTTCCTTGCTCACTCAATGGAATATCAGCTCAAGGGTAACAGAGCCAGAGAATCACTGCATTTCTTTGAAGCTTCCCACTATTACTATAGAGGTCATCAATTGCTTTTATAATCCTCACTTCATGTTTATACATTATGGGATTTTCATTTGAGAGATTTTTATCTACTTTAATTTCTTTCTCCTTCCCCTTCTTTCTCTTTCATTTTTTCCTTCTATGTTTTTCTCCCCCTACTGAAGTCCTTTTCCTTTTATTCTGTGAAGACCAATCAACCAGTCACACTTATTACTAGATGATGATATGGTGTTTGGCAGAACCATGATTAACAATGTGGATCTCCAGGGCAAGTAGCAGGAACCATAGCTCAGATCAACATTATGGGGAAAAAAAAAAAAAAAAAAAAAAAGAATTAAGACATGTTCAATTGAGAAGAAACCCAAAATACTTGTTCTATAGGGGAAAATCCTACAAAGTAAATCTCTAGGCTATTGTAGTGAAGGAGGAATGAACAAGAGATAGTTGGTCTACAGAGGTCATCTGGGAGTTTGACTTGTCTGGGAAAGGAGAGCCACCATCTGGTAACTTCCTGTTTTAATTCATTTTCTTACTAACTATATACAGAGCTCAGTTATTTCAGTGATGCTAAAGAATGTGGCAGAGTGGTTAAAATAATGGATTTTAAATCCTGAAGATCTAAGTTGAAATCCTTCTTCAGGTATTTCCTAGCTGTTCAACTCTGGACAAGTTATTCACTTTCTCTAAGCCTCACTTTCCTCATCTGTAAAATTAGGGAGTCAGACTTAATGCCTCTGAGGTTGCTTCCAGCTCTGAGTCTTGTCTATGATCAATCAAAATGAGTACAATTACCATCAAAATGTAACTGTAAAAAAATTTTAAATTGCATTGTCTTTTAAGGTAATTATTTTAAATGTCAGTGCTCTGGGGCAAAGTAAAGGTGGCTTTCCTCTACTTAAGATTGTTGGTGGCATTTGTTTGATGGCTTAGCAGCACTTCTTGTGCTTTTCACTAAGTAAGGGGGAGAAAGGAAAGTAAACCACAGCAGCTTGCCATCACCTAGTAGCAGAACTACCTAAGGGTTCCACTCAGCTTTGATGCATTCTCCTTTCAATGACCTTCTAACCCTTTTGGGGAGGGTGGAGGGGAGGGTCTTTTGTCTTTCAGCAATACTTGGCATTTCTATAGGGCTTTAAGATTTTTTTTTCCCCCCTGAGGCTGGGGTTAAGTGACTTGCCCAGGGTCACACAGCTAGGACGTGTTAAGTGTCTGAGATCATATTTGAACTCGGGTCCTCCTGAATTCAGGGCTGGTGCGCTATTCACTGCGCTACATAGCTGCCCAAGATTTTTTTTTAATGCTTTAGATACATCATCTTTTTGGAACTTTTGGGGATGCTATTATAGGAATTATTATCCCCATTTTACAGCTGGGGCATCTGAGACTTGGAGAGATAGAATAATTTGTAATTGTCTATAGTCATAAAGCTAGTGAATATGAGAAGCATTTTCCTAGTTCCAAATCAGCTACCATAAAAACCCAAAAATGTTCATTATTATAGGCTTACAATACAGTCCTTCACAGGGGATGTTTTCACTTTAACAGAGACAAACAACTTTTTAAGAAACAAAAGCATTGGAGATACCAAAGAATAAAGCTATACCTATGAAATTATAAGCACACTGAAAGATGGTAGGGAAAATACTTGTGAAGAAGCAAAGGCTTTTTGTGGGAAAAAGGGAGTGATTCCCTATAGTATAATCCCCTTTAGTTAACAATCATCAAGTGTTTCTATAACTCTTTCTCAAGATCTAAAATTCTCTAAGAAAATTTCAATGATATCCAAAACCATTTGAAAGAGCTCTTCCTGGCAGACCACAGAAGAATCTCCAAATGGATAAAGAATGACTGTTGGACAGACCATAAGACTTAGACTGGGCAGTCCTCTGAGATATCAGTATATAGGGTGTGAATAGGCTTTGGAGAAGGACAATGAATTGAGTACAGGATTAAGTAGGAGTTTACCTGCATGACACTTTTAAGGAATCCAAGCACATCCTTTGCTTGGACATCCTTTTAAACACTGACATTTTTCTAGTTGTGCTATTTGGTTGCATCATAACTCAACAATCTCTTAAGAAATCAAAAGTGTGAATGACTCAGAGCTCAGAAGAGAAATGTCTAGTGATCTTAACAGATTGTAATATATTGCCAGTAAGGACTTAAATGAAAGGATTTTCATAAAAATTATTGTCCATGAAACATGTGATCAGACAAAGAGGTGAGCTGGTCAACATGGAGTAAGAACAAAAGAGAACAACCCAACTTAATATTTTCTCAATATGGGCTTTGTTCTGAAGGGAAAGAGAATGGTAGATGGAGATATAAACACAAATTTTAAAAAAATATTGAAACTCCCCCCCCCCAAAAAAAATTAAAAGACATAGAGAAAAGTTTTCAGTGCACTGGGTCAGACTTTTAAAAATCTTTATTATAAACTTAACTAACAGGAACATCAGAAGATACAAAGAAGAAAAGAAAAAAAGAATTGTAATTGAAGCCATAAATTTCAATTACTTACTACTTTTTTTTTCAGTGTATGCTAAATTTAACGTAATAGGACCAGCACTTCCCTACTTATATGTGATCTCTTCTGAACTTCTTTCTGCTCTACTTTATTTCTTGACTTTTTTTGCATCAATATTGCTATCTACCAGCTATTCTCCCAAATTTTCATTTCCCCCCCCCCAAAAAAAATGCCTATGTAACAACTAAGTATAGTCAAACAAAATAAATTCCACTGGATAGATCTTTCATGGAAAAATTATTATAGTACACAGACAAGAATTGCCCAGTCTAAAAAATCTCCATAATATCTTTGAGATCACACAATACTGAAATAAGGAAGTTTGCCCAGAAGTCATATTCATTAGCTATAACAACCACAATGGCATCTATCTAGCAACATCAAATTCCTCTCTTTCCTCAAATCGCTTTGCATATATTTATCTCTGTAGATGGTGTATTTATCCCTTTTCCCTAGAACGTATGCTTCTTATGAGCAAGGACTGTTTCATTTCATCTTTTTTTCCTGAAACTTCCCATCAAGAAACATAAAGTGATTAATTTGAGGTAGAAAAGACCTAAAAACATTTATCCAATCATTTGATTTTATATGTGAGGAAAACTGAGCCCAAAGTTATTTCCCTAAGATCACACACCTACTTAGAAACAGAGGTGGAACCCCAATTCAGATCTCCTGTATCCCCCTTCCATAGTCTTCTCTCTGAAATGGATTCAAAGGGTCCATGGATAGATTTCAGAGGATCCATTAACTTGGGTGGAGAAAAAAAAAAATCACATCTTTATTCTCACTAGCCTCTAACTGAAATTTAGCATTTCCCTTAATCAAGAACCTAAGCAGCAAACATTATGCTGGGAATCAGAAGACTTTGCCAGATGCCTAGGAATCCAGGACACACACCAAACAAACAAACACAAACAAAAGGTTAAGAACCCCAGTAGTAGACTGACCTGCACCTATTTGCAAACCTGATTTTATAATGGTCTTGGCTTTGTATAGATTAGTCCCTATACTTTGGAGAAGGCAACCCCCTCCCCATCTCTACAGCTTACTTATCAATGGGGGGCAGGCTCATTTCCTCAAGCCCAGGGATTATGAAACTGTTTGTGTACCCAGGAGTGAGAGGCAGTAATGAGCACCCGGAGGCAAATTGTGACCTTTGGGAACTTTTTCTCTGGAGACTTCTGAAGTTTAAATTAGTTTTTGATGGACCAAAGCCAGCCTGAGGCTTAATCTCTAGGTCCCTTTTCTATTATAATTATTGTGGACTTCATTTCTGCAGCTCACTTGTCAGTCCTAGAAAAGTCTCCCATCCTGAACCTAAATAACCCATCCCGAATTCTAGTAAATATGTTGTTTCTTGCCTGGAAATGAGTCTTCCCCTTCATCAGGCAAAACACCAGTCCTTTAAGATCTGGGATTGGGGAGAAAAAAAAGCTGGACAATGTGGGGTGGGAGGGAGGTGGTACATTTTGTCAATAGATGGTTTTCAAATACAGGCTGAGCTCCTAGAACTTCTTTGCCCAAACCCATACCATCCCAGGAGCTGTCTATTAAGACAAAAATAGTATGTGATAAGTAGACTCGGTGTTAAAGAGAAAGCATTCACCCTATCACACAGTAACAACAGTTATTAAAGCAGGCAGAGATTCATTAAAATTGTCACTTTTGTGAATGTTTAAATTATAATCCTACTTTCTCTAAACAGACCACTCATTTATGTTATGAAATATTTCATTGTAGTGTTATGCATCATTAATTTTGTTGAAATTGCCCTTAATTGCTCACTGACGAGACATAAATGGAGGAAGAAATTGTGGCTAAGAGAACTTTAAAAAAAGAAAAAGAAGAAGAAAGGAAGGCAAGGGAGAGTTTTTAAAGAATTTTTATAAATTATTATAAGGAACTAGAAGTAGTTTCCTCAACTTTTGGAATAAAATAAAACAACAAAATCCAGATCTTATTAAATAGATGTAAAATGATTGCTCTTCCCCACCCATGTCTCTAAAAGAGTTATTAATGGCCAACATTTCTGAAATTCTTGGGTTTTGTTGGTGGATCTGTCTTGCTGTTGTGTGAGGGAGGGAGAGCAGTAGAAGACTAGGATTTATTCTTGGAGCTCTCTTCAAAGAAGACTGGAAATATGATTTTTAAAAAGCACTTTTCCTAATAATGATTTTTAACAGAAAATCCTTATCAGAGGAAATAATATTTCACCAGTTTTCCTCAGATAATTGTATGTAATTTTGGGTTGTGTTTATTAATCATTTCTCCATTTTATAAAGCCCTTATTTAGTTAAATAGCATGTCTTGTGAACCCTGTTTTACAGATGAGGAAATTGAGGATCAGAGGTTAAGAGGTTAACCTCTTATCTTAACCTGTGGTAACTTTTCTAATAATGAGAAGGAACATGATATAATGGGAAGGGTATTAGTTTTGAATCCAGGACATGAGTTTCACATATTTGGGACTAGAAAGGAAATTTTTGATAATAATACATAGACTAATCACACACTTATTTAGATTAGTACATGGCCAAGAATTGCCCATTCTGAAAAGCCATGAATGGGCTTCAATCACCTTAATATCAATGAGATTACACAACACTGAAAGGAGGAGTGTTAGGCAGTAGTCTTACTCATTGGCTATACCAACCACAATGGCTTCTACCTAGAGACATCAAATCTTTACTCAAATTGTTCTGCAATATATTTATTTCTATAGATGTTATATTTATCCCTTTTCTTGAAGCTCTCTTTACCACTTCAAAGAAGACTGGAAATATGATTTTAAAAGCATTTTTCCTAATAAAGATTTCCTCCAATTTTAAATTTAGCTCTGCAGTTTATGACTGTAATTTTTGGAGCAAGTCATTTCACTTCTCTGTACCTCAATTGAAATGATAATAATAACAATAGCATTTCTATAGTTAGTTCTTTAAAACTTTCAAAGCCCTTTATATATACTATTCATGTTACACATGTTAATTCATTTGGTTTTCATAATCCTGTTACATAGATACATTATTATCCTGAATTTTACATTTGAGGAAACTAAGGCAGACAGGGGTTAAATGACTTGTCTTTAGTCAAACAGCTAGTCTTTATCTGAGGTAGGATTTGAATGCTATCTGCCTTTCTCTAAGTCTGATGTTCACTCCATTGTAAAATGAGGGGGTTAAACTGAGTGATATTAGAGATGACTTTTAGCTCTAAATATTAGAGCTAGACCAATTCTCTTGACTCCTAGTCCAATGGCTTTTTCGTTACACCACATTACTTCTAATGTCTCTGTCCATGTAATAGACATGTACTCAACCTTATCACAGAATGTCCCAATCCCCATTCTAACAATGGACTTGCCATTTATGTAGAAAAATCACATAAATGCATGAAAAGTGAATGGGGTACAGTGAAAAGATTGCTAGATTTGGAGCCAGGAGTGCTTTTTTTTTTTTTTATTATATATATATATATATTTTATAATATTATCCCTTGTATTCATTTTTCCAATTTACCCCCCCTCCCTCTATTCCCTCCCCCCGACGACAGGCAATACCATACATTTTACATGTGTTACAATATAGTCTAGGTACAATACATGTGTGCGAATATCATTTTCTTGTTGCACAATAAACATTAGAATCCGAAGGTACATGCAACCTGGGCAGACAGATATTAGTGCTAACAATTTTCATTCCCCTCCCAGTGTTTCTTCTCTGGGTGCAGCTACCTCTGTCCATCATTGATCAACTGGAAGTGAGTTGGATCTTCTTTATGTTGAAGATTTCCACTTCCATCAGAATACATCCTCATACAGTATTGTTGTTGAAGTGTACAGTGATCTTCTGGTTCTGCTCATTTCACTCAGCATCAGTTGATTTAAGTCTCTCCAGGCCTCTCTATATTCCTCCTGCTGGTCATTTCTTACCGAGCAATAATATTCCATAACCTTCATATACCACAATTTACCCAACCATTCTCCAACTGATGGACATCCATTCATCCTCCAGTTTCTAGCTACAACAAAAAGAGCTGCCACAAACATTTTGGCACATATATGTCTCTTTCCGCTCTTTAGTATTTCTTTGGGATATAATCCCAGTAGTAGCGCTGCTGGGTCAAAGGGTATGCACAGTTTGATAACTTTTTGGGCATAATTCCAGATTGCTCTCCAGAATGGCTGGATTCTTTCACAACTCCACCAGCAATGTATTAGTGTCCCAGTTTCCCCACATCCCCTCCAACATTTGTCATTATTTGTTCCTGTCATCTTAGCCAATCTGACAGGTGTGTAGTGGTATCTCAGAGTGGTCTTAATTTGCATTTCTCTGATCAGTAGTGATTTGGAACACTCTTTCATGTGAGTGGATATAGTTTCAATTTCTTCCTCTGAGAATTGTCTGTTCATATCCTTTGACCATTTATCAATTGGAGAATGGTTCGGTTTCTTATAAATTAGGGTCAGTTCTCTATATATTTTGGAAATGAGACCTTTGTCAGAACCTTTGTTTTTAAAAATATTTTCCCAATTTGTTACTTCCCTTCTAATCTTGTTTGCATTAGTATTATTTGTACAGAAACTTTTTAGTTTGATGTAATCAAAATCTTCTATTTTGTGATCAATAATGATCTCTAGTTCTCCTCTGGTCATAAATTCCTTCCTCCTCCACAAGTCTGAGAGGTAGATTATCCTCTGTTCCTCTAATCTATTTATTATCTCCCTCTTTATGCCTAAATCATGGACCCATTTTGATCTTATCTTGGTATATGATGTTAAGTGTGGATCCATATCTAATTTCTGCCATACTAATTTCCAGTTTTCCCAACAGTTTTTTCCGAATAATGAATTTTTATCCCTAATGTTGGAATCTTTGGGTTTGTCAAAGATTAGATTGCTATAGATGTACCCTTTTTTGTCCTTTGTATCTAATCTGTTCCACTGATCTACCGGTCTATTTCGTAGCCAATACCAAATGGTTTTGGTGACTGCTGCTATATAATATAGCTTTAGATCAGGTACACTTAGACCACCTTCCTCTGAGTTTTTTTTCATTAGTTCCCTTGCAATTCTTGACCTTTTATTCTTCCATATGAATTTTGTTGTTATTTTTTCTAGGTCATTAAAATAGTTTCTTGGGAGTCTGATTGGTATAGCACTAAATAAATAGATTAGTTTGGGGAGTATTGTCATCTTTATTATATTCGCTCGGCCTATCCAAGAGCACTGAATGTCTTTCCAATTATTTAAATCTGATTTTATTTTTGTGGCAAGTGTTTTGTAATTTTTCTCATATAATTCCTGACTTTTCTTTGGTAGATGGATTCCCAAATATTTTATACTCTCAACATTTGTTTGGAATGGAATTTCTCTTTGTATCTCTTGCTGTTGCATTTTGTTAGTGATATATAAAAATGCCGAGGATTTATGTGGATTTATTTTGTATCCTGCCACTTTGCTGAAATTTTGAATTATTTCTAGTAGCTTTTTAGCAGAGTCTTTGGGGTTCTCTAAGTATACCATCATGTCATCTGCAAAAAGTGATAGTTTGATTTCCTCATTTCCTACTCTAATTCCTTGAATCTCTTTCTCGGCTCTTATTGCCGAGGCTAGCGTTTCTAGTACTATATTGAATAGTAATGGTGATAGTGGGCAACCTTGTTTCACTCCTGATCTTACTGGGAAAGGTTGCAGTTTATTTCTATTGCATATTATGCTTACTGACGGTCTTAAATATATACTCCTGATTATTCTAAGGAATAATCCATTTATTCCTATACTCTCAAGAGTTTTTAGTAGGAATGGATGTTGGATTTTGTCAAATGCTTTTTCTGCATCTATTGAGATGATCATATGGTTCTTATTAATTTGATTATTAATATGGTCAATTATATTAATAGTTTTCCTAATATTAAACCAGCCCTGCATTCCTGGAATAAATCCTACTTGATCATAGTGTATTATCTTGGAGATGATTTTCTGAAGTCTTTTTGCTAATATCTTATTTAAGATTTTAGCATCAATATTCATTAAGGAGATTGGTCTATAATTTTCTTTCTCAGTTTTCGATCTACCAGGTTTAGGTATCAGTACCATGTCTGTGTCATAAAAGGAGTTTGGTAGGACTCCTTCATCCCCTATTTTTTCAAATAATTTATATAACATTGGGGCTAATTGTTCTTTAAATGTTTGGTAGAATTCACATGTGAATCCATCTGGCCCTGGGGATTTTTTCCTGGGGAGTTGATTAATAGCTTGTTCTATTTCTTTTTCTGAAATGGGACTATTTAAGCAATTTATCTCCTCCTCTGTTAATCTAGGGAGCCTATATTTTTGGAGAAAGTCATCCATTTCACTTAAGTTATCAAATTTATTGGCATAAAGTTGGGCAAAGTAACTCCTTATTATTTCTCTAATTTCCTCTTCATTGGTGGAAAGATCCCCCTTTTCATTTGTAAGACTATCAATTTGATTTTCCTCTTTCTTTTTTTTGATCAAATTTACCAAAGGTTTATCTATTTTATTGGCTTTTTCATAAAACCAACTCTTGGTTTTATTTATTAATTCAATAGTTTTTTTACTTTCAATTTTATTGATTTCTCCTTTTAATTTTTGTATTTCGAGTTTAATTTTTGGTTGGGGGTTTATAATTTGGTCTTTTTCTAGCCTTTTAAGTTGTAAGCCCAATTCGTTAATCTTCTCTTTCTCAATTTTCTTCAAATAAGCCTCTAAAGATATAAAATTTCCCCTTATTACTGCTTTAGCTGCATCCCAAAGATTTTGATATGATGTCTCATCATTATCATTATCTTGGGTGAAATTGTTAATTGTTTCTATAATTTGCTCTTTCACCCAGTCATTCTTTAAGATGAGATTATTCAGTTTCCAATTACTTTTTGGTCTATTTACCCCTAACTTTTTACTGAATGTAGCTTTTATTGCATTGTGATCTGAGAAGAAGGCATTTATTATTTCTGCCTTCCTACATTTAATTTTGAGATCTTTATGTCCTAATATATGGTCAATTTTTGTATAGGATCCATGAACTGCTGAGAAGAAAGTATATTCCTTCCTATTGCCATTCAGTTTTCTCCAAAGGTCTATCATACCTAGTTTTTCTAATGTTCTATTTACTTTTTTAATTTCTTTCTTGTTTGTTTTGTGGTTTGATTTGTCTAAATCTGAGAGTGCAAGGTTGAGATCTCCCACTATTATAGTTTTACTGTCTATTTCTTCTTGCAGTTCTCTTAACTTTTCCTTTAGAAAGTTAGATGCTATACCACTTGGTGCATATATGTTTAGTATTGATATGGCTTCATTATTTATGCTACCTTTCAGCAGGATATAGTTTCCTTCCTTATCTTTTTTAACGAGATCTACTTCTGCTTTTGCTTGATCTGAGATAAGGATAGCTACCCCTGCTTTTTTGGCTTTACCTGAAGCATAATAAGCTCTGTTCCAACCTTTTACCTTTACTCTGTATGTATCTCCCTGCTTTAAGTGTGTTTCCTGTAGACAACATATTGTAGGGTTCTGCTTTTTGATCCAATCTGCTATCCGTCTCCGTTTGATGGGATCGTTCATCCCATTTACATTTACAGTTAAAATTACTAATTCTGTATTTCCTGCCATCGTATTATCCCCAGATTATACTTTTTTCCCTTGACCCCCCTGATCCCCCTCCCCGATATTTAATTTACAGACCCCCCTTGTGACGCGCAACCCTCCCTCTTTTTTTTTTTTTTTTAGGATCCCTCCCCCCTCCCTCCAAGTCCCTTCACTTATTCTCCTTTTCCTTTCCCCTTTTCCTCTCCCCCCTTTTAATGAGGTGAGAGAAAATTCTCTGAAAAACAAATATGTTAATTATTTACTCTTTGAGCCTCTTCTGATGAGAGTAAGATTCACACAATGATTCTCCCCCTCACTAAGTTCCCTCAGATATGGTGTATTTTCTATGTCTCTTCCTGGGATGTAGTTTCCCTCTTTTTATCACTCCTTCCCCTTTTTCTGAACCGACCTCCTTCCCTTTACCACACCCCCCTTTTTTTCTTTTATATCAGTAAAATCAAATTATCCTTGAGTATTTTTTATATACCCACAACAGAGTTACAGTTCTCAAGGGTTCTGTGTACCTTTTTCTGTTTCTCTTCAGTCTTGTGGATGTAGATCAAATTTTTTGTTTAAGTCTGGTTTTTTTCTTAGAAACATATAGAATTCCTCTGTTTCATTGAATGACCATCTTCTTCCATGGAAAAAGATGCTAAACTTAGCTGGGTAGTTCATTCTTGGTTGCAGTCCTTGATCTTTTGCCTTTCGGAATATCAGGTTCCAGGCCCTTCTATCTTTTAATGTGGAGGCAGCCAGATCTTGGGTGACCCTTATTGTGGCACCTTGGTATTTAAATTGTTTTTTTCTAGCTGCTTGCAGGATTTTCTCCTTTGTGTGGTAATTCTGCAGCTTAGCCACAATATTCCGTGGTGTTCTTTTTTTAGGGTCTATTTCAGAAGGAGTTCGATGAATTCTTTCCACATCTACTTTCCCTTCTGTTTCTATTATCTCTGGACAGTTCTCTTTGATAATTTCCTGTAAAATAGAATCAAGGCTCTTTTTTTGGTCATAGTTTTCTGGAAGTCCAATAATCTGCAGATTATCTCTCCTAGATCTATTTTCCAGGTCTATAGATTTTCCCAGTAAGTATTTGACGTTGTTCTCCAGCTTCTCATTTTTTTTGTTTTGTTTGACTGATTCTTGGGTTCTCTGTGAATCATTCATTTCTATTTGTTCCATCCTGACTTTTAAGGAGTTATTTTCTTCTTTCACAGTTTTTAGTTCTTTTTGTAAATGCCCAATTTCGTTTTTAAATGAATTATTTTGCTCTATTGAGTTTTTTTCCATTTCCCTAATTTTTTTTTTTTGAGAATTATTTTCTTTTTCCAATTCAGAAATTCTATTTTCTTGAGACTAGAGTTCAAATTCTGTCCCAGCTACATACTGGCTGTGACTCTAGACAAGTTATTTAACTTCTTTCTGCCTCATTTTCCTCTACTCTGCTACCTATTTATTCTTGTGTGATCTTGGGCTATTTGATCTCCCTGAGCTTCTGGATCCTAATCTTTAAAATCGATCAGTTCCAGGCACTAAGTGCTAAGTGCTGAGGATGCAAAAAGAGGCAAAGATAGTCCCTGCCTTCAAGAAGTTTGCAATCTTAGTAGCAAGATAAGAAAACATGTTTGTAAACAAACATATATAAAACAATTAGAGTATTTGGTCACATATCATCTCAAGTCCTGCCCAACTCTAAGTGTATGCTATAATATTAATAAAATTCAGTGTATAATAAGAGAGTAAAATCCAAACAAAAGCTTTCCTTAAAGATAAGACCTCCAGATGCCTCTCTTTGCATATGACTTTGTGCTGATTGCATTTAGTACTAAAACTGGATAGAGTCTCCCACACAATATTCATTATGATTCAAAATAATTCACTATAGCTATCCACACAAGAATGAACAAGTGGATGCAGAATGCCTATTGTCCAGACTGTGATATGCACACACACACACACACAACCTTTTTAACAATATCCTTCTGGTACTGCTGTATGCCTGTGAGTCACAAAGTCACCAAAAAATTAAAGTCGTGAGTCACTTGCAGAGCAATGGAGTCACTCATGGAGGGTGTGACTGGACACCTCACCAGTCAAGAATTGCAGAAGAGGAATAACTTAAAAATTTATCAGAAATATGTATGAGTAGAAAAGAATGAGGTCTGATTCTGGAGAGAAAATGAAGAAAATGTAATAGACAATACATGTGCTTCCCTGGTAGCTACTGATGTCAAAAGAACTAAGGAAAGATCCATAGCATGTCGGGAGGACCTGTTGTGATGGAGTTCTGAAATCACATGGACAAATAGAAATAAAGATGATTTGGAATTTGCATCATAGGGCAGATTTAGAGAGGAAGCAAGATCTTTGTCACAACCCTGAAAAGCACCATATAAATGATATAATCATGGGGGAGGGGAGGATGGATATCACACAAATCACCTAGTCCAACTTTGTCATTTTATAGATGAGGGAAACTGAGACTCAAGTCACACAGCTAGTTAGCAGCAGTCTTGACTAGAATTCAGGTTTCCTGATTCTCAACTTGGTGCCCTTTCCACTACATCATATTGCCTCTGTAAGGATAACCAAGAAATGCTGCAACAATCTAGTGGCAGGAGAGATCACTGGAAGACTGGGTTGATCTGGGAACGCCCATGAATGGTCTGGAGCCTATAGGTAAAGAGGCATCCATTTGTATTATTTTTGTTTTGTTTATTATTTTTATAGATTTTGTTTTTATGTCATCTTTATTTCCAAATATATTCCTACCCAAAGAGCCATCTCTTGCAAAATAAATAAATATGGGGGAAAGCCTTTCAGCAAAACCAATCAACACAATAGTGAATGCAGCCTGACAGTGTATGCAGTGTTCCATAACATAGCTCTCTGATAGTTATAATTACACAGCACTCAGTTTCAATTTTGTTGTCATTGCTTTTCCATTTACATTATTATAATCGTTGGGCATGTGATTTTCCTGGTTCTACTTACTTCGCTTTGCATTAATTCCTGTTAGTCTTCTCATGATTCTCTTTTTTTTTCCTACTCATTATTTCTCATTATACAGTAATATTATAGTTTATTCAGGTATTCCACAATTACAGAGCATCTATTTTGTTGACAATCCTTTGCAACTGTAAAAAGGGATCTCTGAACATTTTTATATGCATCATGCATTTCAAGAACAGAAGGTCACATGCATGCAATTATCATCATCCTTAGTAGCCTTGGTGTACCTCATTATTCTTGAGTGCCTTGTACAGATGTTAACAATCCCTAAGATTTAGTACTCGTTCTGAGAATAGCTGTGCCATTTACCTTTTCTATCAGCTGCCCTAGCTTTTAAAATGATCCCAGCTTCTGTCCTGTGCTTGAGTGAAATGGGTATTTAAATGTTACAGTTGTGCCTTCTGCATATTTATTAGAAAAATGTTGTAAGTGGTGAGTCAAATTTGGATAATTTGCAGGTTTTCTAGAAGGCAGATTCTCTTATGGGGTGATACTTCCAACGAAAGCAGCTTAACAGATTCCTAAAATCCAAATAGGCTTAACATAAGCAAATCATGAGTAAAATACTTACAGGACTCTTTTCAATACAAATTCCTCAAATTTAGAAGGCACTTTTAACTTTTTCATTTACATTATCTCATTTTATCCTCAGAGCAATTTTATTAGGTTGATAGCACAGGAATTATTGTCTCTAGTTTCCAAGAAAAGAAACAATCCTTAAAGGGCTTATAAACTCACTTAATCAGTGCAACAAGAGGTAGAACTAGAACAAAGGTCTCCTTGCTCTCAATCCTTTTTCACAGCAAACTTCCCTGACCACATATACACACACATCCTCAAATTTTAATTGCTGAGATATGGGCCCCCAGACCAGGGGTTGGGACTAAGAATCTAGTTAGAACAGAAATTTTTGGTATAGAGTGACAATATGTATTGTTATTGTCACTCTATGCCGGATATCTCTGTTCTAACTAGATTTGTGCAAACTTAAAATTTTGCAAACTATTTTTCTGAACCCTATGAGATATTGTTCCCATTTTACAGATGAGTCTAAAAAGGTTAAATACTTTGTCCAGTGTTCCACAGCTAGCAAGTATGAGAGCAGAGACTAAAACTCAGAACTTCTTTCTCCAACTCCAACATACTTTTTCTTAGACCATGCTTCTCTGTCTTACAGCCAGTGGGATAATGAATGTAGTGAAGAATATGACAGTATGAAAATACAAGTGGAAAAAGAGTCCAGGACATGAGCACAGATAGGGAAATTCACAGAGTATTAAAGGGGGAATGGAATGGAGCCTTAAATGTCATCTTAGTCCCATCCTTTCCTTCACATGAAGAAATGAGCTCCAAGAATTGAGTTATCTTGTCCATGTCATGCCCAACATCATAATGAGTCAGGTAGGTGTAGACAGGGTCTCATGTAGACAACCAAGTTCAGAGTCTGGAGAATCAGCAAAAAAGGGAGCTGTGGGAGCACCAGGCCTGAACTCAGGCACAGAGAACCTGGGTAACACAGGAGAGAACCAGGGTATTGCAGGCACAGAAAAATCTGGCCACAAAAGTGAAAAACTGGTAGAAGAAACCAGAAATGAGAGTGATATGGATTATTGACAAGTCTTTGAGGGTGGGAACCCTTTACACATTCCCCATCCATTACTAGAATCCCTGTCAAAGTGTGGCAGCAACTCAAACCATGGAAGGTTGACCATTATACTTTAGGGAGAATTTCAGACCAGTTGGTAATTTATATTATCTAAGGGCAGTTTATAGGGCTTAGTGAATACAGGGGCAGGCTTAGCGGCAGGAAGATAAATTGAATCCCATCTTGGACAAGTGTGACCTAGTAAAAGTCATTTGACTTCAATTAACCTTACATTCTTCTTCAGTATAATAGAAATGAATGATGAGATCTCACAACATGATTGTTGTGAAAATTAAATGGGATAAAGCATGTCAAGTGCCTCGCAAACTTTAAAGTGCTAATTGTTATGGGTTTTGTTGATTTTAATCATCAACATTATTAATTGAGAGGGACAAATTATGAAGAGACCAACATATTCACAGAACTTCTAGGCAGAGATTCCAAACAGCAGATAGTGCCTTCTAGGATAGGCCAGCCCCATCCAGCAATAATAGAATTAGATGTCTTTCCAAAGAAACCTAAAAATATAATCTTAGAAAATTATAACCAAATGTCATCACCTAGTCTGACACTGACATTTTATAAATAACACAGGTGCAGGTAGACCAAGTGATTTTATTCATTGTCATACTACTATAATTAATGATTGAGCCTTGTGCATTTTTCCCTTTGTTTTAAAATGTTTCTTTAAGTTCTTTAAATTATTTCTTTAAAATAACTTTAAACTTAACTTTTACTTTAGATTTTATAACTTTTGTCACTAATAAAGTTTGTAAATACATATTTTTCTGACCAAGGGAAAATGGACTATATTTGCAAAGGGAGGCACGCATTTTTGGACGGGGCCAATTTGAGAATGTGTTTTGCTTGATTATACATACTTGTTGCTGGGGTTTTGCTATTATCCTGGGTCCACTGTTGAGTTGGTCATTTGTGAGCATTCCTACCATGTTGGACTATTCAGAGTTCTGAGGACCAGAGCTGTTGGCCTAGACTGGAATCTCTCATCACTCAACTTTGGATTTGCTAGCCCTGGACTTTCAGGTGGTTAAGTTCCTTCTTTCAGCCTACCTCTGTAATTCCCTTTCTACTCTAATTACTTGCCTACAAGATTAAATCCTGATCTTGGGCTGGAAAGATGACCCACTCTAGTTTTTCTCTTAACTTCTATTTACTATCCAGAATTCTTCTTAAATTATTGTTCGAATAGTGAGTGAAGCTGAGCTATATTGCTTCCTCCCACTCCACCATTTTGACTCTATATCCTCTCTTCTATACATTTTAAAAGATTTTGCAATGGCCCTCTTTTTGGGGGTGTTGCTACTGCTAACCACTCTCTCTTAACCACCCCCAATTAAAAGTGATAAAGAAAAAGGAAAATAATCATTGTTTAAAAAAAAAACATAATCAAACAAAATAATACTACACTGTGACTATGTCTTTGTAAGAATTATTCCCTAACTTATGTCTATCACCTCTCTGTTAGGAGGTATACAACATATTTCATTATAAGTTCTTTTGTGATATGTTTGGTCATTGCACTGCATAGAGTTATTCTATCTTGCAATTTTTTTTTTCTTTACAATGTTGCTGCCTTGGTATAAATGGTTCCCCTGATTCTTTGTATTTCATTCTTTGTCAGTCATTTCACTCAGGATTTGCTGAAATCTCATAATTTCTTACAAGGTAGCTATGGTAGAATATTTTATCATATTCTTATTCCACAATTTATCCAGCCATTTTCCAATGTCTAAGATGCAATCTCAGGAAACCTCCTCTACCTTAGATTCTGGGTCTTTTCTTCCCTTCCCCCCCTCTTTTAATCACCTTTTTAAGATCAGGAAGCTTAATTTGTTTGTAGCTGTTCCTTCTCCATGTTATCCTTAACCCCACCCTCTCTAGTCTTATGCCCCCCTCCAATTGATTTTAAGATATTTTTAAAATAAACTGCATGTGTTCAACCTCCCTTTATCCATTTCAGATAAAAGTGAGATTTATCTGATACCTCTCTCTTTCTTCATGTTATAGATTAATTCTCATGTATCCCAATTCAGAGAAATAGCAAGTTCTTGCCCTTTCTTTATCCTGTGTAAACTACTGAAAAATTTCTATTTCCCTTCTTGAAACTCTTAGAACAGAAGCAATCTATAGCAAGCACCTCTGTTTTGGTTTCAGTTTTTAAATTCCCCCAGTATCCTTTGAAAACATTAAGATTGAAAAGAAACTTGTTTCTTTTCTCTTTTAAAATTTTTGCAAAGTCTCATCATATAGCTCCTTCCAATTGCTCAAATTTACCTTTCTCTGGACTGGTTTATTTGCATGTCAAAGTTTCAATTCAGCTCTTACTTTGTCAGTAGAAATGCTTGAATGGGCGAAGCTAGCTGGTGCAATGGATAGAGCACCAGCCTTGAAGTCAGGAGGACCTGAGTTCAAATCCAATCTCAAACACTTAACACTTCCTAGCTGTGCAAGGATCCTGGGCAAGTCACTTAACCCCAATTGCCTCAGCAAAAAAAAAAAAAAAAAAAAAAAAAGAAATGCTTGAAAGTTGTTTGTTTCTTTTTCTCCTCCTCTTCCTCCTCTCCCTCCTCCCACTACTTCTCCTCCTTTTACTTCTCTTTTAGTGTTATATAAAGATTTGAGAATTAATCCTTGGAATTACTTACATATTTTACCTTTTCAAATAATGTACTCCAAGATTTCTCCTAATTTATAGAAGAAGCTGTCAGGTTTTATATGATTTCTGAATATAATTCCTTGGTCTTCATGATGCCGTTAGCGGCAGTCAGAGAGTTGTGGAAATCCCCTTTTGGTCCACACACAGGTTCATCGTGAAATAATTCACGAAACTGAAATATTAACTGGCAAAAATGCAAGTTTATTGTTTAATAGGAAGCCATCTTTTTGACTTCTTTAGTGGCAAAGTCCTATTAGGGAAAAGAAGGCTAGCATTGAGAAGAGAATGCCTTTTCAGTGGGCAGGGTCCTAGCAACTATACCAAAGAGGCAGAGCAAGCTGCTTTGGCCCTTCTGCAAAGAATGAGTTCAGAAATTGCACTTCAGAAAGAAATCTTGAGGCTCAGATTTCAGGCTGAAAAGAAAGCCAAAGTCCCCAGTCCTAGATGCTTATCAATATTTGTCCCAGATCTCCAATGGGAATTTAAAAAGGTCTGGGATCCCCAAAAGATCAATGGAGTGCTTTTGACCAAGATTTCTAACTGAATAACAACACTTAACTTATCTGAGGAGATATGCTTTCCCAGGAGGGTCTGAGATTCCAAGATCAAAAGGGAACACAGTTTCAGAGTGATAATTTCAAAGGGAATCCAGTTTCACCCCCCCCTTCATTCACACTGCTTCTTTCTGGATGTGTACAATTTCTTTTTTCATTGCTGTGGGACCTCTGGATTTTGGCTATAATATTCTTGAGACTTTTCCTTTTAAAGTTTCTTTCAATACATCATTCATGTATTATTTATGGAAATACTTTGCCTTTTGCTTCTAACACATCAGTATAGTTTTCATTTATTATAGTCTTGAAATAAAGTATCTAAGGGTCTTTTTTAATCATTGTTTTCTTAAAGTACCTCTCCTTGACTAATTTTCCAGAAATGTTTATATCATATATCTTATATCCCTCTAATTTGTTACTCTTTCTATTTTATTTTCTTCATTGATCTCACCTTAGTCTTTCAAGTTTTCATTATTTGGGTGTGACATACCACTTTTTTTTTTAAAGCTAATTATTCTCCTTCCAATTTTTTTAGCTCATTTTTTGCTTTATTTATTCTAAGTTTTTAAGTAATCTTTGTGTACTTCTATACCTTTTTTTTTTAATCTCTAGTTGCAGTTGTCATGCAGTTACTCACTCCTTCTTTGAGGGGATATCTAGATATAAAATAATATATGATACAATTAGGTGTTTTTCTTTGCTTTATCCCTCTCTCCAACCTTAGTTGCTGAACTGGAGCTTTGTGAAGGTTTTCCCCTTTTGTACTTTTGGGTGAAGTACTCAGTTCTTCATAAAATCACTTTATATCACCTGGGTTCCTGCACCTCCTTCAATATCTTTGAGATTTTGAGCCCTGAATTTTTAGATGTCTCCATGGCATTTCACAACAGAGTGTTAGGGACTTCAAAAGACCCGGGGGCTGGATATTCTTGTCTTGAGTGTTGCCATATCATGTTCATCTCTGCCCTCTGTGTTTCCATTCTTCAGGGCTTTGAAGGTTTTGAGGGTGAAGTTCTCTCTCTCTTGGCCTTTAAACTAGAGGTATCATTAATCCATTTGGTTACCCTCCTCGGGACTGGTTTTGCTGGTGACTCCATTTCTTATTGCCAGCTGACTTCTAGCTACTCTCTTATACAGTTCTGGGTTGGACTGTCTGTGATTTTATCAATATAGGAGCTCCTAGTGAGAAGCTTATCCTCTGTAACTTCTCCTCTTAGAAACAAGCTATATACAAGCAGTGACCCTAGCTACCCCTGATCATTTGTCACACCATGAACAACTTTGTCAGAGATAGGGGAAGAGGGAAGGAGAGAGAAGCTGGTCCAGATAAAGAGGAAAGAGGAGAAGGATGCATATGGGGCATGAGGGAATATGGCAGAGTTAATTTAAAAACAATATAAGTGGGGAAAGGGTAATAGCCCTGACTCCTGCCCATGTAAGTTGGACATCAGAACTTGAGAAAGTTGAGATCAAAGTTTAGGAAGAAACAAGTGAGAAAAGGGCCACACTATACAATTGAAGTCAGAAAGAATCTCTGTACCAAGGATGGACTTTGCTGGCTGCCAATTCCAAAAGCAACCTATTAAACAACCTTCTAATGAGATTTGAACATAACCATTCTGATGAAATTAATGTACCCACATGTCACGAGAAAGTAGTCAACCTAAGATTTAATCTTAAAAAGAGCCCTTGACTTCAGGAAAGTTAATTGGTGTAAGGGATAGAGCACCAGCCCTGAAGTCAGGAGGACCTGAGTTCAAATTTTACCTCAGACTGGCAAGTCACTTAACCCCAATTGCCTCAGAAAAAAAAAAAAAAGCCCCTGCCTTAAAGGAACTCATATTATAATTAGGGAAGACAATTTGTATATAACTGGATACATACAAGATACATACTGAATAGATGTTGTTTAGTCTTTGAAAGGAAGCACTAGCAGCAAGGGAGACAGTATGGGATGTATTCATATATAATAATAGCTGGCTTTTAAAAACTACCCACAATATTATTAAACATTTTATGTATACCTTTTTTCATTGGATTCTCATAATCCTTTGATCTAAATACTATAAATGGGTCATGTTATCTCCATTTTGTGAATAAAGAAACTGAGACTTAAAGATATTAACTGAAAAAAATTGTCATTTGATGGGTAAGTGCAAAAAGGAGGACTGAATTTAGCTCTTCCATCCTTCAGCATAACATATTATCCACTACCACAAACAGCAGAGGAGGTCACTAACCCTGACCTCTAGGAGTTCACATGGCATTTAGGAAGATAAAACATGTTGACAGATAATGCTACAGTTCAGAATATTATAGTTTGGGGCCAAAGATTATTTTAAAATTTTAAATTAGAATGCAAGGCACTAAATGCTAAGTATTATATAAATAGTACAGAATTTAAGCCTCTGGCCCACAACTCTGCACAGAATAAGCCTTTAATCTATGTTTGAATGAATGAAATGCTTATAATAGGGCAATACATAAAAGTTCTTTTCCAAATTGTCTGAGAAAAGTCAAAATTACTTTTAACTATAAATATCCAGTTATCATCCATTGAGTTTTAAAACACATATAAGAAATGAATGCAGATTCTCTCCAAACATCCTTAAAAAAAAAAAGACAGAAAGAACTCTAAAAATCTAAAACCTTTTGTCCCATAGATCATGAGATCATCCCAACTAGCTATTGCTACATCAGAAAGCTGTAGCTCATTCTTTGCCTTCAGTGTGTTTGTCTTTCACAAGTCATCAATAATCCTTAAGGGTTTTCAGACAACTTCTAGAGCAAAGTGTGATAACTATATAAATAAAAATAAGAATAAATAGATGACAATGATGATGTAACCCTACTTCTCCTTCATATATGGCTACATAAAACCCACTTGTTTGTGCAGAGGTCCAGTGAGCTAACTCTTAAAATGCTGCATGGGAGAGAGACCAGAAAACGTTATCACTTTCTTTTTTCTGGACACATAGAATTGTATTGGAATAAAACTGAAATGTTTGGAGAGAGAAGCAGGAAAGAAGACAGCTTGAATCTCTTATTTTGATGTGGGGAGGATAACAAGGTTGCAAAAGCAAACAGCGTCAACATCTGTCTTGGCTGTTGACTAGGAAATACTGTCCTCAGAACAAATATTGTAATTATCAGTCGTGGCTGCAGCTTGACTGGGCCCCCATTTATTAGTATGATAATATCACCTCTGCATATGAACTTTATAGATCGTCCATCCATAATTCATGAATTTGCAAATAAAGAGATCTGGAATCTGTACACAGCCGGTGTGCGTGGCCAGTGCCAATTATCTCCCTTCTACAGAGCCTTCTCCTCTTCACTCACACTGCTTGCAGCTGCTCTTTTATACCATTCATCAGTGCTTAAGAGATATGCTGGTGGTGTTGGCTGAGATGATTTGAATTTCCATTGTTTACACACTATGAGTTTAGCTTCTGGTTGGAAATTATCTGCCACATAAGAAGCCTCTGAGAATATAGATGAGGAGGATGAAGATCAACAACAGCCTCTGTCATTTTCTTGGAAATTATTTTTATGATTCTTTTCTTTTATGATTTGATGTCCTTTTAAATTACTAAGCTTTTGTCTATAACTGTCCATTTCCCCTTCCATCCAGGTATGAGTAAAGATCTCCAAAGAAGTAAATGGAGTCTCAAAAATAATGTGTCCTAGAGTATGTCATGTAATTCAAAGATGTACCTTTGTGGGTTTATTGGTTGGTTGTTTTATTTAGTTATTTTTTTCTCTCAACAGTCATAATATCTTTATTAACTGAAATATTTTTGGTTAGTTGAGAATTCACTTATCGATGTGTTTTCAATTTCCATTCTCAGTATAATAACAAGTACAATTTGTAACTTTACCAAGAATTTTATCTGTCAGGGTATAAAGTTTTGGAAAAGTCTTCATATTGTTTATTTCAGTACTTTTTTGGTAAATATACTCTTAGTGAATATAAATTAGCTTTCTGCTGTCTGTGAACATAAAGCTAAATATAATCCTTTTTTAGTGAACTAAAAGTCATCCATGAAATGAGCTTACATACCTAGGTCCTGTATTAATCAGGAAAAAACATGTAATTACATATTCAGGCAGCTTCTCAATATCAACCCTATTGGAAAGAAATTCATACCTAGAAAATCCAAAATGGTAGGGAACCCAAAAATCATTTATATTGACTTTGGATATTGTTTAGTTTTTTGATGCACATTTTATTAGAAATAGTGGCTTTATATGACCATAAGTGATAGTGAAGCAGTGTTATGCTAATTTCCCAAAACTAGACAACTAAGTGCCACTTTGGGTAGAAAGTTGGATTTGGAGTCAAGAAGACTCCAGTTTCTAATATAACATTTATTCTATAACATCAAACAATTGTGATAACTTTTATAAAATGATGAAGAACGAAATGAGTAAAAACAGAAGAATGGTATATACAATAACAAATTAATTTTGAAAGCTATGATCAATGCAATGACTACTCACGATTTCAAAGGAATGATGTCAAAGTTTGCTTTCTCTTTCCTATCAGAGAGGTGACAGATTTAGGATTCTAATAAGAAGTGTATTTGTTAAACATGGTCACTGAAGGAATTTGCTTTTCTTGAACATGCATTATGTGTTCTAAGAAATTTTTTTTTCCTTCAAGGGGTAGCACATGGAAGGAAAAGAAAATAGATTTCTATTCATTAAAAAAATAAAATTTTTATATGAAAGAAAAAGAATAATTGAATTCAAATCCTTCCTCAGACAATGATTCTGAACAAGTCACTTAACTTCTTTCAGCCTCAATTTTCTCATCTGCAAAATGACGGCAATAATGGCACCTATTTCCAGGATCCTGAGGATCACACAATAAATGCTTTAAAAATCTGAAAGTACTATGGAAATGCTGTTATTATTGGCTTGATAAAGCTTTTTGACCTATAAAACCTTGTCTTTTATGCTTTTTTGAAAGCAAAACTTGGTGTTTTGGATATTTGTTTACTGAAGAAATGAATAGTTACTATAGTAGCCACAAACTCTCCCAGTAGAATATAAGTATCTTGAGGGCAGAGTCATTCAGTTTTGGATCCCTAATACAAACATTTGTTCAAATGTACTATTCAAGGCCCTATACTAGAAATATTTTTAAAATGAAAAAGTAGACTTTTCCCTCAAGAAATTTACATTCTACAGAGAAGAGGGGGAATACAATATTTAAACAGATAAATATAATTTGAGAAGTGAGAAGGTACTGTGAGGAATTAGGATAGAATTTTTGGGGGGAATAATTCTTGAGTTGAACCCTGAAGAATTTTTAAATTTGAAGGTGAACAGAGATTATCTTCCATACTTTCAAGACAGACTATCCAAAAGCTCAGTTTAGGGAAAGAAGTACCATCTTCTCTGTGGCAGAGAGAAACACTCTTAATAGAATTGCTTCATCTCACTTTCTTTCCATAAACCCTACAAATAAGATCTTCCTAGACCATACAATTACAGAATAGGAAGGGACTCTTGGAGATATAGTGCCAGTGTAGTGGAAAGTACTCAGAAGTTGGTATAAGATGAATCAAATCTTGGCTCTGATATGTCCTACTTGTATGATCTTAGATGAGTCACCCAAGTCTCTGAACCTCAGTTTCCTCATCCATAAAATGAAATAGTTGGATTAGATGAGCTCGAAGTTCTCTTTCATCACTGTCTAACCCAGTCTTCCCATCATATAGATAAGAAAGCAGTCCCAATAAGGTTGAGTTACTTGCTCTAAACTATACAGTTATTTAATAACAGAGTCCCAATGAGAAGCTCTTATCACCTCATCCATGATGCTGTGCTTTTTCCAGTTTGGAATGCTAAATTTCCCTTTCAACGAATGCTGGTCTAAGCATTTGGAGTTGTTCTTTTCTATACCCAAATTCATCCCACACAGGCTATGTATGCTTGAGCAAGTCATACCTTTGTATGCCTCAGTTTTCTCACCAGCAGAATTAGAGCTATAAGAGGATCTCTATGGTCCCAGTTAGCTATAAAATATTATGATTCTATTTACTTTAATATGATCCTATTAAAGTAAATAGTCTAATGAAAAGGAGGCACCATGGCATAATAGAGAGCTCAATACTCTCAAATACCTCTTCAGAATTATAAATTATAGATGAGATGCTGACCCACATCCATGGAGGGAGTTTCCACACCAGAAGTTCATTACACTGATGAAATTCCTAGTAACAACCAAAAAAAAAAAAAAAGTTTGAAACATCAACAAAACAAATAAATAAGTAGACTACTATAAATACTGAATGCTTATAAACTTAAAAACAGTTATATGTCACAGATGTGCTATTACATAAATTATCGATGATAGATGATAGAGTTGATTATGTGAATCATATGTGGCAAATAAAGATTATACCAAAATATGCTAAGATATGGACTACTGCTAATAAATTAAGATCAATCAGTAATAATAACACACTAGGAAATAACTATCATTCCAATTAATATGTTTTCTAAATAAACCATATAGATTCTTAGAATTAGAAAGAACCTTTGAGGTTATCTAGCCTAACCTTATCATTTTGCATACAAGGCAACTGAGTCCCAAATAAATGGGGTGACTATGCTCAAGTCACATAGAGAATGAAATGAATGGCTGAGTCAGGACTTGAACACAGATCTTCATTCATAGTTCTTGCCATTGAAGCACAACAAATATTGTTTTTATTATGAATTTAATCAGCAGACATAAGTATCTCAATCAAAAAAACAAAAATAAAGATTGTATATGGTACCATGAATCTCTGTTATGTAGTTTTATTATTTTTTTTCATACACAACAACAAATTTTCCTGGGTTGTTTCATTTTGGACATCTTTTAGCTTTCTTTTGTATATTTTAAAATGATTTATTAGATGCTTTTTTCTCATTTTTCATGTTTCTGTAATACCCACTACATGTTTACTCATTTCCTCTCTCATAAAGAGAATCCTTCTCTTATAACAGTAAAGTACAGTCAAATCAATACATTGGTCATTTTGGAAAGCATGCTACATATTTCATGCTAATGCTACTTCTTTGGCCAAGAAGTGTGTATGATATACTTTATCAGTATTCTAAAATCATGATTTTCTTGGTCCTACTCATTTCACTCTATATTTGTTCATCTAAGTCTTCCCAGTTTTCTCATCATTCATCGTATTTTTCATTTCTTATGATGCAGGAAAAAAATTACAAGGCATTCATATTCTTCAATTTGTTCAGTCTTTCCCCAAATGATAGGTGTGTGGGGGAATCATTCTTCCAATTAAAGAACATTAGTTGTGGCACACACATATGTATGTTTATATGTATATATGTATGCATATGCATATATATACATGCATGTATAGTCAAGCTATATAGATTATATGTAAATATAAATCAAAAGAAGAATTGCTTTGGATAACTATATACTGAGTAAATATATACACATATATACAATCAATTAAACCTAATCAGTGCAGTGTACATATTTGTGTTTGAATAAACCTTTATTAAGATTTGCATTTCCCTTGTAACTGTAAGGTACTTGGTAAATTGTTCAGATCACATAAAAAGTTTTCTGTTTATGATTTAAGATTTAAAAGGGCTACTATCACTGGGTAGAATTTTGGAGCTACAGGTTTAATTAAATAGAATAATCAGAGAACAGTAAATTCAGTATAATATGGGGGATAACAAGATTATTTAGAAATTCCTTTTTGTTTATACTTTTAATTTGAAAATATCTATGTTCCCTCCCAGCCTTAATAAAGAAGGAGTTTATCAAACAGAACTGAATTTTTCTTTGATGTTTAGGAATCTTAGACAACTTCCAGGTAACTAAGTCAAACATAATGTGAATTGTATAGAATTGAAGATATAAATGTAATAGGAGATTGGGCAAAGTATGTACCAAGTAGGCTTTCTCAAATTATTTTCCTTTTTTGTTTGTTTTAATTCTTTTTCAAAATCTTCAATAAAATTTAGTTGTTATATATACACTCTGTCTCTAACCTCCCAGTTTAGTAACTGTCAAAAAAAGAAAGAAAAAACCTCATCAATTAACAGAAAATTAAAATAAGACCAGCCAAATCAATCCATCTATTCATAGACTCATGCAACATATATCTCTTTTAATATACTAAGAATATACTATTTTCCTAAATAATAAAATAAAAATGTCTTTGAATGATATTGACATTCCCAGGATTATAAGTAATCAATTTCAGCATTTATATTTAATTCCAATTGACCTGATTTTTAAAAAAATGACTAATGCTAGAAAAGAATCTTAATGCTTTTGTGCTTTTTGTTCCCTTTCCTACCACAACCAAATACAAAATAGAATTCAATATTAAAATCGTCATTTTCCATTTCCTAACTTGATGAAAGCATTCAGAAATAGTTAATATAATAAATAAAAAAACCTCTCTAGTTTAACAAATTGGGAGTAAAACCAAAGCTGAACTAGATTTACTTTTTTAGTGATACATAAAACAACCTAATAGGTCACCTCAGACTTTTTTTTTAATTAAAAAATTATTGAGCACCTATTGTGTGCAAGGCACTGTGCTAAGCAATAGAAATACAAAGACAAAAGTAAAATCATCCTTACTGCCCCTTTCATTAAAGGCTGTGTGAATGGAGTAAAACTTCTGCCATGTTCTATCACAATTTGCATATCAACCCTAGCTACTTAAGATACAGAGAAACTCATCATCAAAAGGCTAGTCACCAGGTGATGAGGGTTTTCTTTTTCCTACAATGACCCACAAAATAGACACAAATGCAAAATGATGTTTAATCTTGTCTGCCTCAGAAGTGATGGTTGTAAACTGATAGTAAAGGTAGCAGGGGGTGCTAAGAAACCGTAAATCCATATCACTTACTTCTTAGTAATCTTAATGTATGATATTTATCCAAGAATCAGCAAATTGAGACTATTAGAGGAACAGAAGCACATATTAATATTCTTGTAAATGAAACTAAAATAATAATACTATTTAGTGTTTTAGGTTTGCAAAGAACTTTATAAATATTATTTAATTTAATCCTCAAAGTAATCTTATGAAGTAGATGCTGTTATTATCCCCATTTTGTATTTGGTTGTTTTTTTTTTTTTTTTTTTCCAATCTCATAGCTTGTATCTCTTCATTGTCCCACTGCTCTTAGAGATAGTCAATTTCTAAAGAGATAATTCCCTCTTTTTCTCTTTCAGGACATAAGATTTGATCATCACTTAGGCCTTTAGAGTTGCTCAAATTTATTTCTCTTACTTAAAGTTTGTTGTTTTTTTATTATTTTGTTTCTTCATTGTGTTTGTCTTTGAAAGATTCTGTGCAGCTTAGGTTTTGCCAGTAGAAATCCTTAGAATACTAAGAATTTACTCTTGTTCTTGAAGACTTTTTTTAAGTTGTTATTTCAAATTTTACAAAATAAATTACAAGTTGAAAGCAAGTAATTTTCTGTAGCCTTTTGATTTCAGGCTTCTTTCTTTTCTCTTAATTAGTGCATGGTCAAACAACATTCTAACTGATGTTTTCTAGTATGTGATTTGTCTGTCTCCTAATTGCTTGAATTTTTTTCTTTACTGTAGAGCTTGGCAATAGCATTCCTAGGTTGACGTATCTAAGGTTTCACCCTGGTGATGATCTAGATATTCTATTAATCTATACTTTCTCTCTCATGTCAATCCTTCTAAGGGATCTTCTTCTACATTCTGTCTTTTGACTTTGCTGTACTATTTCTTGTACCATTTAACTTTTTACTTCTGTCTCCTCTATTTTTTTAGGGTTTTTTTTATGAGTTTTATTCTTATATATTCTGTTTTAAGACTAATCACTTCCCTATTTTTTTCTTTTATTTCTTTTGTTCAGAATAACTCCCCCTATTAAGCTTTTATCTTGGAATTTTCATTGCATTGGGATTTTTTTTAAACTTAATTGTTCTCAGTCTCTTTTCTGTATTTTTTACCTATTTGGGGATTTTTTTTTACCCTTGTTGATTTCCCATTACCCCTTGCTATTAATTTCAAATTCTTTTGTAATTTAGTAGCTACTGGAACCCCTGTCATATAGAATCCACAATATAAAGATTAGGGTGAGGGGAGCAAGGAATCAGTAATGCATCCTTTTGCTGTTTTTATTTACAGGTTATTGGGGGGTTTTTCTGGGGATTATCCACTGTTAATTTCTTTCCTATCACTGATTATTGTTCTATTAGCTTACTTGACACATTTCTTACAATTTTTTAAGTTAGGGGAAAGGAGGGGGAGTAGGTTTGGCCACAAATTTTCATTTTGTGATCTTTCTTATTTTCCTGCATTTTATAATGATCTTTATTCATAGGCAATCATAGTCACCACATTTCAAATCTACTACACTATTACACAATTACTATTTGAGGAAATCACAATAGCACTGGTAAAGATGAAGTTGGGAAGAGCACTTGGCCTTAATGAAATAAAGATAGAAGAAAACATATAAGATATAAATATATTATATGTGTTTATGTGTATGTATGAAAAAAAAAACTATACAATTTAGCCAGGGAAGGCATTCATATATATCAAAGAAGCCACCATTCCTTAAGGGCTTATGCTTCTCCTTCCCATAGTTCTTACTTTATTCCATGAAACCCTCAATGTTATGGAGTCTTAGATTCTCTTTAGAAGCAAATAGGTGCTATAATGAATAGAGCACTAGATCCAGAGTTAGAAAGACCTGAGTTCAAATGCAATTTCTGATACTTATTAGCCCTATGACCCTTGGCAAGTTGCTTAAATGCTGCCTCAGTTTCCTCAACTGTAAAATGAGGCAAGGGGGGGGAAATAATAGCACCTAGTTTCTAAGGTTTCTGTGAAGATCAAATGAGATAATAATTGTAAAGTACTTAGCACAACACCATATAAATGTTAGTAGCTGCTGCTATTGCTGCTAGCATCACCACCACTGCCATTGCTATTGCCACCACTACCACTTCCAAATGCCTCAGTTTGATCCTATGGACTGGTTGCCTACTGAATTTCTCTATAATTCTTACTTTACAATAGTATTCTGTTTTGGCTCTCTTATCATTGCCTTTTCCAAAGATAACTCCTCTTCTCCATTCATGCCAAGCATACTCTCTATCTCACAGGCTCTTATACTAGAAGGGGAATAAAAAAGTAGAATAAATGTGACACAGGATTGAGAACTAGTAGGGCATGAATGGCTAAAGGGCAAGGAGACAAAAGATTCGAGGATGAAGGAAAATGCATAGTTCATCTGGTTAACTATTAGGTCAAATTGTAAAGGAAGGAAAATGAGAATGGGAGTGACAGATGGGGGAAATTATGGGAAGGAAGAAGAGGAGGTTGCATTGATGCCCCCCCCAAAAAATCATTTAGGAGTAATGGTGTAGAGGATGAGACAATAAGAGATTAGGATCAGAGTTCAGGATTTTGAAAGTGGATACAATTATAAAATGTAAGATATGAACACCACTGTGAATATCTAAAAGGAGTTAAGAAGTTGATTAAATTGGGAGATATCAATGTTAATACTAAAGTATCCATGAATAAATGCAAAAATTGGCTTGGAGAGGACAATTGTGAACTAGGTAGGTCATTACTAGACTTATAAATGAAGAGAATTCCATATACTTAATTACATGTGAATTTCAGGAAGGGATTAGCAAACATTTTTCATAGTGTCACAGAATTTAAGAGTGAAAGGATATTCAGGGAGATTTCTAGTCTAATACATGCATGTTGATTATGCATACGTATACATACATCTATGTATTTATATGAATGTGTATATCTCTACATATATACACTATCAAACTTAATTCATGTGTTGATTTTGTTGAACTATTATTTTTTATTTCCTTTCTTACAAGGGATGTTTCGTTGAGTAGGGGAGGAGGAGGAACACATTCAAAAAATAAAGAGAATGTAAAAACAAAAGAAAAAGATAAAAATTTAAAGTTAAAAAATAATCAGTTGATCTACAAGCAAAGAAAGTATGCATAGCTCTGAATATAATGCATAGCATTTATTATATAGACTTTCTTGAAATAGAAACTTATTGCCTCATATTTTGAATCCTCTGTCATATTTTGAATCATAATCACATTTTGAATCCTTCTGCTGTGCACAAGAATTTTTTTTTCTTTTTCTGGTTTTTTTTTTTTCTATTTCATATTTAAGTTTTAAATAAGTAAACAAGAACAAAAGGAGAAGGAATTGCTTAAAAAGGAATATTCTTATCTAATCTTATTCTGTTGATAGTTAAGATAGATTTAGAAAGTGAAAGCTTACTATATAAGTATCATATTTAAATGTATTATTTTATAATGTTTTGTTGGAGTTTTTTTGCTTAGGTATTTGGGATTAAGTGACTTGGTTAGAATCACACAGCTATGAAGTATTAAGTGTTTGAGGTCAGATTTGAACTCAGATTCTCCTGATTTCAGGGCCAATGCTCTATCCACTACATCATTTAGCTGCCCCTATTTTGTAACATTTTTATACTTTTCTGTTTTAATAAATGTGTGCTGTTTAAACAGTGAGTGGAAATTATATGCTTGTGATATGAACTTTTTGGTAAATTCTTTGTAGTTTAAACCATCCAAATCAGGATACATGTCACCATCTAGTGGCTACATTCTCAAATTGCAAGAAAAAATACTAAAGAGCTAAAAAACATGACTACTGAACTGAAAATGTAATATGCATGTTTACTGGGCAACATTCTTTCAAGCACTAATTTTTCTAACTTTATAGAGATTCTTGAACCAAATGGAATGTCTGTTTGGGTGCCAAGCAGTCAATGTGTTTCAAGGCACAAGCAAAATGTAAATGCTTTATGAAATGACAGTTTTGTTACTAGAATAATATAAGAACAAATGATTTTAATTGTGTTTTTCTAATTAAATCATTTTCAAATTTGAAATATGTAAATTTAACAACCAATTAACATATACCATAGCAATCCCATTTGTCCCAGATACTTAATACTGCCATCAATGCTATGTTTATTGTCAAATGAGTTATTTCTTTGCTATTACATGGAATTCTGTTCTCTAATATCTAATGTTTTACAGTTTTCTAAGAAAAAAAAAGAAAATTTATATTTTTGTCTCAACTAAATGTTTTATTTCTGTTGTTTTTTCCCCATTTTCCTACCTTCAATCCAGGTCCCAGAGTACCCATGGTGACCGTTCACAATACAACTGACAAAAAAAGTGAGTACTTTATATGTCTATTTAAATCTTGGTGATTTCTAAGGAGAATGACAAGCAAAATAGCTTATCTCATTCCACATTGTTCTGTTCTAAGGTGAAACATCAGGTCCAGAACCATATTCCCTACTGCTAGAAAGGAACTCTAATTGGTCAGTTGATGGTAAAACAAGATATCATTCAGTTCTGAGTAAATCAGGCCCATAGCTTGATAAGGTTGAATTCTTGGAGAGTTAATATCATGCGAGCCAAAAACAGAGAACTATTCCTCTACCAAAAAGGACCTATTCTACAATTTATAGTCTTAGTTGCCTAAAAAACCAAGATCTTAAGTAACTTGCCCAAAGTGTGAATATATCTATTATCTACTATATCATACTGCCTCTCTCAAAGAAGAAAGGCATAAATAGGTTATATAATCTGTGATCTTGGAGAGAATGTCCACATCAGTGTGATAATAATCGACATTTCATGGGGATAGTACTGAACTTATAATTTCATAAGTCTTGGCAATTCCTGCATGAAAAAAATCTTTCTATCAATGCAGATTTTTACAGTTTTAAATAATTGCTTAAAACAAGACATTAAATTATTTGCCCAGGACTACACAGCCAATATATTTTACAAGAGAGACTTGAACTGAGAGTTTCACACAAGCAATAAATTAAATGGAGGGGGGAGAGGATTAAAAAGCCCAGAATCTCCTGGTTGGTTTTCCCAAAGAGTTGACAGAAGAGATAATATAAGAGCCAAAATAGAATTCTTTATAGCAAAGCATAGAGCTTAGAGCATTCTCTTATGTAGATAGCTTTCTCTGCTTGTTGTCCCCTATATTGTCTGTTGAAAAGATCTTGTATATTGGACTTGGCTACAAGCTGCTCCAGTTTCTGAAAAATGTCAAATGACTTTTCTAAACTTGTGTCACAAGGTCAACCACAAGGTCATCCTTTTGTTGTTGTTTAGTCGGTTTGGTTACACCCAGTTCTTTGTGACCCCTTTTAGAGTTTGTTTGGCAAAGGTACTGGGGTGGTTTGCCAATTCCTTCTCCAGTTCACCTTACAGATGAGGAAACCAAGGAAACAGGATTAAGTGACTTGCTCAAATTCACACAGCTCTTAAGTGTCTGAAAACATATTTGAATTAAGGTTTACTCAAGTCTCGTCATTTTATCCACTTGCAGCACCTAGATGCCCTGCTCCAAGCATAATTAGTGACAAATATTTATTTGCAACTCAAAATCTCAGATTCACTTTCAGAGGCAACCCAAGATAAAGACATGATATAGTTTATTTGTTCTCACACTTCTACAACTCCTGTCTTCTATTCATACAAATCTGGTCCTGCTGTTTACCCCTAATTCCTATTAAAGCTTGTCCATTCAGACCATTCCCTTAGGCCTTATGAGGTGGCTGGCTTTTGGTAACAGAATAAATTTATGCTAAGAATACAGTGACTTAATGAGAACTCTCTCTAATGTGATACCAATGGTAAACACTGGGGTTGACAAGCATAACTACATTGCCTAAATCAGCCCTGCTAACACCACAACAACAGAGATGGGATATGTACAGAGTAACAAAGAGGAAAGATATAGATTCATAAAAGATGGATATTTGTTACTGTATGTTTTTTAACCACACAGATGAAGAATTGAAACAAAGAAACTTTCAATTATTTCAGATTGTTTTTAGACATTTTAGAAATTGAGAAGCAATATTGTTTTATCTATTCACAAGGTGAATAGATAGCCATACAAAAAGGAAATGTTGGAAAACATCTCTGGATGGATGGAAGGTTGAAAAATCAGTAAAGGGAATAGAAAAGAAGTAAGGGAAAGACAAGAAAAACCAGGTTGTGAAGACCAAGTTAGCATTCTGGATACCTTAGAATCATCCAGAGTCAGGATAAGCAAAAGTCTTTATTCTTGGTCTTTAGGAGTAGAAGTGAAGGGAATGGACACAGGATCTCTGAAACCTCTCCTCTTTGTCTCCCATCCAAAAGTGACCCTGGCTTGTCTTACTCTACCCTAATACTTCCTATAATTCTCTGTATATACCAAATGATTGGGTCAACACAGAATAGTGGGAAGGGCCATTTTCCAAGCATATTCTAATAGAGTATTGGCCAATGGGTAATTAGCCTTAAGTGGTTGGTTGTCCAACCTCAGTGCATCAACTCAGAGTTTCAGTCCTTTACAGGGGGTTATCAGTGTCCATAACTAGAAAGGCCAGGGAAGATGAGGATTTTTTTTAATCATTTGATTTGACCACTAGAAATTGATCGGTGAACTCTAAGTGATTTTGATAAAGCAGTAAAGATGTAAACAAGATTGAGAGAGGTTGAGAAGAGTATGAGAAAACAGAGGCATCAAATGTATAATTTTTTTTTGAGAAAAAGGAGGAAGATGATGATAGGTAAGTGAGGAAGAGTCAGAGAAAGGCAAATAATGGGGTCAATTTCAGTTCATAATACACACCTTTGTCTATAACAGCATACCTTCTTGAAAAATATTAATAAGACATTCATCCTTAGAGCAAGCTTGTTTCAATAGTCTTTGTTTAAAAACAGAAATACCATGCAGAGCCCTCAAGTATGACACATTTTATATATGTTAATAATTAATTTGTGTATTTGCTCATATCCAAAAAGACATAAATAATTAACTTATTTTTATGAGATTTTTGTCTACAAAATATATGGCCCAATAAAAATACAAAACCCTTTAGAGTTCTTAAAAAACATTTTTCTGCTACTCTCAGCCTACACATTCACATTAAATAGTTTTACTAGGTACATTTGGGTAATGAAAATCTGATTATCAGTCTCTTTTTCACATGCTAGACCTGAGGAGAAGAAATAAGGGCTCCTTTTGTGAGTTACCAAGATAACCTTTCAAAACTTTAGATCAGGAGTTCTTAACCATTTTTTGTAACCTTAAAACTAACCCTTTGACCTTCTGGTAAAACCTATGGAATATTTTCCAAAATAAAGCTTTAAAATAATTAAAAGAAATGACAAATATTAGTTAAAGAATAATTAAAATGATGATGTATTTTTTCTGTTTAAGTTCATAGATCCCCTTTAATCTATCCAGAGATCCTTATGGATCTCAGGTTAAGAACTCTGATGCTAGAGGTACCCTTTGGTGGATCAGAAAAGTCATTAATTTAAAAAGATAATCAGTTAAAATACCTCTTGAGTGTTTTGTCATCTAATTAAGTTATCCCTTCACCTGGTTTCCCTCCAGCAAAAAAACAGTCAAGCAAGACTAGTTTTCTCTCCTAGAAGGTTTCCTGAAAATTCATGTCACGATTTGCAAACTGGATTGGGATTACATATTAGTAAAGTATTACTAGAAAAGTAGAAAATTTTACCCAAAATGATATGTATAAATACATTGACAAAGTCTTACTGACATAGCTTTTAAAACATGGATTCAGTATAGTCTATTCATTCTGTTATGTTTAAAATTAAATCTAATTTAGGATGCATGGCAAGAAGCACTGGAGCTTTCCAAGAGCAAAATGGACTGCCTCAGGAACAGATTTAATACTAGAGGCAGCTAGGTAACCTAGCAGATAACGTGAGGGATTTCAGTCATCTGAGTTATGTCTGACTCCTAGTGACTCCATTGGGGGTTTTCTTGGCAGAGATATTGGAGTGGTTTGCCGTTTCCTTCTTCAGCTCATTTTACAGTTGAGAAAACTGAGACAAATAAGGTTAAGTGACTTGCCTAATGTCACACAACTAAGCGTCCAAGGCCAGATTTGAATTCAAGAAGATGAGTTTTCCTGAATATAGACCCACCACTCTATCTACCGTGATACCTGGCTGCTCTAGAGCATTGGATTTAGGAAAACTAGAGAAGTTCAAATCCTGCCTCTCACACTTACTAGATATGTAACTCTGGACTTACCCTCTCTTAATCTCTCTCGGTCTCAGTTTTCTCGTCTGTAAAATGGAGATGATAATAATAGTACTTTCTTCACAAAGTTGTTTGTAAGATCAGTTTAAATGATGATGATGATATTGATGATAATGATATTTATAACACTTTAAATTTTGTGAAACATTTTATATTTTATTTCATTTGATCAAGATTATTCAGCACCATCTAGCTGACTAGATGAAAATAACATGTAAAGTACTATGCAAACCATAAAAAGCTATATAAATGTCATTATAATTATTTAATCCATTATAATAATTTGCAATTCATTATATAGCATAATGACATAAATATTTTAAATCATTATGATTATTATAATTCATTTATTATAATAAGCATAGAAATTATTAATATTATTGTTGTTGTCATTATTATCCTACACCTGTTCTGCCCCTTCTCCTTAGGAGAAACAATAAGCTTTGCCATAGCAGCCCTATAGCTCAGATATACCCTTCCAGGCACTGTGGTCATGACATAATGGTTCCCCCTTCATCACTGGAAATCCTTCCACAAAGGCTAGAATACCACTTGTGTGGTATAATATGGATTGGATTCTTATTTAAGGGGAGCTTAGACACTAGCTGGCTTCTGATATCCCAAGCCTGAAATTCTGTGATATTCTAATTAATTCATTTGGAATAATATCCCCACTAAGGAACCTGAGGTTTAGTGAGATGAACTCTTTCAACATTGTGTTCATTACCACCAATATTATTTTATTTAGTGTTCATGAAATAGGCATTGGAATGCTTTAATCAGACTGAAGGAGAGTTTGTCCAAGGTTATACTGTATATATTAGATATGAGGATTCTAGCCCACATCTTCTGAGTCTATGTTCTTGCTTTTCTTTTCTTTTCTGTCCTATTCCATTCATTTCCATGGCACATTATGATGTTTAAGATAGTTTTACACATAAGGCAGAATATGAGTTTTGGGCTTCCAAGATAATTTTCCTCTCAGACCCCAAGTATCTCTCCTCTTGCCTGATGAAGGGTCCTGTTTCCAGCATACAAGATTCATTATACATCTAGAGCCATCCCCTGGTATCTGTGTGTGCAAGCATACCTATATATACATATGTGTATATATTTACATGTATATATATATATATATATATATATATATATATATATATATATATATATATATATATATATATATACATATGCCCCTCAGAGTCGGTAAAATATTAAATTATAATCACCTATGGATCACTTGGTCTGAGTTAGTATTTAAGAAGCTTTCTTTGAGTAAAATTGTGAAAGGTGAGAGGAAAAGTAAAGATTGGAGAGAAGAAAAGGGAAGAAAAAATCCTAGAACACTGAGGTTTGCTCAAGAATGGTAGGCTGAGTGCATTCCTGTAGCAAAATTTGGGGCAGGGAAGAGATCAATGTTATTTGGGGATACCAAGAAGGAGAGAAAACCTTCTGGCAGAGAGGCATTAAAGGCCAACTTGTCTTTCTTCACAATTTTTCTCAAGGCCCATGAAGAAAACAGGAAGGATAAACAAATATAAGCTATAAAACTAGAATACGGTGTCATCCTAAAACAATACCTTGAATATCATAAGTCTTAGTAAATGCTGATTATATTGAATTGAAGAGAGTAAAAGAAGAAATGAGAAAATTTGAGCTTTGTAAAATTGCTGATATTTGGAGTTCTATGGCATAAGCACAGATAGAACCCAAACAGTTGTGAAATTTTAGTAAGATGTTTTCAGGGAAGAGCATCTACCTCATTCTACCTCTTTGAAAAGCATTGTGTGGAATCAGAGTCAGGAGCAAGAAGGCCCTCCAGAAATTTATTCTGTCTTATAAATGTGCAGAGGGTAGTTTAAAAAGTAAAAACAACCTGAATTAATAGTTTAAGGGAACTAGGTTTGGGGCCCTGATTCTGCTACTCTTATGCCACCAAACCTCCCTTGACTTCATTTCTTCATCTTTAAAATGATGGAGTTGTTTAAAATAAACTCCTAGGTTCCTTCTGGTCTAAAATTCTTTGGCCTAATATTATGAGACCAAAATTACTATCTCAGTTAATTAATGATTCTTACAGATGTTCATAGCAGCTGTTTCCCATCCATATGGCCCATCAGAGATTAATGACACTGGTTCCTAAGTCACATCTACATTCCCAGGATGCAGTTCATTTGCACCTAGAAAAAATGAATTTATTCAATGTTCTAAGTACTCCCTTATTATTGCTTTACAACAAAATAACACAATAGGTAAAGCTCTGGGCTTGGAGTCAGGAGACCCAAGTTTCAATCTAGCTGAAAACATTTATTAGCTGTGTGACTTCAACTATAAAATGAGGATAATAATATCATCTACTTTTCAGGGTTGTTGTGAGGACCTAATGAAATATTTGTAAAGTGTTTAGCATAAACTCCTTTTCTTTTTCCTTCTAGCATTCCTTATCAATCTTGATCTTCCTAAAACACTATGAAATTTAACTTGTGCATCGTCTTACACTTCTGTAGTTTAACTATAGTCATAAAAAAAGCATTTACCTTGAGCCAAGCAAGAATCAGTCAGCCAGCTTTTAAAAAAATAAATGAAATGGTCATCTCCTCTCATTCTCATTCCTATTAAATTAACTTTGCTTAGGAGATGTAGCAAGGCAGAGTGGTTTGAGAACCCAGAAGTGTCTGTCTCTGCCTTCAAGGAATCTACAATTTACTTGCAGAGGCAGAGCACACACACACACACACACACACACACACACACACACACACACACAATTTAAGTAACAATGCAAAACTTAACTAACCAGAAAAAAAATTTTCTGTGAGTTCACTGAGCAGGGCTTGATTAATTGTTAAATGAGAGTGCTAAAAGCTATAAGCATTGTCTTGAGTTAGCTCAAAGGACAGATGGATCTCTCTTGTTGAGCAGATCTGAAAAGGTTTCACAGAGATATAGTACTTTGAACTGGGCCTTGACAACAAAGTGAATGAGACTACTGCAGCTGTAGCAGGTTGACCAAAAGGGATTTTGGCAATCTAATCTGCTAAAAGAAACTGGACCAGTTTTCTATAGTCTCACAGTGAAGCCCTGGCAGAGCTAAAGACAAAGAAAACAAGCCCTCCTTCCCTTCTCATAATAACAAAACCATGGACTCAGGACCAGATTGATGCCTGGGTAAATGCCAGGACAGGCTCCTGATAATCTATGATAAGCATTTTCATAGAGAGCAGCAAATGTTAAACTATTTCACCGACAGAAGAAAAAAATTAAGAATATAAGTAAGAGTGGAGTGAAAGGTTGCTTTGTTGATAAGACTACAGGCTTTTTATACTAGCACACTAGCAGACAACTGATAGATGATAGATGCTTTCATCCAACTCGATCATCTTTAGAACAAAAGAAAAGAAACCCACAATGAAGTTCAATGATTTTCCCAAAGGCACTCATTTGGGAGGACCAGGGATAGAAACTATTTCTCCTGATTTCCAGTCAATATTCTTTTCATGTTTAGTTCTTAGATAATAAAATGGCCTTTTAAAAATACCTTTCAACTAGTGTCATTCCTGATGTCTGACCCTTATCAGCCATTCCTAAAACAATATAACAGGAAGCAGGAATTTTAAATTTATTGTCTATAATTCAGTTTTTTAGATAGATAAATAGATAGATCGATAGATAGCTAGTTGGATGGATGGATAAATAGATGGATGGGTGGATTTCAATATAATTAGTTTCCTTTGTAATTCTGTATGTTCTGTTTTATAGCATTTAAAAGCATTATTCAGAGAAGGGATCTATAGGCTTTACCAGACTGCCAAAGAGGTCCAAAATATAAAAGAGATTAAGAAACCTTGATTCAAAAAGGAACTAAAGAATAGTCATCAATCAACATTTTTGCCTGAGATCTGAGGCTCAGAGTACCTCAGAAGAGTAATCAACAGTGACTCGGTGTTCCAGATCAGCAACAGATGCATCCTTGACAACACCTTTTGAATCGTGGGTATGCTTGAGACAGTTTGCTGGGCACTGACAGAAGCATTTCATGGGTGATCTCATTAAATAGTTTACTAGCTACAAGTTATATTTCCACAAGAGGAATAATGACACAAATAGTGGCTAGCTGAGTATGAAGACAATACTGAAAAACTATTCAATTCCTGCTCTATCTTCTTTGGCAAGGATGACATTCAAACTAGAAAAAGTAATATAAACATCTTAAAGAAGAAATTGAAGACCATAATAAGTGAAGAAATAATAAAATAGCATTTGATTTCTTAAACAAATTTAAGTTTCATAGCTCATATGCCATACTATCCTAAATTCATCCAATCTCATTTAATATCTGAACTAAGCAGGTTTAGACGTTAATAATTGGGTAGGTTACTATTTGAAAATATAAGATGCTGTGTATATTTTGCTTTGAGAGGCAGCATGGTGTCAGGAATATGGGGTTAAATTCGCAACTCATTGGCATAAGTGGTCCATAAAATTTCAGAGTTAACCAAACCAGGTTATTTGGGAAATATTTAATAAAATAATTAAAAATGGAATACAACATAGATAATGTTGTGATTTTCTAAGTCAAAATGAAATCCATTGGGATCCATTTTTATTTGATTTTGATACAACTGTTTTAGTGGATAGGACTTGGAATAAGAAATTCCTAAGTACAAATCCTGTCTCAGAAATTTATTACTTGTATCACTCTGGAGAAGTTACTTAACCTCAGTTTCCTGCTCTGTAAAAGGAGAGGGTTGGACTCAATTATTTCTAAAGTGCTTCCAGCTTTAGATCTATCATTTGATAATCTTACAAATTAGACAGTGGGCACAGAATAAATTTGCAGAGGTTATTAAAGCACCACTATCAATAATTTTTTGGAAAATTATAGAAAATGGGAGTTCCAATATGCCTAAAAAGTTATCAAACTGTGCATACCCTTCGATCCAGCATTGCTGCTATTGGGCTTATATCCCAAAGAAATACTGAGGAGGGGAAAGGGACCTGTATGTGCCAAAATGTTTGTGGCAGCTCTTTTCGTAGTGGCTAGAAACTGGAAAATGAATGGATGTCCATCAATTGGAGAATGGTTGGGTAAATTATGGTATATGAAGGTTATGGAATATTATTGCTCTATAAGAAATGACCAGCAGGAGGAATACAGAGAGGCTTGGAGAGACTTACATCAACTGATGCTGAGTGAAATGAGCAGAACCAGAAGATCCCTGTACACTTCAATGTTGTATGAAGATGTATTCTGATGGAAGTGGATATCTTCAACATAAAGAAGATCCAACTCACTTCCAGTTGATCAATGATGGACAGAAATAACTACACCCAGAGAAGGAACACTGGGAAGTGAATGTAAATTGTTAGCACTACTGTCTATCTACCCAGGTTACTTATACCTTCAGAATCTAATACTTAATGTGCAACAAGAAAATGTTATTTACACACATATATTGTATCTAGCTTTTATTGTAACACATGTAAAATGTATGGGATTGCCTGTCATCGGGGAGAGGGAGTGGAGGGAGGGAGGGGATAATTTGGAAAAATTAATACAAGGGATAATATTATTAAAAAAATTACTCATGCATATATACTGTCAAAAAATATAATTATAAAATTTAAAAATAAAATAAAATGGGAGTTCCAGAAAATTAGGGATGGACATATGTTATTCCAGTTACCACAACAATGGAAAAGGGCATCTTCTAAAAACTAAAATGATGCACTGCCAAAACATGAAAATAAATGTTTAAAAAATGAAATAATGAGACTATAAAAAAGACCTATATGAGGTAAGGGATATTATCCTTATTTTATAGATGAAGCAATTAAGATAAAAGAGGTTGTGACTTGCCCACAGTCACATAGGTAAATATAAGAGACAGGATTTGAATGTAGCCCTCTCTCCAAAGTCCAGCATTATCCACCATACCACCTCTCTACCTCCAAATTAATTCTTTATCTTATAATATGTTACAGCCTGTTCATATCCAAGACTTCTCCAGAGTGCTTAGTGATTCTCAGCTTTAACTCTTCAGAGACTATAGTTTTCCCTGTCTTGAAACCTTACAGCATCATGAGAAGAATGTTGGTGTTTAAAAAAAATATATATGGGCCTCTGTCTTAGGGAAAAGGCTGTCTTTTGATGGATTGTTTGGCCATGACACCCCATACAGGGACATACACTGAAAAATAATGCCGATTGTAGAACACAGTCAGGTTTTATACATGCCAAATATGGAGGAAAAGAAAAGCCCTCTCCTGACCAATATAGTCGCCATTCCAATCTGTTTTGGTCCTATCATTGTGCTTATTGAACTGTGCCCTCCATCCTATGTCATCCTGAGACATGTCCCAGACCAAGAGGAATATTCACTGTATTTATGATGTCTGTCAAAGGGATGATCTCTTGGGGTGAAGAGTGCCGAATGCATGTCAGATGACCTATTGTCCCTGAACTCCCCACTCAGAGCTGTCATTCATCCTGCCCAGGGCACAGTGTGGTCCCATCAAAGGAGCATCACAGCACCTGCTGAAAGACTCGGGCACTGCCTTGATAGGGACTCATGTAGAGTGAACCAAGACAACAAAAGCATTGTCAGGGTGGGATTTCTGGGAAAGCACAAAACCCTTGCCTGGTGCCTTAGACTTATTGAGCCCTTTCATCATTGCAGAGGCCACTGGACAAGTTCCAGGCACATCCCAGAAGCAAATGGCTGAAGGGATCATCACTGCAATCACATTTACTTTTGTCTAGAAGTTTAGACCCATCCTGCTGTTCTTTTCTAGTCAGAACTCAGAAAAAACCCCAAGCCACAGAATCCTCCTTAGCACCTGGCTTCATTAGATCAGAGCCTAAAGCGTTTTGGACAAACAGGCAAATGTGGGATAGAGATTTTCAGCAGAAGGGCAGCAGGTGTGGAAGTTTCCATTCTGGGTCTCAGGGTTGATAGGAAATTGTGATGTCTCGGCTGCCATTTTCTGAGCCTTCTCTTCCTCCATATATTCACCTCATCTCCCCAAGCCTCTTGCAATTCAGTTAAACTTAATTTAATCAAGCGAGCATTTGTTAAGTGCCTGCCACATGCCAGGCACTGTGCTGGGCACTGGAGATGCAGACTTCACTCAAGGAACTTACATTCTCCTTAAGGATACCACATGTACCCAGATTAGGTAAACACAATTAAATACAATGTTAATTTCAGGGAGGCACTAACAACAGGGGAAATCAGAAAAGGTATTTTTTAAAAGTGGCATTTGAGCTGACACTTAGAGGGAGTTAAGGGTTCCAACAGACAGATATGAGGAAATAAATCATTAATTAAAGGTTTGAGGGACAGCCAATGGAAAGGCACAGAGGTGGGAGATGGGTTCTTGTATAAATGGAAGAGCAAGAAGGCTGGTTTGGCTATAGAGTAGATATGCAGGTGAAGTAATGTGGATTTTTTCTGAAAAGATATGCTAGAATTGAATTATGAAAGGCTGTAAATGTCAGAGAGTGGAGGTTATATTTCCCTTATTCATTGTGCCTTTCCCTGCTTCCCTTATCAAAAGTTGATGTCAGAAAATGCTAATCATAAACTCTTACACCCATAGGATTGTATAAATGTAACCCATTATATCCCAACTCACAGAGATATTTTCAATTTAACTCTCATGCCTCATCATTGAAGAGAAAGTTTTAGCCCTTATTAAAAAATTTTCACATGTCATTCCAAAGGCAAGGAAAGTCTTTTTGGAGTAAGACCTAAGATATCATATTAAATAAGCAGATTGCCCTGCCTATGAGATAAAACTGTCCCTTCTCTCTTCCATTCTCCCCCCCCCCACACACACACACACACTTTCAGTCAAAAGCATAAGAAGAAGGAAGGGGAGGAAGAAGAGAAGGAAGAAAGGAGAAACAGAAGTTAACATTTTTATAGCAATATGTGCTAGGTACTGTATTAAGCACTTTACAATTACTTTCACAATTACTTATTGTTTACAATTATATTTACAATATATCCTCATTACAGCCATGGAAAGCAGATGATGTTATAGTACCATTTTACAGATGAGTAAACCGAGGCAAACAGAAGTAATTTGCCCAAGGTCAGGGTAAAGCTGGTAGGTACTGAACCTGGATTTAAATTCAGATCTTCCTCACTCCAGTCTGGCACTCAACTCACCACAGCACTTCACTATGTATACCCAAACTTATAGAAATATTTTCAAGTTGCCTCTGCTCCATCATTGCATGTTAAATAATGAAAAGAATTCTGATTTAGGAGTGAGGAGATCAATAACATCACTTTCCCTGTTATGGGCCTCAGTTTGTTCATCTGTAGAACGGGGGTGTTGGACTAGCCTCTTTTAGCTTTAGCATTCTATGATTCTCTGATTTCAGAAAGGGCTACTTAACCCTTTGTCAATTAACCAAACAAATGTTTGTCTAGTAGGGAGTAGCCATATCCTTTCCTGGACTTTTTGGACTACATGGAATACATACACTGTTGTTGTTGTTCATTTGTTTCATCCTCCTGAAAATATTATTAAACCAAGGGTTCAGTATTGGACCCACTGACCCAACTTTTTGCCTAAAGCAGAAAAAAAAATCACCTCAGAACCAAAGGAATCAAAATTTTTGAGGATCAATTAGTTATTTAATATATATGTATATGTATATACATACCCACATATATGTACTGAGAGACTACTCTTTGTAAAAGACTATAATTGATATTAGAAATGATACAAAGAAGTATAAGACAGAGTCCCTTCTACCAAGGAGATAATGGTGGCTGGTTGATTGTCCATCATCTGAAAGAGACCCCAATATGTTAGAATCAAGGCAATATGTCTGACTGTGGCTGATCAGACCAATACTAGCATGGAAGACTCTACCACAAATTAGGAACAAATGGTCCATATTTACATTTGGAATGGAGATCTCTCTAAATCTGAACATTTTGCACATTCAGAAAGTTACTCTCTAATTGAAGAGATGACTATGTAGGCAAGATACCTAACCTTACAAGACTGCAAATCATAGATACTAGTTGCAAGTGTGAATGGGTCTAGATTACCTCAAAGATCCTATCTTATCTTCCCTCCTAGTTCTGAGGTTTGTAGAAATAGAGGGAGATTTCACATAGAGGATAAGACTGTGGTGGAATTTAATAGTATAGGTAGGACTCAGACAGATGGATAAGAAGAAATGAGGACATAATAAGGTGAGAATATATAACCCAAATAACCAGAACAGAGAGTTTATATAATGAGAATGAGGCTGAAGAGAGTTTCACCACCACATTTTAAAGGACCTTGAATGCTGGTCTGTAGAGTTTGAACTGTATTCAGTAGCCAAAGGAGATTTGACAGGATAAAGTGCCATATAAGGGATTTCTGTATCAACAGAGACTATAAATGGAGAAAAATCTTCAGTATAAAGACCAATCACTTTATCTTATAATTTCAGTTCTGCATATTTGAAATCACTTTTAAAATTCTTTTCTTCCTTTTTTCTGTTCATCCATCCTTTCTCTCTTCCAAAGCAACTCTAAGAATATTTCATTATATATAAATAAATATATAATGGTGAAATGTATACATATATTATATATGATATATATGTATATATTTCCTCCCTCTAGAAAATCTTGTCTATAAACAGAGCCTACAGGGTATCCACAGATGTGATTCTGAATAATTTAAAAGCTGGTTCCTTAAGAATGTAATTATGGTTGAGACTAAAGTATAATCATGAAATGCCTATGTATTCAACCCACGTAGGTATCAGGACAGAAAATCAACAAGCCTGCTGTTTGTGTATTGCTGTCTGTAATGTAAATATAAAAGAATGTGAAAGAATGGAAATATGAATGCCATTATATGAATGAGATTCCACTATCATCTGATCTGTAATACACTACCTCCCTCCTCTATAGAAAACAGAGAGGACCTCTGAGTTATAAGATAATATGTGTTTCATGACAGAGCATCTCTTGGAAGCTTGCTTATTCATGAGCCTTCATTATTATTTTGCCTAATTACCTCTTTTTAGTCTACAACACAAAATAGGGTCTCCCTGGCACAGTGGATGGGGTGCTAGACTTGGAATTAGAAGAATTAGGATTGAGTCTCAATTTTACTGTTAATTATGACTCCAAGGCAAGATATTTAACATCTCTAAGCCTTCCTTCAGGGCAAAGGCTGTCTCTTGCCTTTGTCTTTGCATTCTCTTTTGCCAGTGCTTAACACTGTGCCTTCACAAAGTAGGCACTCTGTTATTGCTTGTTAACTGAATTATTGATCTCTGAAAAGAAAATAATGACAATTATACTAACTTGCCTTATATTGCCTCTATTGTGACATCAAGTTGGATGGGAAGCTCACTGAGTTAGTATGTCTTTCAGTGTTTATACCTTAGCTATTTAAGCATTACAAATAGAGAGTAAGCTAGGCAAGGGTAAACAAGAGGAAAAGAGTAGGATGGGTCACATTTATAAAATTATACAGTAGTTTGAAGGATCCCAGTCATACACTATGACCTCAGAAGGCTCAAAGTTGACCCAAAGCATAATGAAAAGACATGGAGCAAGTGTAAGAATGTTCTCTTTTGTGTTAGAAATAGTTAAAAGAAAAAGTGGTTCATATTTTGAATGACAGAATCTGGATTCATAAGGGTCTTAAGAGTCTAGAACAATAGGTCAACTCTAATAAAAATGAAATTTAATTAGATTTAATTCAATAAATATTCATTAAGTACCTATTGTATCCAAAGTACTATGATAACTACTAAGGATACCAAAACAAAAACTGGCCCCAATGAGCAGTTTCCCAAGGGAATCAACACATACACAAATAAGTAAAGTATCAGGTAATTTGAGGATGGATCAAGTACTAACAACTAAGACCAGAGAAGGGTGCATGGAGGAAATTTGAAGAAATCAAAGATAATGAGAGGGAAAAGGAAAGAGAAAATATATACCAGTCATGGGGAATGGAACAGATGAATATATGAAGGTTCATATGGAGTTCAAGGTTAGTTAGTAGTCCGGGTTGTCTGAGACATTGAGTATGTGAAAAGTAATGATTTGAAATAAGATGGGAAAGGTAGAATGGAGTCAGATTGTACAGGGCCTTAAAAGTCATAGTGAGGAATTAATATTTCATCCTAGAGACAGTGGACAATAACTAAGGTTTCTGAGAAGGAAGGTGACATGATCAGACCTCTCCCCATGAATACTCATTTGGTAGCTGTGTAGAGATTGAATTAAATTTGGGACAGACTGAAAATAATAAGGCCACTTAGGAGGTCATTACAGTAGTTCAGATGAGAGGTAAAGGTGCACTCCTAGGGATATGACTTGATAAGTGATAGAAAGGGATGCATGTAAAAAATATTGTAAAAGTACAGTCATAAAGATTCAAAGGGAATTGAAGAAGAGGGATGGAAGTCAAGATTGACTCCCAAATGGCAAACCTGAGTGACAGAAGAATAGTGATGCCCTCACTAAGAATAAGATATTTGCAATAGAAATGGGTTTGGAGAGTGAGAAGGAATCATTTTGGTCTCAAATGTGTTAAATGTGATATGTTTATAGGTGATTTAAGAGAGATTCAACAAACAAGAGAGATTATGACCTAGGATTTTTGAAGTCTAGGAGATTATGTTAACTACATAGACTAATAAAAATAAATGTAGATTTAGATTTATCAGCAAGAGCAGGATGAAGGGGATATGTCTAAATAATAGTTTGGATAGGGAAACAAAGCATCAGGAGGACTATAATCTCAACATGAGTCAATAGTGTGCTGTGGTAAAGGCATAGTAGTCATAGCTGCAGCAACAGTAGCAGTAGTTAGTATTAATGATAATGTGAAAAAGTTCCTCTTAAACTACAGTAATGGAATCATTCCATCCAAAATGAAAGAGTGATTTTTCTATTATATTCTGTCCTAGTCAGAATACATCTAGAGTCTTGTATACTATACCACATTTTATAAACTTAGCAGAAGATGTGATCAGGATGTAAGAGCATTTGATTTTTAAAGCATAAAATAAAGAGTAATCAAAGGCTCTTTGTCAAATATAAAGAAACCTTAGGTTCTACACTATCTCTTCTTAAGAATTAAATGTTGATCCCTTATTTGTTCTAAGTCCTGGTTAGCCTTTTTACAAGGGCTACATTGGACTTTGGCACATTTGGACCATTATTCTCTCTTCAAAGAAGAAAAAAATTAAATATCATATTGAACATACCATAAACCTTCCCTAATGCAAACACTCATGTGTGTGTGTGTGTGTGTGTGTGTGTATACCTGTCCATTAAATCAGCAAGTCCTTATTGCCATCCAACCTTGTTCATGTTATCATTGAGGAAAATGAGACAAAGAGTGGTTAAGCTACCATAGGCAGTAAGTAGCAGAGAATTCAAATCCAGTTCTGACTCCTTATCTATTCCTCCTTCTAGTACCCCATACCTCTTTCTTCCTTTGATTGATAGGAATAATTATGAAGCATGCCTTGATACATTTAATGATCCAAGTTACCTAGGACACATTGGTTGCCCGAGATGAAGGCATTTCCCTTTAGCAGGCATTTGTCTCTGCATTCTCACTGTGCCTAAATCTGATAATGGCTAATTGCATCAAATATTAGAGGGGGCTCACATTTAATTAAGGAATAGTCATTTGTCTGATGCAGACTGGAGGTCCCCATGGTCCTAAAAGCCAAAAGAAGAGCTGTTCAGGGAATATACCAATCTTTTCTTATTTCCTCAGCTTTGCTCCTGCCCTCTTTGGATGCAATTATGGGGACAAATAAAGTGGCTTAACTAAACTCCCCTGTGTGACAGCCCGCTCTCTGCTGATAAAACCAGTTGTGTGGGCAATCATTAAATGAGAAGCCTAATATTTAACTACATTTAATAGTCTGTTGCTTTTAGTGCTTCTTGTGAAGGGGAGGATTTCAATACAGACGAGTCAACTATTCAAGACCATGTTGAATAGCTAGTGAGCAATTATAACCCTGTGTGTACCCACGTAAAGTCAGATTTATGGAATGCTGTAATTGGTAGTGGGAATGTTTTGAAGACATGGCTGTATTCTCATTCACTCCAGGCCAACCTGACTTAATAAGGAACCTAAACAAAAGTATGCCTTCGGTATAGAATTTTACCTTCAAGAACTACATTTAGTGTTTTTGTGCCGTATTCATTCCAAAAAGGCCTGCCAGCAACATAAAAATATATATTCATGAAAAATACACTTAAGTCAGGTCCTTATTAGGATTATTATAAACACTATGGGTATACCCTGTTGTGCTTGTCATATCAAAACTTAGGCTAGGATTTTAGAGCTATCAAGAAAACTAAGAGATTGTAGGATCATAAATCTAGCGCTAGAAGGAACCTCACAGGCAATCTAGTCCAGCTCCCTCATGTTTTAATTTTAATTTTCGATTTTTTAATCTGACAAGCCCTACATTAACATTTTTACAAATGGATAATAGAAAAGATATATGAAACTATGAATTTCTGTCTTATACAGCTTGTGTTTTTAAGCATATAATAAATTCAACAGTCTTGAAGTCATCCTTCTTATCCATCTCCCTCTGAACTTCTTTTGTGCAACTAAGTACTAAAGTGATATTCTTTTCTATGTTTTTTATACTTTACTATTGTTTTAAATACAATACCCTTTAATTTTTTATTTTTATTTTAAGACCTTTTTATTTTTCCAAATACATGCAAAGATAGTTTTCAACATTCACCTTTGCAAAACCTCATGTTCAGATTTTTCATCTTCCCATTGATAGCAAGCAATCCAACATAGGTTATACATGTACAGTTTTCTAAACATATTTCCATATTTGTCATGCTGCCCAAGAAAATCAGGTTTATAATTTTTAATCCCACTCTCATGACAAATAAACATTGTTACACAAAATAAATCATATGTCAATAATGTCTGAAAACATATGTCTTATTCTGCAACAAAAACATCACTTCTGTCAAAAGGTAAGTAACATCTTTCTAGAATCATAGTTAGAATCAATGATCATAGTTCTTTCTTTCCAAGAGGCTCTTGATTGTTCTATAGGTTCTGCTCACTTCACTCTGCTTCAGTTTGAATAATTCTTCCCCCATTTCTCTAAATCCCACTCTTTCATTATTTCTTAGAACATAATAGTTTAACATGCTATCATTTCTTCAGCCATTCCCCTAAAGTTTCTAGTTCTTTGTTACTACATGAAGTGCTGTTACTAATATTTTCTTCTTTCTTTTAATTCTTTGGGGGTATGGGCTAATAATGGGTTCAAATCATAGCACTCAAGTTTAGTGATTTGGGAAATATGGTACCAAATTGTTTTCTACAGTGACTAGACTAATCCAAAGCTCCACCAACATTGCATTAATGTTCCTATATTCCTGTTCTCCTATTTGGCCATCTTTGCAAGTCTAATAGTGTGAAATAAAACCACACTATTAATTTGTATCTCTCTTGGCATTAGTGATTTGAAATAGATGTTGATTGCTTGTATTTCTTTCCTTGATTACTGTCTCTTCATATCTTTGTATTCTCTATTAAAAGAATTGTTCTTGTTCTTGTATATTTGAATCGTTTCTTTGCAAATATTGGATAGAGAAAAAATTGCTACAAAGATTTCTTTTTGAGTTAACTTTCCTTCTGATTTTAACTACACTGATTTTGTGCAAAATCTTTTCAATTTTACATAATAGATATATCCATTTTATTTCTTGTGATTCTTTTTAGTTCAAGAACTTTCCCTATTCATAGTTCTTCTCTGTCTTATCTATGACATAGACTGTTATAGATCCTGTATCCACGTGGCATCTATTATGTATGTGATACGAAATGTTAGTCTAAACCTAGTCTCTTTCAGAGTGCTTTCCAGTTTTCTCAGCAGAGTTTGGTGGTTGTTATTTTGGGTTTTTTTTATTTGCTGCCTCTTTTTTGGGTCATATACCCCAGGGATTGGTTTCTTTGGATTTATAGAACATTGTGTTTATTTGCTTTTAATGTTGTATACCTAATCTGTTCTACTTTTTTTCTTTCCTTTTTTTTCCCTTTTGGTCAGTTAGTTATAAGTGACTCTTCATGATCCTATTTGGGGTTTTCTTGATCCTGGAATAGTTTACCATTTTCTTCTCTAACATATTTTTCAGATGAGGAAACTGAGTCAAACAGCATTAAATAACTTACCCAGGGTCTCACAGTTAGTAAGAGTCTAAGGTTAGAGTTGAACTCAGGTTCTCTTGACTCCAGAACTGGCATTGTATCCATTGTGCCACATAGACTTCCATTTTTAATCAATATTAAATAATTTTATATATATTATTTTCATCAATAAGGAAGCTGAGGCCCAGAGAGGCCAGTAATTTGCCCCAATGTTACACAGATAACATCAAAGATAGGTTTTGAAACCTGATCCTCTAAAGACAGAGACAGAACTTCTTCCACTATCATCAAATCCATGACCCTCTTTTTAGAAATGAAGAAACCCAATATTAGAGATATTAAATAATTGGTGGCAGAGTATGGAGTTCATTCAAGATGTTCTAACTCCCAGGCCAGAGGACTTTCCACTTTATTATGTAAAACTGGCCAATCAATTAAAAAAAAATTTTTTTTTTTAAAAGAAACTAGCCAATCCTAACTCTTCCACTAACCAACTTTGTGACTTTGATGGAATAACCACTCCTCTGAGCCTCCATTTTCTCATGTAAAGGTTAGAAGGTCCCTTCTATCTTGAAAAGTCTGGGAACATCAACTGATATAAGAGAGACTAGGGAGAGGCTTCGGTGTTAAGCAGAGATTTGGTGGGGGTTTTGGTGCAATATTTGTCTCTTGTATAAAATCATCTTGTAATGAATATCAGCAAAGTCTTTGATCTAAAGCTCTTTTCTGTTTCCAAAAGAACAGTGCTTTGCCGATTTGGATTATTTAATCATTGCAGTGAATAATTCAGGACAACAAATGCTTCCTCTAGTTCAGGTTGATAGTCTTATCTTAAGTGGGTGTACTATTTGAGATTTTTGCCTATTGTGAGATTTGAACTATAAATTGGAGGAGGGGAGTGTTGGAAGGGGACAAGTCCTAGGATTTCATCTGTATAGGAAGCCCCCATAAGGAATTTCTCTGATGCAGATGAACTGGTACCTTTCTAGCAATAATAATAATTCTAGCAACTGTTGCCTGGCACTTCGAGGCTAAATGACTTAAGTGAAAGACTTATTTCCATCATGGTCCTTCTGACTCAGAGGCTGGCTACTTAACCTCTATAGCGTGTATTTTTGCCATAGAAAGCAGACAGAACATTATTAGGCTGTGGGTTAGGAGACCCAAACCTTGGCTCTAATTCTCTGGCAAGCCTTAAGAAAACCATTCTTTCATTTGGTGCCTATGACATTTTCATCAAAAAGGCTGCCATCCGGCCTTTTATTAAGGATTTCTCAGTGTTTGGCATTGTGGTGGAGAGCTGGAACAAAGCCTGGTACAGAAATGCAAAGAGAGAGAGAAAAATGATCCAGAAGCAGTCTCTGAGGCACCATCTGGAGTTTTCCATTCATTCTTCAAGCCGGTCAGACCTGATGGTGACTTGCATTTTTAGAGCACGTTGCATGTTTTCTTAACACTTTGACCACTGTTGTCTCAGTTGACAATCACAACCCTGTGAGGAAAATTAATTCGGTATTATTGTTCTTACTTTAACACTCAGACTTGGGAAGGCTTAAGGAACTAGTTCAAGGTCACAAAAGGGATTCAGTACAAAAGTCAGAACTAGAACCTTGGCCTCCTGACTTAAGTTCTCTGATTTTTCACAACATCATCTTTCCAAAGGGTATGAACCAAAAAATCTTTTCCTTACAAACTTTTTAAAATGCTCTTGAACTTGAAATACTCCAAAATTCTGACATGAAAATAAAATAGTCAAGAACCCCTGGTCTGATAAAGCTTATGGCTGGCTAGAGGATAGGGTCTGAAAGTCATATATGTGCCTGCCCCAGAATACCCACAGATAGTGGAGGACAAAAGCTGGCTCTGGCATTAAAATGGTCTTCTGAATATTCCCAGGTCTAGCCATGTTTTCACTTCTTGCCATAGCTATAAAGATGAAGGGAATCCCTAATTAACTGGCTGGATTTGAGCAAGTCAACCTCTCTGTAACTCATTTTTCCTAATCTGAAGGGGAGAGACTTGGGCTAGCACTACCTCTGTCAGAGGCAGCAAGCTATTCAGACTGAACAGTCTGAGAACAACATTTTCTGAGAGAGAACTGGAAACAAAGTGAATGCCAATTTTGGGCCACTAGAGGGGGTGCCATGGATAGAATATTGGGTCTACAATGAGAAAGACCCAAGTTCAAATGTGACCTCAGACAATCACTAGCTGTGCGACCCTGGAAAAGTCTCCTAATTGCTTTAAGTCTCAGTTTCCTCACCTGTAAAATAGGAATAATAAGAGCACTTACCTTCCATGGTTGTGATAAAAATCAAATGAAATAATATTTGTAAAAAATGCTTAGCATAATGCCTGGTACATTGTAGGTAATTAATAAAAGCTTATTCCTCCTATTCCTTCCCTTCCTTCCCTATCATTGATTATGAAATGGCTAGAAAATTATTATATATGAATATAAGATGTTGTACAATGAGAAAACTGTGAGGGAATCAGAGAAACGAGAGATTATATAAACCAATTCGAATGAAACAAATAAACCAAGAGAAATATATACATATACATATTATATACATATATTATGTCTAATGAGTACAGTAAAGAAAATTTTAAAATCACTAAAAAGAAATTCAGTTCTTAGTAAAGAGAAAACAGATGCTCCTGGATAACAGATAATTAAATATACCTTATAGAAGAGAAGTAAGGAATTATGAGAAAAGAGAGTTATATATGCTGTAAAATATAGTCCTTGTATCCTGTTTTTGCTCAGTTGCTTTTCTATGTTATGAAAGACTTATTCTGGATAGGGAAGGAGACCCCTTACCTCAATAATAAATGTAATGTTTTGATTTTTTTAAAAGGAATTAATAATATATATTCTATTTAAAAGCAAGAGGAAATCCACCCCTAACAGAAAGGAACAACTTTGAATTCTGGTGCCTTAGCATCAGGAAAACAAAAGTATTACTAGTTCCAGAGACTAGGAACAGAGTAAGAGGGACAGAATATGGAATTTAAAAGAACAGAAATGAAGAGGGGAGAAAGAGAAGTGCAAATAAATTCAGAGATGGTCAGAAAGCCAAAGATGCCAAAAGGGATATATATATATATATATATATATATATATATATATATATATATATATATATATATATATATATATATATATATATATATATCCAGGAAGCACCAAGAAGACTCGTCTTCCTAAATTCAGATCTGGTCTCAGACACTTACTAGCTGTGTTACTTGGGCAAGCTGTTTAATCCTATTTGCTTCAGTTCCTCATCTGTAATATGAGCTGGAGAAGGAAATGAAACCACTCCAATATCTTTGCCAAGAAAACTCTATCCAAAAAGGACTCAACTACAGAGAAAAAGACTCAAGTTCAAATGTGAGCTCAGACACTTTCGGGCTATGTGATCCTGGAAAAGTCTCCTAATTTCTCTGTCTCAGTTTCCTCACCCATAAAATAGGGATAAGAATAATTACCTCTCAATGTTGTTGTAAAAATCAAATGCAAATAAACTGTCAAAACACAACTGAACAAGAAAATGGGTGAATCATTGAGAATACCAGTAAAAGTGGGATAATCCTTATTTTCAAAGAGTTTATGTTCTAATGGGTGTGGGGAAATGGTGAGGAGGTAAAAATGTACAGAGAGTGAATTGAGCTTGGTGTGATGACAGCATAGCCAAACAAGCCTTCTTTGAAAGATGAACTTCATTTTATTCAAATTATTCCATTGATCATTCAATGACCATTTTGAGTTGTTTTTGCTCCTCTTTGTAGAACCAGCCATTGTTAATTATTTTTTTTAAAAAATAGTTTGATTTTAATGTGGTTTGCCAGCATTCAAGAGTGTGATGGGCCTTGAGTTTGATATCTTTGTTCTAGACAAATCTTCCTCCTGTGGAATATTTATGGGAGGACAGAAAAGAATCTCACAAAGTGAAGGGCTCTGAATTAGCTGCAAACTGTACTTTTAAAGGGCATACCTAGATCATTGTGTTCATAGGAATTTTAAAATAGTAGAGAAGTTTTGAGTGTTATAGTTTTATAGCAATATAAAGCATTTTATCTTAAATTAAGAATTTTCTTTAACAGGTTACTTCTAATGTGTTCAATTTCAGAAATATAATTTTTTAAAAAGAGGATTTTCATAGCTTCTTTCCACCCCTCGTCAAAACATTGTGGAATAAAAGTTTGTAATCTTCCTCTAATTTAAGGAAGCCTTTTTAATGATTTTGAATATGAATAAAACCTTTGTGCTAGAAAAAAAAATAGTTTGGCCATCTAGATGAACGCCATCCCCTCCTGCTTGCCCCAGCAAGTACTGTCTTGTTGACAAATGTATTAATTTGGAGAAGGCATGGTTTGCATAGACTGCCTAGTGGTCATATGCATGATTTGGGGCTATCTCTATGGTTTTGGCATGGAGTAAAAAGTAGCTTCGGTCAATACTCATTGGTGCTTCATCAATGGCACTATTCATCTTGCTACTGTCTGCTGAGGGTTTTCTTTGCAGAGACAGGTGAGATAAATGGCTCATGATTTTTTGTTTGGTTTTGGTTTAATTTTGCCATTAGGGTCACCAGAGTATAACAGAATGGCTTGCATTTACATAGGCCTTTAAGGTTTTCAAAGTGCGCTACAAGTATTTATTAGTCCCCTGCCATAACTCTGTGAGGTAGGTGCTATCATTATCCACATTTTACATATGAGGAAACTGAGGCAGAGAAAGTCCAGATGACTCACCTAGGGTCACACAGCTAATAAATGTCTGAGGTAGAATTGAACCTTCCTGATGACCTAGCTATCTCTAAGATCTAGGGCAGGAAAGAACTTTAGAAATTATCTAGGCATCTTATTACAGATAAAGAAACAAGGAAAGTGTCTTGCCCAAAGTTACATTATTTGTTAATAAACTATCCACCATCTGAAACCTGCTTCTCTGACTTGTATTCCTCACAGAGAAGCTGTTGGAGTATCTTGAGATGTGTGAGACCTCAAAATGGATGAGGTGAAGAAGCTCTCAAGATTCTTTTCCATGTCTTTTTTTTTTGGGGGGGGGGGAGTTTCTGTTCTGTTTTATCCAAGTCCCACCTTCCTTTTCTCCAACCAGGATTGGCTGATCTATAAAAAGTACAGAGAGGGAGGGAGAGGTGAGGGTGGGAGGAAAAATAGGGAAAGGGGGAGGGGAAGGGGGAAGTTGAGGCTAGTTGAGGAAAATTGGTCTGGCTGCAATCTCTTAACAAATACAGATAAAGCTGGAACTAGAACCTGTATCTCCTGACTCCAGAGCAGAGCTCATTCTGCCCTATTAAAGCTGTAATGGAAAGAAAATCCTCCATTTAATGCAGACGTGAAATAGACTCGCCGTGAGGTGGCACAAAGACTAGTACACTGAAGCTGGAGTTGAGAAATCCAGCCTTGGGGAGCTTTCTAGCTGTGTGACCCAGGACACCTTATTTAACCTTTGTCTCAATTTCCTCAACATTAAAAAAAATGGGGATAATAATAGCACCTGCATCCTAGAGTGGTGATGAGGGTCAAATGAGATAATATTTTTAAAGTACTTAATATAGTGATAAATGCAATTGATAAATGGTCAAAGGACATGAACAGACAATTTTCAGATGGAGAAATGGAAACTATTTCTAGCCATAAGAGAAGATGCTCCAAATCATTATTAATCAGAGAAATGCAAATTAAGACCACTCTGAGATAAAATTACACACCTGTCAGATTGGCTAGGATGACAGGAAAAGATAATGCTGAATGTTGGAGGGGATCAGAGACACTGATCATTGTTGGTGGAGTTGTGAATACATCCAGCCATTCTGGAGAGCAATTTGGAACTATGCTCAAAGAGTTATCAAACTGTGCATACCCTTTGACCCAGCAGCATTACTATTGGGCTTATATCCCAAAGAGATCTTAAAGAAAGGGAAGGGACCTGTATGTGCAAGAATGTTTGTAGCAGCTCTCTTTGTAGTGGCCAGAAACTGGAAACTGAGTGGATGCCCATCAATTGGAGAATGGCTGAATAAATTGTGGTATATAAATATTATGGAATATTATTGTTGTGTAAGAAATGACCAGCAAGATGATTTCAGAAAGGCCTGGAGAGACTTACATGAACTGATGCTGAGTGAAATGAGCAGGACCAGGAGATCATTATATAGTTCAACAACAATACTATATGATGATCAATTCTGATGGACATGACCATCTTTAACAATGAGATGAACCAAATCAGTACCATTTGTTCAATAATGAAGCAAACCAGCTACACCCAGCAAAAGAACTCTGGGAAATGAGTATGAACCACAACATAGCATTTCCAGTCCTTCTGTTTTTGTCCACTTGCATTTTTGATTTCCTTTTCAGGTAATTTTTACCTTCTTTCCAAGTCTGATTTTTCTTGTGCAGCAAAATAACTATGGATATGTATACACATATTTTGTTTAACATATTTTTAAACATATTTAACATGTATTGGTCTACCTGCCATCTAGGGGAGGGGGTGGGGAGAAGGAAGGGGAAAGTTGGAACAGAAGGTTTTGCAAGGGTCAGTGTTGGAAAAATTGCCCATCCATATATCTTGTAAATAAAAAGCTATAATAAAAAAAGAGAAGTCCAAACTTCAATCCCAACTAAAGTCCCAACTAAAATCTCACCTTCTGTAAGAAGCTTTTCCTGATTCATTTTAATCCTCTAGCTTCCCTTTGTTGATTATTTCCAATGTTTCTTGTATGTCTTTTCTTTGTTGGTAGTTGTTTGCATGTTGTCTCATTAAACAATTGTTCCTTGAGAACAAATATATATATATATATATATATATATATATATATATATATATGTATATGTGTGTATATATATATATATGTATATGTGTGTGTGTGTGTATATATATATATTTATTTATTTGTTTGTTTGTTTGTTTATTTATTTATTTATATAGTGATAAATGTTTGTTTCCTTCCTTCCAACTACTTGGTGGGATTGCCCACTTCCTGGGCGAGACTTAAAATGCAAACACCATCCCAGAAAGAGGGACCTCCTCCAACTTAAATTCATTCATACAAAAATATACATTGTTGACGTCAGTTTTTTATAAGCAGAAATTTACATCTTCTTGGGAAACACAAACATATATAATTAAATATGAAATAATTTGGTCATCGGAAAGGCAGGTATTATCTATTAGCTAGATCAAAAAAGGCCACTAATGGGAAATAAGATTTGAGCTAAAGAGAACATTTTAGGCCAAGGAACAGCCTCCATCAGGAGATAGAATATCCTATATAAAGAACAGAAAGTAGGCAATTTAGTTTATACCATATAATACTTGGAGTGGGGGAAAGATATTGTGCAAATAGCCTGAAATGTAGGTTGGATTCAATTTGTGAAAGGCTTTAAATTTCAGATATGTTTGAATTCTGTCCTTGAGGAAATAGAGAGTCATGGGAGGTTTTTGAGGAGAGTAACAAGGTAAAATATGTACTATTTTAGGCAGTTACATGAAGAAATAGATAAGAGTTAATTAGAAACATGCAGGGTAAACCTAAGGCAAAGGATGGAGGAGGCATTGACGTAGGGAATACTACCAGATGACTAACTGAATTTTTTCACTCTGCAATCCATCATGCTGCTATTATGTAGGCTTGAGTACCATTATCTCCCCTGGTTTTACACACTCCTAAATGACAGTAAGGATCTGTGGGTGACCTCAGTGAGCTATATATCAGTTTCATAGATGAAAATCATTTCTTTCTAAAACTTTCCTTCCATAATGGGAAGTTTAACTTTCTGGGGACTTCATGCAGGCAGGAATAATTCCCCACGTGTGCTCATGTGGTGATTGTGTTGCTTTTTGAGAGAATGCTTGTCAGAGGATGATTTAATGGCTCTTGCATTGCCTGTGATGGATGATGCACTTTTTAAAGCATTCCTGAAACTCAACTGTTTCAAACTGATTTGACAAATGGGCAAGCTGCTTGCCTTGGTATATTTTGGTTTGATTTTTTTTCCCAGTTAAAATGTGAACAAGTACCCACCACCCTAAAAGAAGAAGTGGGATGGTTTGAGCATCTTTTTAATCAGAGATATAAGAAAGTACAATAGTTAACGGATTAGTCCAATTGCAGAAATGGGCATGGGAAGATTTAGGGTGATTGGTTTTAAGAACATATTTAACATTGGCCATCGTCAAAAGATAGTGGAATTATTTCAGGTCTTGCTAAAAACAAGTGGAATGCCTGAGACTTTTCAGAGACCCCTTTTTAATATAAGGCTTGAGTTGAGCTAGGATAAAACATACTGCCTCATCCCAGTCCACTTCAAGCCTTACTCTTAAGGCCCTAAAATGGACAAAAGCAAGAAATGGATGAGTAAAACCCATGAGATATCAAATAACTTTTCAGGATATCTTTTAGCTAAATTGAGTAATTTAAATGAAGTTTTCCTGGAAAAAATTGATATTCGATAGTCTTCTCCAAATTTATGGTGGTCATTACCCATTTACTAGACATGAAAAACATGTTTAGTTTTTCTGATAATCGTATTACTAAGTAAACAGAGGTAATGTAGTCTGATAGAAAATCACTTGATTGGGAATCAAAAAATATGGGTGTGAATGCTGAATCTGTTCCTTAATCTCTCTGGACCTCTCTAATACATCTTTAAAATGAAATGATTGCGCTAAATGACCTTATAATTCTAAATCTGTGATCCTCTAAGTGTAAAATGGGCTCCTTATAAGAAGCAGTTTCAACGTGTTTCTATCTATCATTTCCTCTGTCTTTTTTAGAAATCTTTGAGCTGGAAGTAAATGCCCACGTACAGAAGACTATTAGTGACCGGCAGATGCCTAAAATTGAATACAGAAGTATTGAGATCGAAGATTACAGTAAGTGTTGGGTTTTCTTTTTTTTCTCATTTTTCATTACTACTCCTGCTCTGAAATGATTCAGCTGTCGGTAGAAGATTGCTTTGTCTAATGACTTATGTGGAAGAATACTATATTATCCCAATAATGATAGTCTCTGCTCTCCACACAGCTGGAAATGAGTTCTGGGGGCTGGGAGGGATGTTCTGGAGTCAAGGAGAGATTCTGGGAGGCACAGAAAAATAATTCTACTGACTGTATCAATTGATAAGTATTTATGGAGCACTCAATACCTGTCCGGAATTATGCTAGACACTACTACAAGGCATAAAAGAGAAACATTAAGCCCCTCTCTTCCATAAGTTTACCATCTCATTGAGATAAGACAGATACTCTTTCCTCTCTATGACATTCATACACTGTTCCAATCTCTCCAACTGCTTCTTCAATACCCTCTGTTACTCTTCTCACCCTCCATACTTGGATAGGCCCCAAAATTCTGTCCTTGGCTTTTCTTCATCACTATCTAAATTTTCTTCCTTAAAAATAAAGTCTTCCAGCTTCAGCTATTACTCCTAAGAAGGCATTTCCCAATGTCTCATTCTAAACTTGACTTCTCTATTGAACTCGTTCAGCATCTCCAGCGGTCTACTGGGCATTTTTGTTTAGTTATCCCTTCATCACCTGCACTTCAGCACAGATAAGACTTCATTCAATGCTTTTCACCAAACTCCAGGCCCCTCTCTGAATTATTTCTGTGAATGGATCATAGAATAGAACCAAGAGTTTAGTTTATACATACATGCACACATACACACACACACACACACACACACATAAGCATCAAAAAATTCAACTTAATAAACAATTCAACATTTTTAAAATATCTACTAGCCACAAGGTATGATATGAGATACAAAAGATAACAAAAGCAAAAACATTATAGCCATCATTAACAACAATTGGATGCTGCCAATAATGAGAACTCGGTATCTTTCCCATACTGAGTCTATGAACACCAGATAAAAAGAAAGAAAAATATAGGCTTTTAAAAATGATATTTGGCTGGCCCCTCTTACTAAAATGGCTGAATTATGTTTTGAAAGGAAGGAAGAGCAAAAATCCAAATGAGATGTCTTTGTGGCGTGGCAGTACAGTTCCAAGGAGTCTGGCTATTTTTCATTCTGATTCAGTGTATCCTGGGGTTCTCATAGACCAGGTTTATTCTTAGGGCAGTCTTAAAAAGTCAATCTCTTTGGCTCATAAAGCCAAAACTTTGCTCTGACATAGTTATTGAATACACCTCATATCTGGATCTTCAGAAATATGGGTAAGTGGGTCTCCCCATCCATACAAACACTCAATGAAACAAATGTATTTATCACATATGGGACAGATTTTGCCAGCCAACAGAAAATAGACTCTCATAAATAATCATAATTCTCTTTGTTTAAGATCACTTTTTTTAAAACAAAATCCTAATGTCCTCTAATTTGGCACTACTCTTTATTTTATACCGTCCTCACAAAGGAATCAGATTTAAGATTGCCAGTACAACACCCTGGCAGTCAAGTGAATCCTTTTTCCCCAGAGGGAAACATGTGGTGGGACTTAGATCCCTTCAGAAGGGAACCATGCTTGGAGTGGCAGACAACATGCGGGGGCATTCTTGTGAGACCCTCTCACCTGACAGAAACCATCTGAGAACCTGGACTATTTCAGGACAGTCCACCTTTGCAGCTCCTGGTCAACCCTTTCAATTGGATCTGTACTATTCAAATGAACTCATTGATCATATAACTATTGCAGTAGAACTTGTCTGTCATTAATAGTTTTTTGAAGGAGAGGGAACCCACCTTATCCACCAGGATTCTCAGGAGCTCTCTGTAAGAGAAGCAGAAGGGGAAAGAATAAAATGCACAGTCCTCAATGAAGATTCCCTAATCTAGACCAGAATAAAAGGAGTTCCCCCAACTGAGCAGGAGCCAATTAATTCATTTTGAGGCAGACTGCATCAATGAAATTTATTTTTCAGGAGGCACTACAGGAGACTTCCAGCCAACCAACTCACCTTGGAGGCAGCCCCAGTCACTGAGACTCAGCCAGATGTCTTTAATCTTCTCTACAAGGTGCCAGTGGGCATGTCCATACCCTCCATAGGGAGATCTTTACAACCCAAGCAAGGTTCACCTCCTTGTAATCTCATCAAGTGGATTGGGGAACTCCTCTGATCAACTTCTAACACTAAAAATGTTTTCTTTAGTACTGCAAAGCCCTGTGCCAGGAATTAAGGATACAAAATACAGAAAACAAAACTGGGTGACTTTCCCCATGTGTTATATCATTTATGTCCCTTGCATTGTATGTATCCATGGAGCAAATATTGCATGTTGAGCTGGATAGTAAACTCCTTGAGGTTCTTGGTGTAACATATATCAAAGGGCTATGCAGTAACAGCTCTGACACAGGATAAGTGACAGATAAATCCTTGATATCACCTTTTAGTCTTTCCTTCCTCTTTTGTGTGTAGCTACATCAGAGAGCAGGAGACCCTGACAGTTAAATGATCAGTGGTCAGAGGCAATAGCAACATATCATTTAATCTATCCCCTCTAAAGCCTCCTGCTGAAGACCGGCTATTTGGTCATTGCAACTGGGATTTAGTTATTATTCCTATGATAGTTAGATACTCTTTGATAGCTGACAAAAAAGAATTCTACAATGGAGAGCCACTGTGAGCTGAGAAGTGGTAATAATGTAAATATTTATAAAGGGCCTGAGGGAGAGCTTAAAGGATCACTTAGCTGGGCATCTTTTGGCTAGAGATATAACTGCCTTAATTTATATGACAGCTCAGTGGAATCATTGCCTCGAATACAGGAAGAGGGGTTGTATTCAAAACCAGGAAAACTCTCTATTAGATTGTCAGGAGAACTAAGCAATCCTTTGAGGGGTGAGAGGACAAGAATAAATCTTGACCTCAAAGTTCCTGTAATTCCTACTTCAGCAGTAAGTTGGTTATTATTAATGATCATAATCACATCCAAAATAGTAGTTCCCTTTATTAGTTCCTTTTCCTTTTGAGTAATGGATTATCATTAAAGCAGAACAAGAATTTACCAGCTATTTGGGCATGCCGAGTGCTTCAGAGACTGTCTATGGGGTGAAGTTCCCCATCACTATCATTACCACAGTAGCACTAGCCAGCTTTTAAATGTTTCATGAGCTATTCCTGTATTTCCCTATTACTGTCGAGAAGCGGCTTTTACCTTTTTGTTTGTCAGGGATCCCCTTGACAGTCTGGCAAAACCTATGGACCCCTTCTCACGATAATATTAAAAGAATGAAACAAAATACTTAAGATTACATATTGAAATAAAGTTATCAAAATATTTTTATTCATTTTGAACAAAAAAAGAATATTTCCATGTACATAGTACAAAGGATTCACTATCAAATATTTTTTTAATAAGCTCATGTTTCCTAAGTTATAGACACCTATAATACAGTATCTCTTCAGTTATTTTTCATTCATCTTCACCCAAATTGTTTTTCACCTTCTTCCTCCAGTTTTAAGATTTAAGGTAATCAACAGACCTCAAATCCATCAGTGAATAAGAGGATGTCTACCCCAAGCATGTGAAGACTTCTCCAGGTGGAATGGGTGGATAAGAACAGTTTGTTGCAACAGCCATGAAGGCAGCTAATGCAGGTTCTATGGAGTGCTTAGGGCTTGTTATATATCAAAGATGCCAGTGTCATCCACTGCTTCCCAAGCCATTGCCATTCACTTGTCTTGACACTGACCTTTGATGTCTCTGGAAGAAAAAGGGAGGTTGATAACTTTGTGTAACCCTGCCTCACTTAAATTCAATTTATATGCAAATAAAGATATCACCCCATAATATCATTGGTCCTCTATGAAAATGTATGTGTATGTGTGTATATTTATACACATATATATATGTACACACATACATGTGTATATAATAGACATACCTATATGGACACACATACATGTATATATACATATTTAATATACATATATGTATATTCATATTTTAAAGACACTCCTTGCCTTAAATGCTCTCTTCTCTTTTATCCATCCTTTAAGAGCTACCTAATGTCCTGTAATATTTTCACCAACCCATAATGATCCCTCATTCCTCTGAACTCCCATTGCATCTGTGATATCTACCAATTATCTGATACTTAACCTATACTACATTGTGATGTCATACATATTCTTAGTAATGTTCGTCATCTTAAAATAGAGTATAAGTCCTTTCTATACCAGTCTTTCAATAAGCACATATTTGACACTTATTGTGTACTGGCACTGTGCTAAGTTCAAAGAATACAAAGAAAGGCAAAAATCAGCACCTGCCTTAACTCACAACCTAATGAGGGGAGAAAACTTGCAATCAACTTTGTATAAATAAAGTATATAAAGGACAAATGGGAAATAATCAACAGAAGGGAGGCAGAATTCAATAGCACAGTGCTTTGCATATAACCAGTGCTTGTTTTTGGTGTGATAAAGACTTGCACAAATGTAATTTCACCCCCTAAAGCTTGTGGACTCTTGATATTTTAGTAAAATTTTCATAACAAGCTGAAAAACAAAAAGGATTTTCATGTTTATCCTCAGTTACTCAATAGGACCAGAAAGGCTAGATGATTCAGTGCTGGACCTGGAATCAGGAAGACTTTCATTCAAATCTGGCCTCAGCTAATTTACTGTGTGACCCTGGGCAAGTCATGTAACCTGGTTTGCCTCAGTTTCCTCATCTGTAAAATGAAATGGAGAAGGAAATGGCAAGCCACTCTAGTATCTTTGCCAAAAAAACCCAAATGGGGTCATGGATAGTCAGGCAATACTGAAAAAACTGAAGAATAACTAATGAAGAACCACATTCACCAATCATTCCAATTAATAATGAGATTATATACTGGTTTCCTTAGGAATTAGGTCCTGAAAACTGGCAGTGGTTACTGTGCATTAGGCGTTTTTCAGTAGATTCTCTTGATCTTTCATAGAGAGCAGGACATTCATCTGGAATATTTATATATTAACACACCCATGGAATCAAATAATAGTATTTTAAGGTGAAAGTATCTATCCTGGGCAGAGACAGGATTAAAACCCCATCGTCCTGATTCACAATCATGTGCTCTCTACTATTCTATATTGCCTTTCCTAATTAACTTCCCATTTCTTTGCCATAAGTAAATACCTCAAAGAGAGACAGAGACAGAGGGACAGAGTGAGACAGAGAGAGAGAGAAAGAGAGAGAGAGAGAGAGAGAGAGAGAGAGAGAGAGAGAGAGAGAGAGAGAGAGAGAGAGAGAGAGAGAGAGAGAGAGAGAGAGAGAGGGAGGGAGGGAGGGAGGGAGGGAGGGAGGGAGAGGAGAGAGAGAGAGAGAGAGAGAGAGGGAGGGAGGGAGGGAGGGAGGGAGAGACAGAGAGAGAGAGACACAGAGACAGAGACAGAGACAGAGAGAGAGGGACAGAGTGAGACAGAGAGAGAGAGGGGGGGGGGGGAGGGAACAGAGAGAGACAGAGAGAGAGAGAGAGACAGAGAGAGAGAGAGACAGAGAGACAGAGACAGAGACACACAGAGAGAGAGAGAGAGAGAGAGAGAGAGAGAGAGAGAGAGAGAGAGAGAGAGAGAGAGACAGAGACAGAGACAGAGGGACAGAGTGAGACAGAGAGAGAGCGAGAGCGAGAGCGAGAGAGAGAGAGACAGAGAGACAGAGAGACAGAGTGAGACAGAGAGAGAGCGAGAGCGAGAGAGAGACAGACAGAGAGAGAGAGACAGAGAGACAGAGAGAGAGACAGAGAGAGAGAGAGACAGAGAGAGAGAGAAAGAGAGAGAGACAGAGAGACAGAGAGAGAGACAGAAAGAGAAAGACAGAGACAGAGTCAGAGAAAGAGACAGAGAGAAAGACAGAGAGAGACAGAGAGAGATGAGAAAGAAACAATGAAGGAAATCCTTTTTCTTTCCCACAGGAAATATGGGCCCCCTTTTCCTGTCATCCTCCACCAAGACTCATTTATAATCCAGTTGAGCATTCTTTAAGATCTTTAAATCTCACAGCATATTAAACAGCTTATTCTAGAGTCATGATGACCCTGAAGAGTAGAAGGGAAATTACTGCCCAAAGATCACCTGACTTTAGTATTTTAAGAATGAAAATGACCATTTGCCTGCACTTGTAAAATTCACATATAGAATCAGTCTGCCAGGAAGAAGCAGCCAGATGATGGATGGAAAAAAGGTATTCTTTAAAGATGCTAAGATCTCATCCATGGTCACAAACAAATGGGTAGTATCAACCACACTGACTTCGGTGTTCATTTACCTGAAACCTAATTTCACTCCAAAAATTGAGTCCATCCCAATCTATTCTAGCATTCTGGGGATTTAAAAGAGGTTTTCACAATAGAGTTAAACCAGTTATTTAGAAAGCAAAAGATTTTTATTGTGGTATCTTATGTGCCACACAACCAAAGGTCCAGGAGGACCAAGAAAAGGGAGAGCACAGGACAAGAGGAATCGGAGGCAAAGGAGATATCTGTGCCTTGGTTGCCAGAGGGAGACTCTACAATCATAGTGGAGTCATTAGACCTCAGGTATGGGAATCTTCACCTCATTACAGAAACAAGGAGGAATTGGAGAGGCTGCATGGAACTTGGAGCATTTGGTGTGGTTTCATCAAGGTCCCAACCTCTCTTCCTAATAGAAGTGTAAGCCACCAGAATCTTTTGGTTTCTTTTCTTGACAAAGTAACTCAACTACATAGATCATTGATTTTATATGGCAGGTTTAGGGGTGACCCCCCTAATATTGGTTCTTGCTCAGGTATGTCTAATTGGTTTTTCCATCTGTGATATGATGCTCAGAAAAACACTGTTCAGCAAGGACTCAGCTGTGCAGGAATAATGAATCATTAAAGAGTACAGAAAAGAACAATAGAATAATGATAAAACAAAAACATCTAGGTGAAAGTGACCTTAAAGGTTTCAGAGGGTTCCCCTGACCTCCCCCCCACCAAAAAAAAAAAAAAAAGAGTTTTACTTGTTTTATGGTGTTAGATTATACAAAGCTCTGATCATCTGTCTTAAGGAACTCTCTTCTGGAATCTAATGCTATTTTCTGGCCACTGGGCCCAGTTTCCAAGGTCTGCCCTTCGGCTTATCAGTAACAGAAGCATCCCAGTCCATGTTTTATGGATATTTAAATGATAAAGTCCATCCCCAGCCTTTCTGCTTGTCCCAGGGCCATTGATCCAATTTGCAAGGCATTAGCATTCAACCGGAATAAGTAATTAGACCCTGTGTCAGAAAATGATTGCCAAGCAAACGTGTCTAGCCTGTGGTGAACCTGTATATTAATCATATTGAAAATGCCACTAATTCTGAGTTAATTGCTAAGCCTTTGGTAATCTAGGTTCTGTTTACCATGAGTAAACAAATGCCAAATTTAAGGAGGAAGGTTTGTAGAGTTTTGTTTGGGGAGAAAGAACCCAGTGGGGAAATTTGTTGTAGTTGATCTTTGGGTTTTTTATTTTTTATTTTTATTTCATTATTAAGGCAGTTTTCACTAGCCTGAGGAATAGATCCAAAAAAAAACCCTGGATAGTGACAAGGCACAGCTGGGGCTTCAGAGGCTGGTAACCAGACCACCTTCAAGTATCCCTTCCGGCACAGAGTGGGGCTCTCAATATCCATCCAGCAATTAGCACTGCCATCTTGCTTTGGTCCATAGACACCCCCCCTTGTCCTTTCCTTCTCTCTCTTCCTTGTCCCAATATCACCCAGGATCTGTTTTCTTCTCTCTCTCCCCCAATCCCTTCAAATATTGATTCCCAGCTGGGATACTGACACTGCTGCCTAAGGGGAAAATAACAGAGATGGGAAGATGTTTAATTGTGTGTTGTGCAAGCCATGCATGACAAAGTGACTCATGGAGCCCTAAGGGTTTTCATTTCTTTCTGCCTGGGATGTTGCTGTTAATAAACCCACACATTTGTACATCTTCTCCCTTTTAAATACATCCACATACATGAGCTCATCAAATCTCTGCCATGAACTTGTAGATTTGGGAGCACAGGTGTATTTATTCCCAGGTTACAGATGATGAAAATGAACAGCAAAGTGAAGTGACTAACTTGTGATCCAACAATAAGCTGGTGACAGAGCTCAGAGGAGCTCTCCTGATGACTTCTGATCCTTAGCCCCTTCCACCATAATGCAGGGCCTTCCCTTCTTAGATATCCACTCTCTTGATTATTCTCCTTATTCCCTAAACAATCCCTTGACTCCATAACCAGGTCAGTCTTTTGCAATTCAGCAAGCATTTGCTAAGCTATTAAATGAAGTGTGAATACTATGCAAGATTCTTGGGGAGATATAATATCTAGATTAGGTACAGATCTTGCCCTCCTGGAAGTTATGGCCTAGTAGGGAGATAAGATACAAAGCCAGGGAGCTGTAATTCCCAATAATATGTGATAAGTGCATTAGACAAGTACAGAATAAAATGCTAAAGAAGTCTGTTGGAGGGAGGCCTTTACCAATGAAAGTATTAGGAAAGGCCTCATGTAGAAAAGGAAGGAAGGAAAAAAAGGAAGGGAGGAAGGAAAGGAAGGAGGAAGGAAGGAGGAAGGAAGGAAAGAATGAAGGAAGGAGGGGAGGAAGGAAAGAAGAAAAGGAGGGAGGGAGAAAAATAAAGAAATAATGTTTCAAGGATATACCAAGTACAAGAAAGCATGATAACCTGGAAAGTTAAGTAGTGGGAGACTGTGAGTGACCTTGAAAAGAGTCACATAATCAGATCTGTATTCAGGATTCAGGCTTGAATTGCTTACAGTATAACTCTAGCTGGATGACCTACCTGTATTCTTCCCACACACACACCTAACATGTTTAAAACCGAGCCTATAATCTTTCCCCAAAAGTCCTCTCTTCTGACATCACTTCCCCCCAGCAGTACCACCATTTGCCCAATTTTCCTTGCTCAAAGTTTGACTAGAGTGCAGAGGTGTCAGAGAGAGAAGAATTAAGGATCAAAGCAAATTGCAGAAAGAAGGTACCTGGTGTAAGCTGTGTGGCCAAGGACAGGCTTTAACCTCTCTAAGTCATAATATTCTCATCTTCAGGATGGGTATAAAGCGCTATCTGCCTCACAGACCATTGCAAGAATGGTGTTCCATCAAATGTAAAGTGCTATTTAATTATGAACCATGTCTATCCATCAGTCACTAAAATGTTAACATGTTTGTCTGTTCCCACCCAGTATTGCCAATGCAGATCTTAAAGCCGGCCACCTTTGTGGATACCACCCACTATCCTCTGCTCCTGGTAGTGTAAGTATGACTTCCATTTTTCAAGGTTGAACTGTTTAAAGAAGAGATGAGAAATGACCGGGGAAATGCCAGGAGGTGTCAGGAAAGATCTTCTCATTCATTTAAAACTCTCTTCTGCCAGGGCCCAAAGTCCTCAAAGAAGAAAAGAGATTAAGCCTGCCTTAGTCTCTTCCCCCTGGTGATTTTTCTATCTCCCCCTTAAGTGGGACCCTGTGCCACTATGTCAAGGATAAAGGAGAATTTCTATAAAGTCACTTATGAGAAGAGAACACTCCTGGCTAGCCAGTGCAAGTGCCAACTTTGCTGTAAGCCCAAAGAACAAAATTCAAGCTGTGCTTGGGCCCTATCCAAAAGGTTTTAATTACTGAAGTTCTAAAAGGACTTTATTATGAGATAACCTCGCCTGTAAGGCAGGTTCACAGCATGACCCCCAAGGATGGCGTTATAGGTGCCAAAGAAAAATTAACCCAGTTTCCTAACATTCTGGATTGGTTTGATGCATTCTCCATCTTTCCTCCTCCTCCCTCGGGGATGGTTTTATTCAGAAGATTTTCACACTTACCAAAGGCCCCTCTAGTTTTCCAGACCAATGGTTTTTAACCCTCATCTCTGGAGTAGAAGCTCCACCCACCCCACCCCACCCAGTTTTCTAGCAATGGGAGTCCAGAAGGAAGACCTTTTCAAATTTCCAGAAAAGTCATTTTCCCCTCACTTTCCTTTTTGAAATGAATGCTCTGGAGCTTCATTCAAAGACCACATCTGGATATACTGACAGTTAAATCACATTCCTTATAATTTAATCACTAAGTATGGGAAAATGTAGGGATGGGGGAGAGGAATTTTTAACTTATTTGATAAATCCTTCTCATCTTTGCTATAGATCTAAAATGGACACCATTCATATTCTAAAAGGAAAGTAAAATTAAAAGGAACTATTTTTTAAATGATGGAATCCAAATATAATAATAATCACAATAATACAAAAATGTCCCTTTCAATGTTTAGTATGGAATGAAAGAATTCTAGTAAACTCATTAGACTTCTGTGACTATTAGAGACTGCACTAGCAAAGCTCTGACTAGTGTGAGATCTGTTCCCAATGTTTTCTCTTTTTTCCCTGATCTTCCCTAGTGGTCCTACAATGATAAAGGGGCATAACTTCCCTCTATCTGCTACTCCTAGGGTCCCAATCTCCTTGCCACCTTGTTTTAGGAAGCCTCCTTCATCTTTAACTCCATTTCAAGCAAGGAACTCTCCCAGGCATCTTAGTAGTAGGCCTATCCTCTGAGTTCTAAACCCCTCTCCTAATTCTACCTTTCAACTTAATTGGCCCAGGTCCAGGTTTAGTTAATTATGGCTCTAGAACTTTAAGATTCTTTCCTGTGACACATCCTGTGATTCCTTTTTGCATAATCTAGTCTTGTCTTGGATGTTCTAAAGGATAAGAAAAGAGTGACCATACTTAGGAGAATCAAGTATCCTGTAAACCACTTAGCAAAGGTAGAAAGATACAAAGGGATTAACTGCCAACCTCTCATGTTTTTGGAGTAAAGTCTTATAAAGCCTGAGTAACACAAAGAGTAAGAAAGAAGGAGAAGCTAATGGATAATCAAGGAATCATTTTCCTTTCTGTTCTTCCCATCCCTGTTCCCAGTCAAATTGAAGTAATCCATCTTTTTCTAAGACTTTTTTATTGTCCCTCTGCAGAAACTGACAACCATAAAATGGGCTGCAACCCAAGATTGGGAAGCAGTATTATTAAGAAGGGCATGCATTGAACCAATCCTTTGATGTCAGTATTACAAAGGTATTCACTATCTATTCCATGAAATAATAATAGTGGACATTTATATGGACAACTAAGTGGGACAGTAGATACAGTGCCAAGCCTGGAATCAGGAAGACCTGAGTTCAAATGCAGCCCCAGATATTAGCTATGGGACCTTGGACAAATCACTTAACCCTGTTTACCTCAGTTTCCTCATCTGTAAAACATGCTGGAGAAGGAAATGGTAAACCACTCCTGTGTCTTTGCTGGGAAAACCCCAAAGGGAGTCACAAAGAGTCTGACAAAAACCAAAACAACTCAATAGTTACATTGATGCAACTATTTATATATTTGTATCCTTATAACAATCCTTGTGAGAATTCCATTTTACAAATGATAAAACTAAGGCTGAGAGAAGTAAGATAGCTTGCCCAAAATTATGCAGTTCATAAAATATCTGATGGGATCGGAACTTCCTCTTTACTCCAAAGCAACTCCTATATTACTTAGTATCTTGGAGTTGGAAAGGTTATTTATCCAGAGACCATCTGATTCAATTCTTTCATTTTATAGATGAAGAAAACTAATATTAAAAATGTTAAGCGATGGGCCCAGGTCCACAGAAGGGGCACTGAAACCCAAGTTGAATGAGCTCACATCCAGTGTCCTTTCTACTCTAGATTTATAGAAAGAGGTAGCAGGAGGGCCGCAGCACAAATCCAGGGTATCCCAACTCTAGGGCACCAAGCTTCATAAGGACCTGCAGAATCCCAAGAAGTGGTTTTTAGAGAGATTTTTCTCTCTGGACCCGATATAGATCAGTTATAATTCTGGCTCCATCCCCCTCATTGTTAATTTCATTCCAAAGAAGAAAGGAAGGGGAAACTGAGACAATCTAACTGAGAAAATAATAATGATTTTAAAAGATCATCATCCTTGAAACTACCTCCCACCAAGGACTTGAGAACTGCCAAAATCTCACGGCTATCCAATTACCTCCAAGGGAACTTAATTTCATTACAGGAGGTGCTTGAGAGAGATCAGAACTCATTAAGCTAACAGCACTTGATTAGACAGAATCTAAAAAGTATGCTGGCTGGAACACTAAGTAAAGAAGTCCAAAAGAGAAATGCTGATATATGTGAATTTTTTTAAATTATGTAAATGGTGGTGAGGATCGCTCCTCAAAGAGGAGGATTCTCCACTTACCCCCCCTGACTTTTCACCTCAATTGATCAGTCACACCCCTTTTCTTCACAGTTGATGAACAAACATCTCTCAACTGGGTGGGAGATGTGGGCAAGGATAGACTTGGCCCCATAAATAAAGTAAAATACTAGGAAGTAGCACTTGAGAGGAACCAGAGAACAGTCCTGCCAAAAAAAAAAAAAAAAGTCTGCTCCCAAATGGCATATTATTGATTCCAGAATTTAGAATTGGAAGGAACTTTAGACATATAGCAGTTTAGAGGTTCTGAAAATGGTGTCTATGGAGGCTTGACACCCTTCCAGAAGGTCCTTGAGGTCAAAGCTATTTTAACAAAAATACTAAAATGATATTGGTCTATTAAAATACTCTTTCCTTTCCCAACTACACATCTGCATGATGCCAAATTTTCTTTATAGACTTCAATCAAAACAACATATTGTAACAGATTGTACACAGAAGCAGATATAAGAATGCAGCTGTCTTCTACTAATTCAGGCATTAAATAGATTCGCAAGAACAAAATAAAATAAGTGTGACAATACCACTCCTTTCACTAAGTTGTTTTGGTCTGCAAAATATAGTTAATCTTCACAAAAATGTTAATAATAGCATCAATGGATTTAACATTGTTATTTTATTTTATTTTATTTTTATAGGAAAGATTAGGTTGATATACTAATATTTTTTTCTCTTTTTTTTATTTAGAATTTTTTTCACAGTATATCTATGCATGAGTAATTTTTTTTTATAACATTATCCCTTGTATTCATTTTTCCAAATTATCCCCCCCCTCCCTCCATTCCCTCTCCCCGATGACAGGCAATCCCATACATTTTACATGTGTTACAATATAACCTAGATACAATATATAACATTGTTATTTTAACAAATTAAAACTTTTTGGGGTCCTTAGTCATTTTTAAGAGTGCAAAGGGTCCTGAGACCAAAAACTTTTGAGAGCCCAGTACGTGCCATCTAGTATAGTTCTTTCAATCTAAACTGTTATCCTTTACCTTTTCAGGGATGGCACACCAGGGAGCCAGAGTGTGACTGAAAAATTTGAGGTCAACTGGGAAACTGTGATGGTCAGCAGTCACGGTGCCATCGTGGTGAAGTTTGACGGTCGCGGTAGCGGATTCCAAGGAACCAAGCTCCTCCATGAAGTGAAGAGAAAACTGGGCTCCCTGGAAGAGAAAGATCAGTTGAAGGCTGTGGGGTGAGGGCCCAATACCTTGTGAATTGAATTGAATTGGGAAAGGTAATAGGGCAAAGCATTTCAATGGCATAAGAGTGAGCTCCTCCAGGGAGCCACATCTGGGTCCTTGACATAGTTGTGCACATTCACATATCATTTGCATGAATTTTCAACATGCCTGCAACAGACTTTGTGGGCAAGTCTCAGGCCACTTTCAAGGTAAAATATCATTGGTTTTCCCCCCTAACGATATCTTGCTCCTGTAGCCTTCTCTTTTTTAATGTAATGATTAGCTCAGCAGGCTCTAGCACTGTGCCATTTAGGATGAAGGTCCTTCATTGTCTCAGCTAGATTCATTCACTGAGTGGCTACAGAGTGCACTGCTCCCCTGGCCAATGTTTCATTTATAAAGACCATTAGTCACAAGAGGGATATGTGAATGGATCAGTGTAACTGTCCTTGCTCAGAGAATAACCCAAAACATATTTTCATGTTTCTGACTCCACAGTGTAATTTTCACACCTTTAGGACCTCCCATTCTGAGAACATTATATTCTCATTTACTCATGGTATCTCCTACATCAGCAGAGTAATACAGACCTCCCCAAAATTACTAAAAACAATAAAATGGTGAGGAATCCATCAAAAACCTGTCCAAGACTATCAATCTCTCTATATATTTATCTCTCCTTTCTCTCTCTCTGCTCTCTCTGTCTCTGTCTCTGTCTCTCTCACTCACTTTACTTTCTCACACACCACACACACACACACACACACAATTTGGAGAATGTGTATCTCATTATATTATGGCACACAAAACATCTGGCATAAGACATGACTTTTCAGGGGAGAGATGTTACTGAAAGAATTCACCCAGTCCCAAATTTATCTACATAGAAAGTCAGAAACAATCCTAGATATAGTGTAATTAAAAGAATAAGCATTAGCATCTTCACTGTCATTCGATGCATTTCAGCTGGCTCATTAAATAATTGTTGAATATCCCCTTTTGCAGATTCTATGTCAGAAATGAAGATAAATTTTTTAAAAAACCCTTTCAGGAAGGAAAGAAGTTAAAATGATTCAACAGTTCACTTCACTGAATATTATGTATGCCTAGGCCATAAATCTTTGATGGCTAGCCCTATTGCTTATAGTATAATGTTCAAATCTATTGCCTGGCACTCAAGGCCTTCCATAGACTGACATCAGTCTAGCTTTTCAACCTCATCCCATAACACTCCATTTCACCTACTTGAAAAGCTCCTGCCCACCTTTACTAAGAGTTTGCAACACAGTTAATGAAGCTCAGGCTTAAATGTCCTCTAACCATGACTTGGGCTTTCCTGCCTTGATTTTTGGTATTCCTCATTCCTGGAATGGCCTTTCTCCTCCCTTTAAATCTTAATTTCTTACCCATCCTTTGAATTTTGGTCAAATGTCACCTTTCTTCTGCCCATGAAGATCCTTTCTTGAAGCTCACCTAATTTTGCACTTCTCTGATGCGCTTATCATAGACTATTCTGTATTGTCATCATTGTTATATTATCATAACCTTCTTATTATTAGATCTATGAGGAATAGAAAGAGGGGACACATGGCATATTGCAGTCTGTGAAGAACAGTAAGTGAGCCAATCGTCTAGAGAGAGTATGGAGGGAAGGAGTCTTTAGGTCAAGTGGAGAGATAGGAAAGGGCCAGCCAGCATCAGAGGACCTTTAAAGCGAGAGAAGATGATGTTTGAGTTTTAGAACCAGTAGAATTTACTGAGTAAGAGTTGAGCAAGATCTTCTCTTTAAGGTAACTGTCTTGGCAACTATGTGCAAGATGAATTAGTAGGAAAGAAGGAATTAAGAAGACTTAATTAGGAGTATATTACAGTAAAGGAGATAAGAAGGAGTGGAATTTTGAACTAGGGTAGTGACTATGTGAGAATGGAAGGAAGGGGATATATATACATGAGAGATAAAAAAAAATTTAAAAATTGAATGGGATATGTGAATCGAGTAAAAGTGAATAAAGGTTGATGGATGATGCTGGAGTTGGAAGCATGGAATAGGAGAGGTGTGTATGTCCTTGACAGCAGAGAGGTGGGTTTGGAGGAAAAGAGAATCAGTTCTGTTGTGGACATGGTGGGTCTGAGCTATCTGTGAGGCATCCTGGTCTGAGATGTCTATTAGGCAGTTAGTGATACTGGCTCAGAGCTTGAGCAGAGACTAAGACCACATATACAGAACCATTGTCGATCACTGAACCTATGAATCAAAGGTTCATTGATTTAAAACCAGAGGGTATCTTAGAGTCTATCTAGACTCATGTCTCCATTTTGTTAGATAAGGACACATGCCTGAAGAGATTTATTCTAGGGCACATAGATAATGACAGTTAAAACCCACACTCCTTCCATCTACCTTTGAGAAAAAAGAGAGAGAAAAAGAGATGGACTCATGACAGAGCCTTAGGTACTCCTATAGTTAGTATCAAGGGAAGATGAATTGTCAGATGAAGAACAATGAGAAAGCCAGGGCATGAAAACCCAGAGAGGAGAGAGAATACAGGAGGTCATGAATAATGTAACTTCCTTCAGAGAAGACAAGAAATATTGAAGATTGGGGAAATCCCATTGGATTTAGCATAGTGGCCATGGATAACTTGGGAGAGAGCCATTTCAGTTCAATGATGAAACTGGAGGCCAGATTGCAAAAGATTTCAAAGCAAGTGAGACTAATGGACACCTTGACTATAAACAAGCATTTTCAAGAAGAAAAATAAACTAATAGCTGGAGAGATATGCAAAATATCTAAAGTGAAGGAGAAGGAAGACAGACAGAGAGGGGGGAAGGAAGAAAGAAGAGAATACTTATAGAATGTATGGAAAGAGATAAAGCATACTAGCTGAAGGCATGTGAAATCTAGCACAGATTTTTAAGATGGAGGGATTTCAGGAATCATCAGGGAAGGGATATATACATATATAGAAATTAAAGTTAAGAGAAGACAATCTGCTAAAGACAGAAAAGTTTAGGATCAAAGGAATTTGTAGAATGCCCTGTCTTGACAAAAAGGGTTATGATTTCATTAGAAATTGAGGTAAAAAGAAGATATAGTGGGGAATGGTGTCAGATAAATGAGATGAAGAGGGAAGGGCTCTGTGGCAAATAGCCTCATTTTTTTTTTCCAGGAAAGTAAGTTGATGCCAGATTGCTGTTCATTCAGGAGGCAATGAGGACACATTAAAGTTTTGAGCTGGGCAGTGATGCTGAGGAAGACTAATCTAATATCTGTATGGGAGAGATTAGAACGTGGAATCCCAAGAATCACAATGTCTAAAATAGTGTTAACAACACAGTAGGCATTCATCAAAAATATTTGTTGCTTGATTGATTCCAGCCAAGACTCTCCCATCTAGAGCCAAGAACAACATTGTAATCTCACCCTAAGCATACACTATTTTAACCTTGAGGCCCTGGTATCAATTTTTTTTTAAAAAATAGTCTTCAGGGTTTGTAATGATCAGATTCACTTCAGAAAACACAACTAAAAATATAGTTACAGAGAGCACAGCTGGGTATAGTTGACAGCAACAGGATAATAACAATATTTTGTACTGAAATAACAGCTCTTTACAGAAGATCTCAAAGCACTTTGCAAATGAGTATCATTATCTAGATTTTTTTTTTAGGATCAGGAAATGGAAATCCCCAAAATGATGGGATTGTCAAGAGCCTGATGCTTCCTGTTGAGTCAATAGTAGGGCCTAGAATAAAATGCAAAAGTGCTTGTGAGGTGGAAGAGAGCCCAGGGCTGGCTCCACAAGCTTCAAAGTTTCCAAAGACTCCTATACTTTATTTAGCAAATACATGTGATATCTTGCTGTCAGGTAGTAAATGCATGCAGACCAAACATCCAGATGAAAAGTAGTGGGGGAAAAAAATGCCTAACAAATAAGGATTATAAGAACACCTACCCCTTATGATGAGAATCAAATGAGATAATATATGTAATAAATGATGCAAATCTTACAGCACTCTATAAATATTGGGTATTATTAGATATTTTTAAAGTAACATAAAGAAGGAGAAAACAAACATTTATTGAATTCTTGTGTTCCAGGTACTATCTCATTTGATCCAAACAATAATCCTACAAAGTAGGCCCTATTATTTTCTGCATTTCACAGTTGAAGAAGCTGAGGCAGAGATTAAGTGACTTACCTAGGGTCACATAGTTAATAAGTTCTGAGACTGGATTTTGAACTCAGGTCTTCTGACTTCATCTGGCAGCTCACTGCCTCTAAGCAATCTTAGCCCCTGACAGATGATGCAACAGACTTTCCTTCTCTGGGTTGATCCTCAGGAACATTTGGTTGTGGGAAGTTACAGACTGTCAGACTTTATTGTTTTGTTCAGTATTTTTGTTTAATTGGGGATTTTTGTTTGTTTGTTTAAAAAGGAAGGTTCATTGGTGGGAGACAAGAAAGAGATGAAACCAGAAATATTATTGGCAGTGCCATAACATGTACTGTTAATTGTACAAGGCATTAACAAAACTTTAAAAAACACTGAGAGCAAGGATAGTCTGAAATTATTAAAAGATATTTAGTTTAGGGGGCAGCTAGGTGGCACAATGAATAGAGCACCAGCCTTGAATTCAGGAGGACCTGAGTTCAAATCTGATCTCAGAGACTTAATATTTACTAGCTGTGTGACCCTGGGCAAGTCACTTAACCCCAGCCTCAGGGAAAAAAAAAAAAAAAAAAAGAAAGAAAGAAAGATATTTAAAGGGCAGCTAGATTGCAATGGATAGAGCTCCAGGACCAAAGTCTGTCTGGAAGACCTTAATTCAAATGCAGTCTTAGAAGCATATTATCTGTGTGACCCCAGGCAAGTCACTTAACCTTGTTTGCCTCAGTTTCCTGATATGTAAAATGAGCTGGAGAAGGAAATATCAAACCACTCCAGTATCTTTTTATTTTTATTTTATTATTATAGCTTTTTATTTACAAAATATATGCTTGGGTAATTTTTCAGCATTGACCCTTGCAAAACCTTCTGTTCCAACTTTTCCCCTCCTTTCTCACACTCCCTCCCCTAGGTGGCAGATAGACCAATACATGTTAAATATGTTAAAGTATATGTTAAATCCAATATATCTGTATACATATTTATACAGTTCTCTTGCTGCACAAGAAAAATCAGATCTAGAAAGAGGGAAAAAAAACCTGAGAAGGAAAACAAAAATGCAAGCAAACAATAACAGAAAGAGTGAAAATAATATGTAGTGTTTCACACTCATTTCCCATAGTACTTTTGCTGGGTGTAGCTGGTTCTATTCATTATTGAACAAATAGAGATGATTTGTCTCATCTCATTGCTGAAGAGAGCCACATCCATCAGAATTGATTATCATATAGTATTATAGTTGAAGTATCTAATGATCTCCTGGTCCTGCTCATTTCACTCAGCATCAGATCATGTAAGTCTATCCAGGCCTTTCTGAAATCATCCTGTTGGTCATTTCTTACAGAACAATAATATTCCATAACATTCATATAAACTTATTCAGCCATTCTCCAATTGATGGGCATCCATTCAATTTCCAGTTTCTAGCCACTACAAAAAGGGCTGCCACAAAGATTTTTACACATATCACTCCAGTATCTTTACCAAGAAAACCCCAAATGGGGGTCACAAAGACCAAAACAATTAAATAACACCAATAATCATTTTGGAACATCTAATATATATAATGTGTTCTCAAAGGGTGTTTCTATTAGTCCCACTATAATGAACAGTAAAGATCATTTACATATTAAATTCTAATATGCAAAGGATACTTTTAATTACTTGAAAGTTCTCATTAAATCAGTTAAATATCCCTCTTGAAATCTAATTTACATTATTCATTTACTTAGCATCTTTTTTTAAAGAAAATTTCAAAGACAAATTTTCACCCAGTCTACTTCTAAATAATCAATTCCAAATTAATATGATCAGAATTAATGAAGTTTTACTAAATATATTTATAATAGCTTAAATTGTAACGGAACATTTACATTTTAAAAAGCAATTTTCATGTCTATTATCTTATTTTAGTTTTCCGACATTTATGGTTTTCATTTGACAGATGATTAAACTTGAAGCCCATAGAACTTGTAATTTACCTAAAGTCTCACATCCCTGGAAGGAGTCAGGACAAGAGGCCAGGCCTATTGACTCAATTAGACTAGAATTTCTTTGAGAGGAAAAACTGATTCTCACATCTCTGTGTCACCCTAGTACCTATCAGTGTCATTTATTCATTAATTCCTTCATCAAGCAAATATTAGATGCTTATTGTGTGAACTAGGCACTGGGAGATATACAAAATTCAAGTAAGATACCATCCCACAGTCTAATATGGTGATGACACCAACATATAGAGCTTAAATCAGAGAGATCAAATGATGTTTGGAGAAAATAGAATTTAAGGTGAACTTTAAAGGGTTGGCACTCTTTGCAAACAGAAGATAGATTAAAAAAAATCTGTGTTGATATTTATCATCTTCCCTTCCTACCCCAAACCCATAATTCTTTCCATTGTGGAACCAATATACTTCCACTCTGGTAGGTTTGCAACCACTCAGAGTTGCAACCTAGACTTTTTACTCTTCTTTATTTCCTTTATCCCATCAGAAAATCTCTGAATTTTAGAGTCAGTATGAAATGAAAGAAAGAAAAATACTTATTAAGCAATTACAACGTGCTAAGTACTATACAAAGAGCTAGAGATAAAAAATTTAAAAATAATAACAGCTCTTCCATCAAGGAGCTATTCTAATAAAAGAAAACTATCTGTACAAATATATGTGTGTATATATATATATATATACATATATGCACATGTGTGTGAATATATATATATATGTATGTATGTATGTATGTTTGTTAATTTACATAGTGACTAGAGAAGGATATTTTAGTTTGGAAAGCTATAGGGATTGGTAAGCAAAGCCACAGAGAATTAGATTGAAATAAGCAGTGACAAAATTAGTTTATTATGACTGCAGAAGTATAAAGCAGAGATGGGACAAGAGGACAGAAGAAGATATTTTGGCTAATAAGATGGCGAGAGAGCAAAGTGAATTGTGGCTGTAGCCAGTATGAGATATAGTAGGCAACTTGTTCATCCTTCATTTTAAAAAAGGGTCAATGACATCATGGGAAATGTCTTGACTTGTTCATGAGATGTATTAGAGTGAGGCAGAGATGCCCAAAATCATCAGCCTCAGCTTCTCTTCCTGAGTCTTCAAAGTCCGATGGCAAGACAAAAGACAGGATGACTGGCAGTGGTCCAGGATGACTTTGCTCTCTTCAGTGATTGACCAAGTTCTAAGTGCTCCATAGCCCCTGCTTCAGTTGCTCTCACAGCCATTGGAACAAATTGTCCTCATTCACCCATTCTGCCAAGAGAAGTCTTCACATGTTTGAGGTAGACATTACCCTAACTCTCCAACTGTTTGTAGCCTGCCAGTTATTCTCAAATTGGTTTAGCGCATCGTTACTGATGTATGGCCTCTGCAAATGCAATCGTAGTTAGGAGAAAACTCAGCATCTATCGGACCTGTACCTGAAACGAATACCCAGAATAACATTCTCAACTAGTGGTAATTCAGCCTCTGCTTGAAGGAAGGGAACTCACCACTTCCTGAAGCAGTGTATTCAACTTTGAATAATCCAAATTCTTGGGAAGATTTTCCTAATATCAGTTATCCAAGTCTTATTAATTGTACTTCCACAACATCTCTTCCATCTAGACCATTTTCTCCATCCTAATCCAAATACTCATCTCCTTAACCTGGGTTATTGCCACAAAATCCTAAAGGTGCTCCTTCTCTCAAATCTCTTTCTGCTCTAACCATTTTCCATACAACTGCCAAAATGATATTCCTAAAACACAGATCTCACCAGTTCTCTCTCCTCTATAATACACTCCAGTGGTTCCATGTTACTTGTAGAATGAAATATAAACAATTGAGTTGCCATTTAAAAGTTTTTCACAAGCCAGCTCAAATTTATCTTTTCAGACTGATTTCACATTATTCTCACTCACTTTGTGTTTCCATCAAACTATTCTCCTTGCTCACCCTGAGGCACAATATCTCTTCTCCCCACATCTCAGACGGCTTTGCAAAAATCATCCCCTATGTCTAGTGGAAAACATTCCCTTCTCATCTCTCTCACTTTGAATTCCTTCAAAGCATAATTCAATCACTACTTCCTATAGGAGGCCCTTCCTAATCTCTACCAGCTGCTAATGCCTTTCCCAAAATATATAACTTTGTATTTATTTCACATATATTTTGAACTTGGATTTGTATATGCAGTTTTTCCCTCTCAAGGACAGAGACTATTTTGTTTTTGTCTCTCTATACTCACTACTTAGCTCAGTGTTTCTGACTTAAGCACACTGTGGGTGCTTAATAAGCCCTTGTTGAGAGGTTAATAGGTTAATGAAATGCTCTTTCCTTCTGACCTTGAAATGTGAAAGCTGTCTGCCATTTTCAGGAATGGTTTCCATTTCTTTAGGTCATTAATTGGGAGATGCGCTGGATTTTACCAGGAAAAAAAAAAAAAAAAAAAAAAAAGACAGTACACATTGCACTTTAGCTTTAAATCCTGTTTCTCCCCTTAACCTTATAGGGCAATGTTGAAGGAATCCTATATTGACAAGACACGTGTTGCTGTGTTTGGAAAGGTGAGTCTATGTTTTCCATATGGGGCACACCCATCTATTGAAAAGCATTAAATGATTTCATCATTTCAACTTCACTTTGATTTACTGAAAGTGTCTACAGTTTGATGACCTGTGATTTATTATTATTATTTTGCTTTTAAGAGATAAGTTGTTTGCTTAGCTTTTTTTCTTCTATGTTCTCTGGGGAAAAGAGGGAAAGGAAGATGCTAGCTACTATTAGGTATCAGCTGCTTTATTGCATCGCACCCATAAATCTACTGTTGTTTATGGTCTGATGCCAAAGGGGAAAGAACAATCAGTAGAGTTTCCTTGTATCATATATTCTGTGAATAGAGGCAGTGCACTATAATGGATGGAGGGTTTAACCTGGTGTCAGAAAAATCTAACTTCAAACCTCACTTAATAGTTTTGTAACCCTGGCTAAGTCCTCAAAGCTTCCTAAGACTTTCCTAAGCAAATTACTGGCCAAGGATCTAATCAATTCTGTCTGCTCTAGTACCTGCCCTGAGATTTATTTTCATATATAAAACCATTCTTAGCATCAGGTCTACAAAAGCAGACTTGATTTGATCCATGGGTTAATTCATTATTTATTTGTTATTTGTATTAGTATGCTACAGAGAGTTGCCACATAGAGTTTCCCAAGCAGACAAAAAAAAAAAAAAAGATTCTTAAAGCCTTCCTAGATTTAAGTATTTTTAAGGTGCAATAATTACATTCATTTGCCAGTTGGCTTGCTTGCTGTGTAAAGTAGACAGGAGATAGTCCTTAAGAGATTCAAGAAATGGATTTTTGCCAAGCATTGAATCTGAAGAGCATCTGCCTCTCAAATGATTAGATCCTTGACCCTGATTTCCTTCTCTCCCATCACTTGCAAGGGAGGGATTGTGGATCATTATAAGATGTCCAGAGAATGGATTACATAGGTTTTGCAGAAACAAAATCAATGCAACCAAAATGATAATGAAAAGAGAAATGGGGATGGGGGGAAGAAATTGCAACAAGTATCTCTAATAAAGGCCTCATTTCTCAAATATTTAGAGAACCAAGTGAAGTTTATAAAAATACAAGTCATTCCCTAATTGATAAATGGTCAAAGGATATAAACAGGAAATTTTCGGACAAAGAATCTAGTCATACAAAAGGCAAAAACAACTCATACCTCAAAGCTATCACAGTAGCTAATGTAATAAAAAAAGGAAAATATTAGATGTTGGAGGGGATGTGGGAAAACTGGAACACTAATACATTGTTGGTAGAGTTGTGAATTGATCCAATTATTCTGGAGACCAATTTGGAACTATGTCTAAAGTGTTATAAAACTCTGTATACCTTTGATTCATTAATATCAGTGCTAGGTCTATATTGCAAAGACATCCAGAAAAAGGGGGGGGAGAAGATTCCTATTTGTACAAAACTAGCAGTTCTTTCTGTGATGACTAAGAATTGGAAATTAAAGGGATGCCCATCAATTGGGGAATGGCTAAATAAGCTGTAGCATGTGATTGTATTGGAATATTACTTTGCTATAAGAAATGGTAATCAAAATGATTTTAGAAAAATCTGGAAAGACGTGAACTCATGTATAGTGAAGCAAACAGAACCAGGAGAACATTGTACACAGTAATAGCAATATTGTTCAATGAGGAACTGTGAATAACTTAGAAAATTGTATTGCTGAAAGTAGCTAAGATAATCCTAATGAAATAATGAAGAAAACATACAATGCACATCCAAAGAAAAAATTTCTCACTTTCTTTCATTTTTTTAGTTTTCATGTACAAAATGACTAATATGGAAATGTTTTACATAATTACACTTGTATAACCTATTATCAGTTTAATTACCATAGAGGAAAGGATGAATTTGGAATTCAAAACTTTATTTTTTTCTCAATAGTATTTTATTTTTTCAAATACATGTAAAGACAGTTTTCAACATACGTTTTTGTAAGACTTTGTGTTCCAAATTCTTTCCCTCCCTTACCTTTTCCTTCCCCAACACAGCAAGCAATATGATATAGGTTAAGTACATATAATCCTTTTAAACATATTTGTCATGTTGTGTAAGAAAAATAAGACCAAAAGGGGGAAAAAACCCACAAAAAACAAAGCAACCAAAAAAAGGTAAAAATACTGTGTTTCGATCCACATTCCATCTCCATAGTTCTCCCTTTGATGTAGATGGCATTTTCCATTCCAAGCCTATTGGAACTGCCTTGAATCACCTCCATCACAGTTGATCATCACATAATCATATTATTACTGGATACAATGTTCTCCAAGTTCTACTCACTTCACTCGGTATCAGTTCAGTATCAGTAAATCTTTCCAGGCTTTTTAAAAATCAGCCTGCTGATCATTTCTTATGGAGCAATAATATTCTATTACATTTATATACCATAACTTATTCAGCCTTTCCCCAACTGATGAGCATCCACACAATTACCATTTCCTTCCTACTACAAAAAGTCCCCTTTTTGCACATACAGTTCCTTTTCCCTCTGGAACTCAAAATTGTAAATAAAAATATTTAAGATATTGGGAGGAAAAATGAAATCCTAGGATTTGCTGTTAAATGGGGTGAGGTGGGGAAGAAGTCTAAAGAATGGTTAGATCAGTACAAAGCATTGTCAGTACTGAAAGTACAACTCAAAGAGCTGGGTTCAGCAAATTCAGCTTTGAATGTGAAGGATAGAAAATTTATTTAGGATGGTTTCTTCTGTGTCAGGATTTTGCCTAGTATTTAATGAGAAATAGGAGCATATGAGACAATGAATAGCTCTGGATCCCAAATTAATATAATGTAATCAACAATAACAGAGCCAGACCTAAACAAAATGATGAAGTAGGCTTCTTGGGAATGTTAGCACCCTTCCATTTCTCACATTCCCATTCTCTTTCTACTTGCTCAGTGTTCTTATGCTTCCTATTGCATTTCCAAAAGGGATTCTTGGGGCCTTTTGAGATGGTGAGAAGGTATTATATCTCCCTACCCTTTACACCAAAGCTGCTTTTTTTTTTCCTCATCTGCATTTCTATATCAAAACTGATCTCTCCTACATCCCATCCCTTTAGGGCCTTCTAGAGAAATGAAATGAATCTTGACAAACCAATTTCTAGCTAAGATGGTAAAGGATGATAATTCTTAAATGTGATGACTCTTCCAGGTAATATTTGTGTCTCAACAGTAACCTGCAATAACCTTACCCAGAAGAACGAATTATCTGAGAATTTTAGGCTTTCTTATCGCCAAACATTGATTGAAAGGAGGGGGAGGAAAAGCAAAAAATTAAGGAACAGCCTAATTATAACTATAAAAGAGGAAACTTGAATAGGAATATTTTTATGATAATATACAGGGAAATGAGTAAAATGTTATAACACTATATATTGAGATTCATTTATTTAAATGTTCATAATAGTTAATCAAACTTAGTTATATTCATTATCAATACTAAATTTGTAACAAATTGCTATAAAAATGAGGACCTAATCATGTAGATATATGTAGGCATATGACTGTTTTGCATTTATATATTTCACAGTCCTCTATTCATCTGTCAAAATAACATATATAAGGTATAATTTCCCTCCTTTAAGAGATACAGTGATTTCCTATTACTCTAGATTAAATGTAAACTCCTCTGAGCAATTAATATCTCCCAGACTGATTTCACATTAGTCCCCCTCACGTGTGTCTCCATCTCCTTCCTCCTCCCTTTCACCTCCTAACTGGTCTAATTCACTTCCAAATTCAGCTCAACTGCTGCTTCCTACAGGTGATCTTTTGGGATTTTCTCAGTTATCCTTCTACCCAGTGACTCCTCCCCACTCCCCAATAGCTCTATATTCTGTATAAATTTCACATGTTAATGATATGGAACAAGAACTATAATCAGTCCACTGTCATAACCCATCCTGTTTGAAACAAAAATGTTCTGACAACAGACTGAGTAAAGTTCTTATTCCATGTCACCTGCATCCTCAAGAAGAATGTAAGATAGTTGACAGCAGGGCTTTTTAAAAATTTTTTTTTTGTATTTTCAGTGACCAGCACATAGTAGACACTTAACAAATGTGACAGTAAAAACACAAAACTCAAGAACAAAGGATTGATGAGAGAATGTGTTTCCTTTTGCTTTTCAGGGCAGTTGAGTAGAAATGGATTCCTTTATTATAATAATAAAAGTACTATTATAACAATGGAGTATAATTATAACAATTATAATTATAATAATGTGCTTGTGCTTTATTTCCATCATATCCTGAAACTGTTTGAATTACTAACTTATGGAAATGTATATCTAATCTTTTTCTCTTTCTACACTAGGATTATGGTGGGTACCTGAGTACTTACATTCTTCCAACAAAAGTGGAAAATCAAGGTCAAAGTCAAGGTCCAGTCTTCACCTGCGGTTCTGCTCTCTCCCCTATAACAGACTTCAAATACTATGGTAAATAGCCCTTGTCACCAGGAGGACTGATTCTCAGAGGACATGATTGATATATCTGTGAGCAGTATTGCTTCCCACATACACCCTCAGCTCAAATCCTTATCTCTCCATCTTCAGTGACTCAAGAGTCCCTTACAAAGGCAATTTGTATAATGCACCCTGGTGGGGGAAGTGTCTCCGAAAATACCTAGCCCCTTCCTTCTACCTTTCCAGTCTTGCTCCTTACTGAGCACCGTACCACCAAGGTGGTACAGTGGTTAGAGTACCAGGCTTGGAGTCAGGAGGACCCAAGTTCAAATTAAGTCTCAGAAAACTTAGTAGCTGGGCAATCACTTGACTTCTGTTTGTCTCAATTTCCTCATCTGAAAAAAATGGGAAGAATAATAGCACCTACCTCCCAGGGTTGTTGTTAGGATTAAATGAAATACTTGTAAAGGGCTTGGTGCATTGTCTGGCCCCTATAAGCTATTGTATAAATGTTAGCTATGATGATGATGATGATGGTTATTATCTTCCTACTAGTTTCTCTAGCTTTTTTTAAGACTCAGCTCCAGTCCCACTTTCTTCAGGAGACTTTTCCCAGTGTCTCCCACTCATTGCTAGTATAATTTCCTCTGAGGTGAATCTCTCCTAGAATATAAGTTCCTTAAAAAAAAAAAAAAAAAAAAAGAATATAAGTTCCTTTAAGGTCAAGACTATTTCTTCTATATTCCCAGGATATTGCACAGTGCCTATCACAGAGCAGGTGCCTGCTGGCATCTATTACCACAAATCACATTTATATTCTGCAGGAGCTGGACTTAAAACAGATTGAAGGTCTAATTACTTAAGAGTGAGAAGTGCTCAACCCCAGCTAGAGAAGGGAAGAGAGCAAGCCTTTGTACCTACATTTTCACTCCCATTTCTTTCCTCCTTCATGGCCCTAGGTCTCTAAAGGGCCTTCACTGGATTGAGGGTTTATATCTTTCTTAGGTGTTTTCTGAGAAAGAAAGGAAAAAGTTGAAAAGTAGTTGAGTTTTTTTGTGGCAGAACATGAGGTATCCGAATAGTACAAGTGTAGCCTCTTTCTTTCTTTCCCCATACTTAAAAAAAAATCCTGAACTTTACTTATGTCTTTATGAGCCATTTCCCTAGATGGAATTAACTATGCTGTTCAATTTTCTAAGCAGTTTTTGTCAAATAATATGTATATGTCCCAGTAACAATGCAGATTGTCCCCTGTACCTAGAGTACATTTCCTTATCACCTCTACCTCTTAGTTTGATCCCTAGTTTTTTCAAAGTTTTGCTCAGGTATCACCTTGTAAATAAGATCTTTCCTATTCTCACAACCACTCCCCCCAAAATTATCCATATTTATTTTATATTTCCTGGTGCCTGTCATGAAATGAACATGATCTAGATGATAAGGAAAGGGTCTGAAAATTCACAATAGCTGAATTTTTCTATTCAAAAATCTACCTTCCATTATAGATTTAATTTAAATCTTTAGTAAAACCAGGATTACTTAGAATGCATAGAAGTTCTGATATCAGGGTTGGATCTTCTAGGTACTAGAAAGTTCACTTAAAAAACACTCTTTTTATTTTAATCTTGTAGAAATGTTTTTAAATATATGCTTTCATTTCCCTATCTTTGTAAAAGAGAGAATTGACTTCTGCCTTGATGATTAAGGAACTAGCAGTGCCTAAAAAAATCATCATTCTAAACACGAATCTTCAATCATTCAAAATTTTGGATTCAGCTAGAAATAGCATTGGAAAAAAACAGAATTGCATGTATCTTAAGCCTCATGAATTTCTTCTGGCAATGACTTATTTAATCTTTATTTGATTCTTTTCCCTTGTGTATAATTTCATTTTACACTCATTTATTAAATACTACATACAAAGTTCTGTGCTAGACCTTGGAGATAAAAAATAGTATTTTCCCAGCTCTTAACAAAGTTACACATTCTAATAGAAGGACACAAGTAGGTTTTATAGAAGATAATTTGAGGAAGAACATTAGTAATTGAAGGGATCACAAAAGTCTTTGGGCATTAATTCAGAAATCACATTAATATAGGCCCAGGAAACAAAGGTTTTACAATCAAAAGAAAATCCAAAGTACACATTTTAAAATACCATAGTAATTTGCTTTATTCAAGCAAAAAGTCTACTAAATCAAGATAAAGATCTGTTTTTGTGAATGGAAATGGGCAGAGTATCTGTCTTCCAAGCCAAGGGATAGGTAGCTAATATTTTCCTCTTTTCCCCCCAAAGCTTCTGCATTTTCTGAAAGATATTTGGGCCTCCTTGGAATTGACAACAGAGCATATGAGGTATGTTTGGACAGGGTGACCCTCAACCAACAACCACCCAGTCTAGGATACAGAAAGCATCTTCTTTATGTGTCCCTCCAACATCTCATCACTAATTGCCTGGGATCCCCCATTTTTTTCTTTCATGTACCCAATGACTTTATCGCCTTTCCTATGAACCTTTGCATTTGAAGCCCCCCGTTGTGGAATAAAAGCTAAATTTGTCTGTTACTAAAGGAAATCCAAAAGGCTTTAAAGAAATATGCCCTCTCTTCTTTGCCAAGTGGAGGAAGAGAAAGAAAATATGGAATATTGCATATGCTTTTAGGCATAGTTGATGTATTAGTTTTGCTGAACTGTTTTTCTCTTTAACTTTTGTTATAAATGATGGTTTTCTGAATAAGGAAATAGGAGGGACATATTTGGAAATGAAGAGGATATAAAAGCATAGTGAGAGAACTTTTTTTTAAAGAAATATAAAATAAAAAGGGCCTGCTGATATCATTAGGCAAATAATCCTGGCACAGGGATCCATCCCAAGTTAGTTCCCTAAAATCATGTTACTTAATTGTCTTTCTAATACTATTATATTTGGATAAAAAGCTATTTTCTGTTTCTCTGGCTAGTATACTAGAGAAGTATCTGAGTTGCCAAGAGAGGCGGGGGTGCACAGTGGAATATGCCCCAGGTTAGGAATCGGGAGACCTGAGTACCAGCCCCATCTCTTATAGACCATATGACCTTAGATGAGATCCTCAAAAATTCCAGTGTCATGCTATCCCTCCCAGGCTTTTGTAAGGCTCAGTGGAAGAGTACTAGACTAAAGTCAGAAAGACCCAGATTACAATCACAACCCTACCAGTTTATTTAGTTGGGTCACCTTGGGCAAGTCCTTTAACCTTTCTGTTCCCAACATCCCACATCTATTCAATCAAGTGTTGGACTATATGATCAATCACTTTCAGTGATAGGGTAATATAGCTAGTAGTCTATTTTCTTAAACTATCTTTGGGTGAGGGATGCCTTCATCAGGATATCCTGTATGGGGGGGTGGGGGTCACTTTGTTCATTATAAACCACAGGAGCAAAAGTATGGCCTGAATGATTGATCCCATTTCTCAGACATAGAACTAGCTAGTGTTCATAGCATAGAACTAGCTAGTGTTCATTGGCCAAAATACTGGCACTTTGTAATAAAGAAGAAAAACTTTTTTTATTATTCTTTTTTGATCTGGTGAGCAAAGGCAAGAATTAACAAAGAAAAGCTCTGAATCATGGGATTATTCCACCTTTCCTCCCCATCTTCCAGAGTCGCTGCCTATTTCTGAGGGTCTTCCCCTCCCAGATTCATTCATTAATTTAGATTTTGGGGGGATTAAATGAAAGAGATTCTTTGCTACCTAGTAACTACCTAGCCTTAATCAGTGAATAGGTTAAACTGAGACCTGTTGAAGCTTTTAATTTAAAAAAGCCAAGGTTTCCCATTCTCATCCAGAGCCATCTCCTGATCTATATCTGGCTACTTAACCCAGATGACACTGGAGGGGAAAGTGAGGCAGGTGATCTTGCATACCCCTCCTTCACTTCAATCCAATTCACTTGCATGTCATGGTATCACCACCTCTAGAAGAGATGGCCCTTTTCCAGAAGGAAGGACAAAAACAACAGCAAGGAAGTCTAAAAGTCTAAGTGCAGTCTTAAGCTTTAAAAGCATAAATACTTTGAAGACATCCTGTATATGCATTTAAAAAACACTTTATTTCTTGTGCTAAAAACTACTAATTCACACCCTTGGTCTGTGCCTCCCTTCAGATGACTAGATTAGCCCATCGGGTGTCATCCCTGGAAGAACAGCAGTTCTTGATCATCCATGCAACTGCGGATGGTAAGTGACCTAAGCAATGATTGGACATTTACCTGGGAATAAGTTCCATTTTAATTGTGATTATGGCTTCTGAAACACACTTCTTTTTTCCCCCCTGCAGAAAAAATCCATTTCCAGCATACAGCAGAGCTCATTGCACATCTAATTAGAGGAAAGGCTAATTACAGCTTGCAGGTATGGTATATGTGAACAGACCTGTTTTCTCATTTAGAAAACATAATTGTGTTATTGCACCCCAACTGGGCTCATTCTCCTCCTTCCCTCCACTCGTGCTGGCTAACTGGGTCCCCAGAGGGCAGCTAACTATTTCTTCCCTTGGCATCCCAGGGACAGCCCTGAGGGGTGGAGGACTCTATTACTATCATTTATGAGCCCCCAGCAGGTATGTTCCCCCTTGATTACAGCCAGCCAGGTTCAATTACCTTTAGAAAGGGTATTTTCTGAGATGGCACAGTCAAAACAACCAGAGCAAAAATGCTACTTCTTACACACATACAAGAACACTAGGGAGAATGAACCTAAATATGGAAGGCCAAAGGGTGTAATTCAAGCCCTTGGTTATTAGAAGTCCTCCTTTACCTTGTGAGTCCTCATGGAGATCTTCTCTGGTTTCATCGTGCTTCTCAACTCCAGACTCTGCCATGAGTCAATAGTGCTCTAGGGATGCTGCTACTATCCCAGGTAGGAAGTCCAAAACTTCGGACTCTTGTAAGGTTGAGGGAGAGGAGTCAGCAGCTCTTTCCCACATACAAAGTGATTCCTTCTAGAGCACTCAGCTATTGCACCTGGAGACTGATCTGTTTTCAGAATACCACATTGCACCAGGTGTAACTTATTCCCTTCAGTCAACCACACAGCCATTCCTGTGGGGTGTCATTTGCTTTCACTGATTGATTGGTTGAAATATGATACATCCCTGGTAGAATATTCTGTGCAGAAAACATGGATTTTTACATAGCAAGTCTCGTTTCTACAAATCACACCTGTGTTTGTGTATACAGTTCTGTCACAGAGTTGAAAAGACCCTTAGAAGTCACCTAATACAACTCTTCATTTTACAGAGGAGGGATCTGAGCCCCAGAGTTTAATGACTGGTCCAAAGTAGTAAGCACCAAAGGCAGAATCTCATGCCAGGGCCGTTGCTTCTCTGTGCCATGTTAATGCACGCAGCTCAGACATGGTGGGTAAACAGACTAAATAATCAGCCCAAAGACTGCATTAGCACACAGAGAATCTGAAACTTGGAAGGGACCTCAGTCATGAAATCCGATGCATATTGAACAGAAATATCTTCTACAACATCTCTAATAAGTAGCTCTCCAGCTTCTGCTTGAAGGCTGCTAGTGAGGAATAATTGACTAACCTTCCCCCCACCCCCCACCTCAACTCATCCCTTTTTTGGACAGCTCCAATTCTGTGGAGGTTATAGAGACATTTTGCTTCAGTAAGCAACACTTGCTAAAGCAGACTTTCCTGGTGTCCTCAGTTTTCAGCACTCTCCCCAACAGCCACAATAAAATAAAGCAAAACAAGTTATCTTCTATTTACTTCCCGGCTTGTATGCCCTTAGAATGCCAGAGGGTAGAGACTGTTTCATTTTTGTCTATGTATATTATCAGCACTTAGCATAGTGCTTTTCATATATGGCTGTTTCTTACATGCTTACTGATGTGAATTAGGAGACATTGCCTTTCTGCTTATGATATGATGAATCAAGAAGGAAGGCTTCCTGTACCACTGACCCCATAATGAACAAGGTAGATCAGCATCAAAATAACTATTCCATGGAGGAAGGTAGGGGCGATTGGAACTTTGTTTTAGTAAGCCTGCTGGATAAACCTACACTCCCGTAGAGTTGATCAATTTTAGAGCAAAGGAAGGAAGAGTTTGGGGTCTGGCAAAGTAGGATTTCAAACTAGGATCAGTAACCAATAAACATTTATAAAAAAGACCTATCATATGCTAGTCATATGCTAAGCATTAGTTTACAAAAAGGGGCAAAAGGCCATGAGGAACTCAGCCTGATGTGGAAGACAACCAAACGGATTATAGATACAAAATAAAAAGGAGCTAATTCAAAGAGGGAAGGCATTAGAATTAAGAGGGGTTGGGAAATACTTCCTATAGAAGAAAGAATTTTATTTGGGACTTAAAGAAAGCTAGGATATGGCCACACAGAGAGGGAGAGCATGGGAGATAGCCAGAGAAAATGTCCAGAGCTGAGAGATGAAATGTCTTGTTCATGGAACAGCCAGGAGGAGCCAATCACTAGTTTGAAGAGTATATGGTGCAGAATAAGATTTAAGAAGACTGAAAAGGTAGGAGGAGGCTGGCTGATGAAGGGCTTTGAATGCTAAACAGATTTTGTATTTGATGTGGAGGCAATAGGGAGCCATTAGAATTTATTGAGCACACATGCCTATTGCATGTTTTGGAATCAAAACCTTTTATTTTACCTTAACCTTCTTTCCTGAGTTCCACATTTCCATTTATCTGCTGGAACTTTCCACCAAAATGTTCTGCCTGGCTGAATTCTGCATCCACACCTTAATCCAAGATTATCTTCCTCCATCCCTCACTGCTGCAAATTAAAAAAAAAAAAAAAAAGAAAAAGAAAAAACAACCTTACCTTTTTCTATAAATGACTAGCTCAAGCATCCAGACCATCAGATTTATGTCTTCCCTAATCTTACATGTCAAATTTATTGCCACTTCCTGTTAGGAACATTTCTCTTTTCTAGTTCTCTACTCACATTGCCTCCATGTTACCGCCTTTTGCCTACACACTTATAATCACAGGTCCAAAAAAACCCAGAACTTCTGTTTGCATCACCTGCAAAATCTCTAGTGGCTTCATTTTGCCTACAAACTATAATATACACTCATGGCTCTGGCTCTTTCCAATCTATCTTCAGTCTGTCTTTCCAGACTTATCTCATGCTATTCTTTTTCATCTATTCTCCATTCCAGCCAAACTAAACTCATTATGACTTTCTATTCTCCCAGGAATTCTCCCTCTCCTATCTCTTGGCCATTGCTCACATCATCATCCGTACTTATTTATCATATTCTTCTGCCAGTATCATCCTCCATTAGACTGGAAAGTATCCTTCCCTCCTCTCATTTTTCCACAGCATTTTTTGAACCATTCCTTGAAGTCAGGGATTATTTAATATTTGTCTTTGTAACCTCTGCACCAGATGAGGGTCTGACAAGTAGTAGATAATTAATAAATGCTTCTTGATTGTCTTAAAAATATTTATGTACAATGAAGGATTGGCCAATAAGGGCCCTGTCCTTAGGGACACGTTTAATATTATCAATCTAATGCATAACCATGTAGAGGCTTAGTGAGCCTGATTCTAGAAAATGCAAGTATCTTAGACTACTTAGTGATGAATAGACCTTAAATTGGCTGCTGAGTCAGAACTGATTAGCCATATAAAGGCTTTAAAAGGTTTCAGCAGATGACATCACTTTCTTTTTCCTGGTAACTTTCCAGTAAAAAGAAAAAAGAAATACTGAGTTTCCAAGTCATATGAGTTTCATGGCCACATGTCAGTATAGGTGGAGAAGTAGATATGGGAACCCCAGCAGCACCTGGTACTTCACTTCCTCTCCTAAGCCACTGTATGACTGGGAAGACCTGGTACCACTTCTGTTGGATATATTCTTTCTTGATCTTAGGTAAATGTGTATCAGACATAGAAATGGAATAGCCCAGGGTATTATCTTGTATTCAAGGCAAGTAGTGATCCAGGTGGGTAGGGATAGTAGTAATTGCAGCAGCAGATGTTCTGCAGCTGCCTGATCTTCTCCCTCAAGCCACCACAAGATCAGAAAACTTCCCTTGCCTGAAAGTTTATGAATTTCTTCTTCCTCATTCTCTCTCAGAAGAGAAGGTTCTTTTGGTCAAACCTTTTGTATGAACACTCAGTTCAATCTCAGCAATCAATTTAAGGTCTTCCATTATCATACAGTAACCAAAAAGATAAGATTTCTGCCCATGTTCTGAATCAGAGAGAGGAAGGGCCCTTTCTAGCATTCTTTTCTAGAAACAAACACAATAAGGCTCCATGTGGATGGGCATACTGCATTAGCCCAAGAAAGGTAGTCTCTCTGTTATCTCTTCTGTCATATACACTTATGTGTGTATAAAGATATAAGTATTAGATATGTGTATACTTATAGACACACTCTCACCAGGGCAAGATCTATCATTTCATTTCATTTTTATATCTCCAGTATTTATCATGTGTTGGGGGGGGGTGTTAATAAATATCTGATGAGTTGGGTTGAATTTCTGTAAATCTAAATGAAACAGTACAACTGATAGGCCATTAGATTTGGAATTTGGGTTAAATTTTTAGTAATTTGAATCATTATAGCCCCTTTACATCCATTGGATTTAAGTTCCTTCATTTTTAGAATAAAGGAATTGGACTGAATTAGCCAGAAACTTAAAAGTTTTCCAAAGCAAAACTTTATTAGTTGTTAAGATGATAGGATTTAGTCCTGAAAGTTATGTTTAGTTTTCCTTTACAAGTGATATACGCTGGACAAATAATGATTAAGGACAGTCTTTACACTGGTTCCCAAGATCAGACTCTGCTTTAAAATCATTCTTTAAATTCATCAAGAAGAACTAAGGGGATCTTGGATACCAACTTCCTGTTGGTCATATTCTTTCCTATCTGGCCCAGAGGTAATTCTCCTTGGTACACAGATGCTGGGGATTTTAAAAGCTTTACCTTCTCACCACTAATAGGACACCATAGACGCCCACCAGCAATTCTTTAATATTCATCTTTCCCCAACATAGCTTTTTTCCCCCGACCTTTTTTTTTTTTTTTTTTTTTTTTTTTTTGGTACTTTTTCTTGACTAACCTCAGCAAAATCTTACTGTTAGCATTTCTGACGCCATTTTTTCATGGCCGTAACATGCTTTTTTATATTCAGCATCTCTTACCTGGCTTTGTTTCCATCTTCAATTGGATCATCATTAAATAGTAGAAGTCACATAATTTGATCTTTATCTCAGCTTTCACTACATCCTTAGACAAGTCACTTTACCTCAATGGAACTGAGTTTTGTCATCTATAAAATGAAAGAAAAGTCAACCAAGCTATCTTTAATGTGCTTGACAATTCTAGATCCTATGCTTTTGTACCAAATATAAACTGAATAGTAACCATTTTATTCAACAAAGTTGCTCAATAATTGTATGGTGTCAACTCCATATTAAACAGAACCACTCTCAGAGCACCAATGTGGAAAAATGGAAATTGTTGAAAGACAACATACTTTGAGTTCTGACTTAGGCATTTATTAGCTATATGATCTCATAAAGTTCAGAATCATTCTCTGAATCTCACTTTCTTTATCTATAAAATAGAAGTCAGAACAATTGTATTATATTACTTCCTAAAGTTTTAAGGAAACATGGCCTCTATTAAATAGGAATAGGGACTAGACATGGAATGACATTAGCACAGTTACATCCTATCCGAGAAAATATCTACCAGTACAAATCAGCACCAACTTTCAATTTACAATCTTGCAAAGTTGGCAAAGTTATTTGGTTAAATGAAAAGTATTTCATTTAATAAGTACTATTGACTGATCTATAATTGGAGAGGACCTCAGAGGCCAACTGATTGAATTCCTTCAGTTTATAGATGAGGAAACTGAGGCCCAAAGAGGTTAAGCCCAAGGTCATCTGGATAGTGTCAGAGGTGGGATTTTCATCCCAGTCCTCCACAGAAAACTCATCTGAGATAGGAGGGCTTCATGGAGGAAGTGGGTCTTTCATTTACATTCTAATAACAATGATCATTTGTATAGTACTTTTAAGTTTTGACAAGTGTTTTACAAATGTCTCATTTTATCCTCACAACACTGTAAGTTGAAAAGCATATTGTCCCCATTTTACAGATGAAGAAACCAAGGCAGTCATAAAGGAAGTAAGTTTCTGAAGCTGGGGATCTTCCTGATGCCAGGTCTGGCATTCTATCCACAGTACCACCTATTTATATGGCGCCAAGTACACCATCCTATGTTGCCCCTTCAGGAAATGAGTTTTTTAACTACAATTATGTCTAACATTCTCTCCTTGCCTCGCCTTACAGATCTACCCAGATGAGAGCCATTACTTCCACAGCTCCTCCCTGGAGCAACACCTGTACCAATCCATCATCAACTTCTTTGTGGAGTGTTTCAGGATTCAGGACAAACTGCCCACAGTCACAATGAAAGAGGAAGAGGAGGAGGACTAACTGTGCATCCCCATCAAGCACAAAAATGGTTCTTTCTATCTAACAATATGCAACTGAAAAGTGTTCTCTCCCCACCCCTCCCCTTGCCATTCCCCCAGGGGAGGAGCTGGGGAAAGAAATGTATGTTAGCATGTGTGTCACAGTAGCGAAGGCAGCCTTCCTGCTGTCTCAGCAGCAAGCTCCTTCCCAGGAAGAGGGACATCACGCATGACGGGTCCAACCAAGACTACTGTCTGCAAGGAATATACCTTCAAGGCATCACCTTCTCTTGGCCACAGAGTGACTGCTGGATTAAGTGCCCCCCCAACCCCCTCTCCCGAAAGGATCAATGGTAGTAAAGGCCCGCCTTGAGGACATAGAGATCACTGGCCAGATCACTGGCCCTTTAAACCCAAGCTATCCAACAGTAGCATTGAAGCCCACCTCCTGCATTAGAGCGCCATTGTCAGCAGCATCACATTGTGTCCGATAAAACTGTCATGGAAATTAAAAAAAAAAAAAAAACAACAACAAAGATTATAGCACAATTATTTTAAGGGTATTTTAAAGATTCGTATACTTGCTTGCTCCTTCCCATCATTAGAAGATTCAGTGTTACTACCAGGCTGCTTTGAAGAAGACAGGCTCTGGACTGTAAAAAGTATAGTTATGCTAATGTTTAACCTTATGTAATTAATTAGTATTTTTATATAGTTTTTATCTGAAGCTCTTGTTGTCATGGAGTTCCTTGGCTTTGCTTTGCTTCTTCCCTGTCCATCTGCAGGCTTTTCCCTTGTTTGGATAAGGAAACACCTAAACTAACTACTTTGTCTTTAAGGTCATGAGTCAGACACATTGTGAGGCCATTTCAGAAAACTGAGGGACGGAAGGCACCCCGAGCACGTTCATTTGCAAGAGGCTGCTTCCCCCCAGAGCTTGATTTGGGTTTGGGTTTAGATTTGCCACTGTCCATCTCCATTCCATTCCAGAAACTAAAACTGTCAAGTCCCATTTCTCCCTAAGTGGTCTCGTCTGTCAGTATCACATTTGGTAAAAATGACAGGGCTTTGATTCCATCCTCTCCAGTCTTATTAAGTATGCTCAAGTCACAGTAACCCTTGTAGAAGAAAAACCTGAAGAGAAAAAAGATATGTGTGTATAAGAACGTGTCAGAATTGGACTTCATTCCCTGGGAATTGTTCCATTGCCCTTCCCTTTGAGTGGTAAGGTTGATGTTGCTTTCTACGTTAGCCTTGTAAGATATACTCTGACCAAATGTACAGCCAATATTCATAGTGTATATTTCATTTTGTTGTATATAAAGGAATGTATGTCAGTCATTCGTGGAGTCTCCCTGCCCTACTCCCTCAGCCCCCCGGCGATATTAATCTTGTGTTCAGCGTGCATGCTAACACTCTTTGGCTGATCTGAACTCTTTAGAAATGCTAGTTGGAAATATATCAATTACTGTCATTTCCTTTCTCACGTGTTGACAGCCTGAATGTCAGTACCAATTTCTTCGGCTTGCAGTTGTCCTGTGGGTGACCTCGGCATCTGACAGCAGTGAAGACATATCCATGATGCTTTTCAGTGGTTGGGGATTTCGGTTTCACCTTTAAGCTTTGCCTGTCAGTTGTAGTTAGGTCAACTTGGAAGACCTTCATGGGATTTTCTGTTTGTTTTTTGTTTTGGTTTTTGTTTTCTAAACAAAGGAAGGTGACACACACCGACATTTTTGCGAAGAGATCAACCCACTGACAAACAGGACCAATCAGAATGCTATGTGTTCATGCTTTTGCTACTCCAATGGGCTTGACTGTCAGCAAAGCCAACCTGATCTGGAAGGGGAACCCGGCTCTGGCCATGAGATATGGTAGGAGGGAAGTTAGGACGTGGCATGGTAGCGTTTGTTCATCCATGGAATAAAACATTATTTTACCACTCGGATTGCTATTTTCTTGTTTACCACCATTATCTCAGCTTGGGGAAAGGGTGAACATTTCAAGGGACTTCTTAAAGTGGCTATTAAACACAAGTTGGCGTAGTGTGATAGAGCTGGAGATTTGGAGTCAGAAGCCCCAAGTTCAAGTCCTATCTCAAATTACATAACCTTGAGTTAGTCTTTCCTGGACTTCCTAAACCTCAAGTGGCTTAGACTAGATTACTTAAGTGACAGTCAAAATATTGCACCTAGAGCCCAAATTGTATTCCAAAAGCCCTAATGGGCTTTAGTATTGATAGAGTTGATACCTATGCATTTGCTTTAAGTAGGAATAAGATGGCACACATCATATGGATTCTTTTTTTTCCCCAAGGCAATTGGGGTTAAGTGACTTGCTCAGTTAGTGCGGGTAGGTTTAGTGTCTGAGGCTGAATCTAAACAGAGAAGTTCCTAATTTTGGAGTAGGTGCTTTATCCACTGTGCCATCTAGCTGCCCCTATCATATTTATTCAAACACTGCCCCCCATCTCTGCTAAAGCAAAACAATAACATATATTTAAAATATACAAAGCTTTCACTTAGATTACCTCAGTAGAGGCCCACAAAAACCTTTAGGGTAAGCACAATAGATTTAACCCAATTTACAGATAAAGAAAATGAGGCTCTGAGAGAGCAAGTGTTTTCCCCCTGATAACATAGCTAATGTATCAGACTCAGAATGTGTTCCTAGTTCTTTCCAACTGCAAATTCAAGTCATTTACATTGTATTCAGATACTGAAGGTAAGTACCCAATGAAGAGAGCACTGGATCTGGAGTCAGAAAGATCCGAGTTTAAATCCAGCCTCAGACACTTCACTAGCCATGTAACCTCCAGAAATCACAACTTTATGCCTCAGTTTCCTCTTCTGTATAATGAGGATTAAAAATAGCTCCTAGCTCCTAGAGTTTTTGTAGGAACAAAACAAAGTAATATTTGTAAAGTATTTGCTAACCTTAGAGCACTATTTAAATGCCCTTATTGTTATCAGCATCAACATTATTCTTCAAAAATAAGGGGAAATTATTTTTAGTCATTTTCCATTTATGATAATATTCATTTTTGATTTTTATTTGATAATATTTATCAGTATTACTCTTTATTAAGGCAACTGGCAACACTAAAAACTCATATAGTTCTCTATACTCCCTCATCCCCAAGGATGTTCCTATTCCAAAGAGATAGTAAATTAGAGTGATCTGTATATTAATAGTTTTGATTATGAACATATAAAAATCCCTTAATGTGCTCACTCCAGTCTGAATAGGCTTTGCAAAGATGTTCTAGCCACTATCTCCACGATTAGCCGCTGTATGGAGTTTCAGGACCTATTTGTGGGAACAGCCAAAGATTGATCTTATAGACAAATTGAAACATCCTTAAGTCCATGTTAATATGAACTAATACACATCTATACATTAGAAATATCATGGAACCAATCTGGTTATATCTCTTGTATAGGCCCAATTTTTCTTAGATTCCATAGTGCTGTCCTTCATATACAGAATTGCTATACCTGACCTATATCAACTGGAATTGTCAGGATTTGTAAAATGAGGACGTTAGGCCCTTTTTCCCCTTGACTTTGAGTTGTTTTTCCAATCATGGAGATAGGGTTGCATTGATCTATTCCTGAGCCCTTACCAGTCTTCCCTCATGACCAAATATGTACATTTGCAAATTTTAACAATCAGTGATACAGTCTGAGACTATGGATCAGAGAAGAGCCATCAGACACAATTAGATATTGAATCTAAGACTTGGGATCAAACTCATGGCCTAGGCCTTCATAGCACAGTGCTTTAATCAGTTGAGTTAACCATCCACTCGCCACCTAACACACTTTATGAAGATATACCATCACCCACCATTTCCTGAGAATTTTCAAACTGCTTAGCCCTCTCTTGGCAGGATAGGGTTAAGCTATGAAGCAGTCCATGAATAAACAGCTGTAGCTTATAGAGGAAGCCCTGGTCATCATTTCCATTTTAATTAAAATTCTTGCTTGCCTGCAGCCTAATTTCTTTTAGACATGGCCGATTTTCTTCTTCATACTGAGCCATTGAGCGTAGACTAATTTCAACACCTGGCCTAAGCAGCTTTCACATGCTACCTGCCACAGGAATTCTGGGAGCCCTGTGATGTACCACCTGACCCTAAAAGGTTGCTCATAAAGGAGTGATTTGGTTTTTGTCTCAGGTTTATAATATAGGTTTTTGTTCCATTGCAATAAGGCAGCAACCAAGAATCAAGAGAGTTGCTATTAGAAAAATCAAAACTAATGGGCTTCCCCTGTAAATCAGAGAGACCACAATTACTGTCAGGAGATAGACGCAGCAATATTTTAGAAGCTCTTACAAATCAATAAGGAGAATAAAATCAGCTCAAGCAATAGTTTAGAGCTTCTATTAAAGAATCATAATGCTGCAGTACATTAGCACAGTTCTTTATATTTTTAAAAATGTATTCACATATTTTAATTTAAGTCTCACAATACCCCTGAGAAGAGGGTTATGTTGGGAATTATTGTTTCATTATATAGATGAAAAAATTGAATCAGATTATGATTTGTCCAAAATCATGAAGTTAGGTAATAGTAGGCAAAACTATAAACTAGATCTCCCGACTACCAAGTCAGGATTCCTACTTTTGTAAACTTCATTTATAGCAAAGTCCATCATCTCTTGTGGTATTTGGTTGCATTCCCCAAAATGATCATAGATCTAACTAACAATAATAATTAACATTTGTATAATGTTTTAAGGTTTGCAAAATGTTTTACAGATATTATCTAATTTTATCTTCATAACACCTTTGGGGAATAGGAGTTATTATTTGTATCATTTCCTATTTTCAGTTAAGAAAACTGAAGCAGAAAAAAGTCACCCCTCTGGTAAGTGTCTGAGGCTGGATTTGAATTCAGGTCTTCATGGCTCAAGGTTCACCACCCTATTCTTCACCACCCTATTCCACCACTCTACCCAGTAGCATTCAGTAGAGTACATTTGTATAAGCCTTTAATTCTTTCCTACCTGTGAGGTAGATCCCTATCTTGGAGATAAGGAACCCAAGGTTTAGCCCGCAAATCCTTGATGATTAAGAAGGATCTATTTCCAAGTTAGCAAGGTCATATTCTTTCAAGTCCAATATTCTTCCTCCCGTGCCACACTGACAGGCCACAGAGAGCCTTAAATGATCACAACCAATAGTGAATGATTGGCAATTACTTGTATGCTCTTGTAAAATCTTTGTGGGAAGGGGCCATGGCTTCTCCATCCTGGAATCTTTTCAAAGTGCATGGTCTAAACCCAGTGGAAGCTCAATCAATTCTGTTAATTAACTGTTGTCAATCAAGCATTGACTTCAAGAGTAAGTGACAGACCTAAGTTAATGAAATAAAAGCTCAGGAAGGAAAACCATTGCTGCAAACTTGCTGACTACCTACTATTCACCAAATTATCACAGGAGCTACTATTTTGAGTGATACAAAATGTCCTTACCTTCAAGGACCTTACAGCTTAGTTGGGGAGACAAAGTATCCATACACCATGATCATTTTCAACAACATATACTGAGAGTCTATATAGATCATATTGCACAATTCAAGAAAAATAAAGGATTCTCTAATTACGTACTCAGATATAAGATACAGAAGTTCTCTACAAGATTAGAGAAGGATGGAATAGTTTGGGAAGGCTCCAGTGAAGAAGTCAGACTTGGAAGAATGAGTAGTATTTGAATAAAAAAAAGAAAGGCACAGTAGATGTGGGAACCACAGAAATGGAGGTGAGTAGAGGGCATTTGTGGCACCCTGAGGAGAGCAAACTCCATAGAAAGAAGAAATGATAGAAACTAGAGAGTGCCCAGAAGTGGGTGGCTAGGCTGATGACTTCCCTGAAACTCTCACAGGAGTAGGATTTGAAGGAACTAGCCATCTTGACTCTTGATAAGAGAATATTTAGAGGAAGGCATAAACACTGACTTCAACTATTTTAAAGGGATGTCAAGTAGAAAAACAGATTCTTGGTTCTAGGAAGCAGAACTAAGGCAATTGATGATGAACTTATTGGTGATTCATATAAAGTTTGCAAACCCAGGGCTTTTTTGTTTTTGTTTTGTTTTGTTTTGTTTTTACATCAGTTTCTTTTTAGCAAATAGGGTTAAATGACTTGTCCAGACTAGTAAGTATCTGAGGTGGATTTGAACCCAGGAAGATGAGTCTTCCTGACTCCAGGCACAGCACTCCATTCTCTGGGACACTTAGTTGCCCTATAGATAAAATTAGATGGACATAAATGTAAAGTCCTACACTGTGGCACTTTTTTGAATTAGATTACAGAATTCTTCAAGGGGCAGGCTCTCTTTCTTATGTTTCTCTTATAATGCCCAATGCATTTAACACAGCTAAATACATAATAGGCACTTAACTGGTTCATTTATTAACTAATAGAGGACACCAAGGTCCCTTTAATTGGGTCAGAGATAGATGCTAAATAAGAAATGTATCCTACAGGAGGCAATGGGTGGTATCAGGCCTGACCTATAGTGTGTTACGCATTTTCAGAAAAACCCTGGGATTCCTTTGATGAGCAAAAGTCTTCACTGTTAGAAAAAGCAACACCAAAGGCCTGACTGTCCATCCACCAATGTGGAAGCAGGGTCCATCTATGCCACTGCAAAACTGCAGAGAAAAAAATGAATTAAAAACCATGGGGAAAGAGAAAATTAGAAATTTGGGGGGACCAAGGCTTGAACAAATTTTATTAAGTTTTATAATAGACAGGCGGGCCTGCTTGGGGATACAAAGGGAGTAAAATGCAATGAACAATGTATCTGAGTAAGTGAGACTGTGGAGGGAATAAGTCTCACAGTGGGCTCACTGCACTGGCTCATGCATAATTCATCAGACTTCATAAATATCAAAACACTCCACAGCTGTTGGTACTTCAGTGCAAATCCTGCAAATATTCCTTCAATTATTCAGTCCCAGGCTTAGGGAGCCAGTCAACTGCATCCAAGTTAGATTTTTATAAAGTATCAATTACTGCAGAGTTTTGAAGCTGAGATTTTTCTGGGCCCAAAGGAGCCCAAGAGAAAAGGCTGATCCAGAAAAATGGAAATTTCTCACTCTCTAGCTCTCTCCATTTCATTCTTCCTCCTTTTTCTTTCTTCTTTCTCTACTTCTCTTTTTTCCTTACTCTCTTCTACTTATCTTTTCTCTTCTTATCCCTATCCCTTTCCTCCTCATATTTTCTAATTATCTCCTCTCACTTTCTTTTCTTTTTCTCCTCCCTCTATTCTCACATTCTTTGCATATCTTTCTGCTTCTATAACTCTCCCCTCTTCCAAGAGAGCCTTTTCTCTTTATCTCTGCATCTAACATTTGCAAATATTCTTCTTATGAGATTCTCATCCCCACCTAGAGGGAGATGCTGAAATACCGTATCCCAAGTCTCCAGAAATCAGATATTTTCAATCCTTATAGGCTAACCTCTCCTCTTCAACTAACTCAGGCAAACAAGGAATGAACCCAGTCTTTGTCCAAACCATGATAAGAAGTCTCTATGTTTATTTTCTTCCAGTCCAAAAGAAATTTAGGAAGAACAATTTAACTATCTTTAATTTAATCCCCATCTATCATAATTATCCAGTAGAGTTAAATAAAGATGCCCCCCAAAAAATCCAACCCTGCCAAAAATACTAAAGAGAATTTTTGTTAGCTACTTTTTCCCTTTCTATTCTCCCCTACATAGTCCAAAGTAACCCACGTATATCTGGACAAAAGCTAGAGATAATCCCTAAACACACAGTAACTCATACTTTCTTGAATCCAGGTTCTTTGAAGACAAGTGCTCATGACTTCCTTACCATCTGAGACATCAATCTATCCATCAACAGATCTTCACTGAATACTTATATGCCAAGTATTTGTTCCTCTTGGCACTGAAAGTTCCCTCTCCCTTCATGAAGTCCTTACCAAGATCTCAGCATATATAGTTATACCTGCTTGAGGGTCTGTGATGCTTTGAATCCATAACTAATACTAATGCCCTTTGAAGAATTCTGTAATCTAATTCAAAAAAGTACTACAGTGTAGGACTTTACATTTATATCCATCTAATTTTATCTATAGGGTAGCTAAGTATCCCAGTGGATGGAGCACTGGGCCTGGAGTCAGGAAGACTCATAATAAGAGATAGGGTCACTATACCTTGGTGATTAATATGCCATGTTCCATTTGTCTTCAATGTGATGCTACCGTGAACCACTTCATCTCTAATGAACATCTCAGCCTCCACTTATATCTGACTACCAATGGGATTTCTGTTTGAATTTTCCAAACTCACAAAGTCCTCAGAGCATATCCATATAGAGGCAGTACAAACACAAAAGAAACAAGTGCTCATTTTCTTATACCACCATGCCCAAAAGAGAGACTGAGCAACCTAGGTCTGTTCCCCATATCTGGTTCTCTCAAGACACAACTTAAAGTAGCCCTTCTTTACTTAAAGCCACAAAGGGTAGGTTATTCCTCAGGTTAACCCACTGAGTTCCAACTCAGCAACCCCTGAAGAGATCAGTGGCTGATTAAAAGACTTTTCACCATCACACAATATTACATCTAGCCAAAAGCAGGTAAATACCTCCAAGTTTCTACATAATCACTTGGACTGAAATCTGGCAAGCAGTCTCTGCATATATCAATGTCTTAACCCACCTTGACCAGGCCACTGCCATTACAAAGATTTCTGAGCAAAGGAGAGATGGGATCTCACCATCATCGGATCACATATCTAGAATTAAAAGGGACCTCAGAAGAAATCTAGTCCAACCTCCTTTCATCTTACAGATGAGAAAACAGTTCCAGAAAGGTTAAGTCCCACGGAGTCAGGATTCAGCTCAGATCCTTCACTTTTCACCATAAAATCAATGTTAAGAAAAGATTAGTCTGACAGATATACTGAAGAAAGATCAGATGAATGAGAATCTAGAATTAGAGGAGCCAACCATGACCTGCTGCAGCCCTCTATCAGTATCAATAATCCAAATATGACTCAAAAAGGGCATGGACATAGTGGTGAGAATGAGAAGGGAAAGGTTGGACAGAATGAGAAATTTCACAGGGAAAAAATGGCAGGGATTTTGTCATTGATTGGATGTCAAGGATTAAAAGGAGGAACAAATCAAGAGCCAGTCAAGTCTCCTGCAAAGAGAATGATTTTGGCTTCAGGTCAAATACTCAGAGCTATCCAAAAGTGGAATGAACTTCCATGAAAGGTATCAGGTTCCCTCTTCAAGCAGGGAATGGGAGGGCACTTGTCAGATGTGGCAGGAACAATGTCTTAGTCTCTCCCCCCAAGCAAGTTGAGTTACTTTTTGCTTAATAAGTATTGAAACATTCCTGGAGATATGATTGGTTCAGGGGACTAAAGGCTCAGACTATCAATGCTAATTCATTACCTGAATACAAAAATGCGACATGGAGCTAGGACTCTCCAGTGTCTACCTATTTAATCTCAATGAGATCTTTGCCCTACTGAATCAACTCAAGATGTCATTGACATCTATCCTTGTTCAATATTCCCCCTTCCTCCATAGCTAAGTAAATCATTGTTTAAACTATAGATTGAAAGTGTCTCATTTTGCTTTAATATCAAATTTAAACTATCCTGAACATCAGGTCCATTGTAGTAAGGAATATACATATATATACATATATATATATATATATATATATATATATATATATATATATATATATATATATATATATATATATATATATATATATATATATATATATATATGTATGTATGTATATATGTATATATGTATGTATATATATGTATATATATGTATGTATGTATGTATATATGTATGTATGTGTATATATGTATAGTTATAGTTATACTATATAGTTATATATAGTATATATATGTATATAGTTATAGTTATACTAGAAAGCCATTAAGACCCCTTTACACTCTCAAATCCTATGATTGGATGAGTCTGTGCAGCAGAAGTGCCACGCCCATAATACTTCCCAGCATAGCAGGACAAAATTAAAAATGTAATTGGGAAATATTTAATGAAATAAACAAAACTACAATATAACATAGCTGATGTTAGTTTGTGGTTTTCTAAGTCAATATACTGTCCTCAGGGATACCTTTCTATTTGAGCTGGACATCTGTTACCTAGCATACCACGCTGGTCTTCAGTATGGCTTCCTTTAGGAAGGTCTCATTCCCAGGTATTCTAGATATGTCTGTCTCTCAACTTCATTTCCTACCTAGACTAACATTCACTGATACATACACACACACACACACACACACACACACATGCACACTTTGTTCTAAGACCTATAGAGGTGCCCATTTCTCTCTCTACATTCCTCCTCCATCAAAAACTGACATCCTGTACTCCATTCCCTCAGAGTTCTGTGCATAGAGTAGGGAGAACACTGGAGATAGATAAAGTGATTTGAATCTGCGATCTTCTACTTACTCCCTCTGTCACTTTGGGCAATTCACTTCATCTATGCAGCCTTCATCTTTAATATATATATAGAGAGAGATAGATATAGATTTGAATAGATAATCTGTGAAGTTCTTTCCAATTCTAAAATCCAGTGACCCCCCCCCTCTAAGATGAGAGCTGGATCAGATAAACTAATCTTTGGTCCTATATTCAAGAAATAGAATACCAAACCACCCTGAAGGAGAGAAAAAGATGTCTCTTGGTAAATATGACCTGTTACTCCTGATGATAATAACTATCATTTAGCTATATTTTCAATTATCTACTTGAGCACCCAGACCAATAGGCAGAATAACTGGGTTAGGTGAGATACGATAGGATGCTTGGAATGTATCAAAACAATTTGAACCATCACTAGCCAGACTTGTTCACCCAAAACAGGAAAGCTGATCAGTAAATAATTTGGTAGGAGCAATCCAATCCAAGAAGCCTTTATTAAGCATGCATATGGCATTGTGCTCACTACCTTGCCCATACCATCATCTACTCTGTATTGGACTGCTTTGTATTTATTTATATTTATTCTGCATGTTCTTATACATGTATATGTCATCTCCTTGGGTGCAGAAATTATTTCATTCTTTATATGTATAGCCCCAGTGCCTAAAATAGTGCCTGATACATGGTAGATGATTAAGATTGATAGTCATTAGAGACACAAATATAAAAACAAAATTTAGTCCCTTCTTTCAAGGAGTTTATGCTCTATTAAAGCTACTGGAAGCATGAACATATATGTATATACTTATATATTTATGTACACACATCTGTGTATACAAATACATGATATACATGCATGTATGTGTACCTATGTGCAAATACAAGCTTGCATATTAGCAGTATACTAGTCCATACTATTGTGTACACATGATATATACATGTTTGTACATGTATATGAATGAGCTGTATTGTGTATGTACCTACATGTGCATATTTGTGTATATGTTAATATATACATGTTTATGCATATTAGTAAGTAAACATAATATATATTATATATGTGTGTATATATGTATGTGTATATTGCATATATTTGTTCAATTCCTTCAATCACATTCAACTCTTTTTGACCAATTTGGGGTTTTCTTGGCAATGATACTGGAATGGTTTGCCAGCTGGCTTTTCAGATGAGAAAACTGAAGCAAAGAGAGTTAAATGACTTTACAGGGTCACATAGCTAGTAAATAGGTGAGGCTGGATTTGACTTAGGAAGATAAGTTTACTGACCTCAGATAGGGCAACCTTTCTATTTTACCACATAATTGTACATATGTACATATGTGTGTGTGTATATATATATATACACATACAATACTATATTTATGCATATATTATTATGTACCTATACATGCTAATATAAACTGGTATGTATATGTACATATCTGTATATATATATATGCACATATATTTGTATGTTTTATTTATAGACAATAATTTGAGGAGAGAGCAATAATAATTGAATAATTAGAAAAGATTCTCCATAGATACCACTTGAACTAAATATGGAATTAAATTAGGGATCTAGGTGGTAAATATAAGGAGGAAGTACATTCTAGGCATGAGGTTGTATTAGTGTCAACAGATATATTACTGCCATAATATACTTCCACAATCTATTATATCCAGTTCTATATCCCTTTTCCCAATATATGTCTATGACTTAAGACTTTTAACATAGCAATGCTATTCTCCTGAGTGAATTTACATTGTTTTTCAGAAATGTATCCAGTGAAAGTTTTTAATTCCTTAAAAGGAAGACTTTGTTATCTTTTCACCAAAAAACACTGGCTCCCCAATCCATTTTCCCTTGATCAGAGTCAAGTTAGCTAGAGATGGAAGATTCTATTCAGAGCTTAGCAAGATTTTATTCTGTTAACCTATGTCTGACACTATTTTCCTCTACATTTCAGGAAAGGTCTTGTCCTGTTCCAAGATTATAATAATGATTATCCCAGCTCAGTTGAAATAGGCTTGTTTTTGTTTGGGAAAAAGAGAGAGAGAGAGAGAGAGAGAGAGAGAGAGAGAGAGAGAGAGAGAGAGAGAGAGAGAGAGAGAGAGAGAGAGAGAGAGAGAGAGAGAGAGAGAGAGAGTGTGTATTTTAGGATTCTTTTTTTATCTGGGAAGCATCTTTTTTCCCCTGATATAACATAACATATAGATAACAGATTATATTGGATTCTGAGCAGAAATGAGCATTCCATTTCCAAACCAACCTCAGAATCACTAGAAACTGAAAAATAAAAACATTGAAAATAATAATAGCTTGCATTTATATAGCACAATAGGTTTGCTAAGTGCTTTATATTCATTTGATACTTAAGGCTGAGAAAGACTAAAGAAACTTGGCAAGATATTTTGGATGTCAGCCTTCCATATGGAGTGCTTTTGTCTCATCTTGGGGAATGCAACCCCCTTGAGACTTCAAAGAGTTGCCATATCTTCCACAAGTAGAACCAAGGCCCCAAGCCTGTGTCCTGGAACAGAAATGCCTTTAGTGTTGCTACCTAAGCTGGAAAGTCTAAACCAGCCATTGAGAAGGCAATCTGAAGCTTCTGCACTATTCCCATTACTAGTGCAGACACAGCAAAGAGCATCCCATTTCATCTTCCACTCCTGCTCCCAGACTTCCCCTGTCTGCAAAGAATACTCTTCAAGAAACTTCATTAGAATAAATTCTATGCTCCATTTTCCTCATCTGTGGCTATCACATACAGATTTTATCACATACAGGAAGTGATATGAATTAGATTAATTTTTCTTTTCAATTATTTTCTGCTGATCTCCAAAATAGCTCTAATTCATATGGGAAAAGGAATAAGAGGATTAAACTAAGAAGGAAAATTGCCAAGCATAGGAAACAGCAAGCAGGACAATTTATGTCAAACGTACAAAGAAAAAAAACTGCACAATAAATCTAGATATAGGAAGGCAGCTCAGTGGATAAAATGTTGTGCCTGGAGTCAGGAAGACCCAAGTTCAAATGCAGCCTCAGATAATTACTAGTTGTATGATCCTGGGCAAGTCATGCTCCATTTGCCTTAATATTCTAGGGAAGAAAATGATGAATCACTCCAGTATCTTTGCCAAGAAAATCCCATAGAGAGTATGGGCCATACAACTAAGCAACAACAAGATAGACTAGAGTCAGATTTTGAAGGATGTTATATATCAAGGTGGGGCTTTTTTTATTTTACCAAAGGTATGACAGGCAGCCACTGATGGTTCTGGAGCACATTTTAAGATCATTTTAACACTTTGTAGAAAGAGAGTTGAGAAGAAGAGAGACTGGAAGCCTGATCTAATTAGGAGGCTAATGTGATGGTCCAGTCAAGAGATGATGAAAGGACAAACCATCCCTTGAAGTGAAACATCTTTAGTCTGATAAAGGAAGAAAACATACACAAATCCAAAATCAATCCATAAAGGACAGCAAACTTTCTAGTTTCTCGCATTCAAGCCACTGAAATTGTCAGCTTCCTGAGAAACAGAGGGGAAATCAAGAGGAAGGAAAAAGAAACTCAAAAGCAGCTCTGAGCCCCAGAGATCCCCACGTGTGCTCAGTAAATATTCCCTACTGCTGATGAGCTCTAAAGCCAATGGACATGAAAAGAGAGTGAGTCCTTCCCCAAGATACAAAATTCAGCACTCAAAGTGGCTTGTTACAGAATCAAAGCAGCCAGAAGGCATCTCAAGAAAACAGTATGTCTGCCTCTCAACAAACACCCAAGTCATCTGGGCTCTGGTGTTCTCTCTCTTCATATGATAAAGCACAGATGCCCGCCTACATCAGCCAATTGGCTTCTCTGGGAAACAGCAAAAGAAATCAGAGCTATGCTTCCTGGATAAGGACCTCTCAAAAACCAAGAGTTTGAGGCAGTATTACAAACACAACAAGACTAAAAAAATATCATTAATAATCATACTAATCAATAGCAAACTTTCGTCAAAAGCTCTAAGGTTTACATTTACATCTCAGTTAATATTTACATCCCCCTAATTCTAAAAGGGATAAGGACTAGAAATGTGATTTCATTGATGTGGGGAACTGACTCTGGGGAGAGAGTCTTTCTCCCAATGCAGAATCTTCTCTGAATCTTATAATCTTACTTTTAGCTAAAGCATTGAGAGATTTGAAGACATATCTATGGAAACACAGCCAGTATATATCAAAGGCAAGACTTGAAGCAAAGTCTACTGGAAGCCGCTTTCTCTTTTCTATTGCCGCATCCTCCTCACTAGAGATCTTCAAGTAAAAGTTGAAACTACTTCCTGGCTTCCATCAGATAAATACCAGATCAAGCCTCTTAACATGTTTTGGAGTGACAGAATCCACAAATATTTGGAGTTTAACAAATATCCAGCAGAAGATACTTATGAAGAACTTCAGGAAAAATAATCTCAATCAGGCAGTGGTGGTGGTGATCGCAGATTAGTGCAATGCACTGCAGGGAAACCTAAGGCAGAGAGGCTTTCTGTACTGGGAGAATCTAGTGGGAGGCTTGTAAGCAAAATACAGCAGTGTTTGCTACTCTGTCCTGGTTCAGAAGCTAGTGGATCAGCAGATTAGTTGTGAGACTTCCAACACAATTACAGGAGGCAAACAGTGAGCCCCTGAACCTCAGCCTAATGAAGGACTTAACCATGACCACCCAGTTCAGGAAGGAAGCCAGCAGCACCAGCCCCAAGGCAGTGTAAAGTTGCTATCACCTCTAAGGAAGCTTGGAATGATCTCCCCTTTGCCCTAAAAGTAGACCTCAACCTTTAAAAATGAGCAAAAAAGCAAAAGGAGCTCTGACCATAGGGAGCTTTTATGGAGACACAGAAAAACAGTCCTCAAACCCTGAAGTCATTAAAAGCAAAACATCTTCAGATGACGCCTTAAAGAGTGCTATAAATTGGTCTCCATCTCACAAGACTCTCTTTGAAGAATTCAAAAAGGATCCTAAAAGAGGGTTAGAAGAAAAATGGGGAAAGGAAATGTGAGCTCTGAAAAAGGAAATACAAAAATTACCTGAAGAAAATCATTCCTTAAGATAGTTTTGGTACTGAATACTGAATAAAGTATGTAGAACCAGGAGAACATTATACACAGTAATAGAAAGAATATATGATGATCAATTCTGATGGACATGGCTCTTTTCAACAGCAATGTGATTCAGGCTAGATTCAATGGTCTTGTGATGGACAGAGCCATCTGCACCCAGAGAGAGGACTATGGGAACTGAGTGTGGACCACAACATAGTATTTTCATTTTTTTGTTATTTGCTTGCTTTTTGTTTTCTTTATAATTTTTTCCCTTTTGATCTGATTTTTCTTGTGCAGTATAATTGTGGAAATATGTATAGAAGAATTGCACTTATTTAACATATAGTGCATTACTTGCTATCTAGGGGAGGATATTGGGGGAGAAAGGAGGGAGAAAAAAATTGGAACACAAGGTTTTTCAAGAGTGAATTGAAAATTATGTATATGTTTTGAAAATAAAAAGCTTTAATTAAAAAAAAGAAAAATAACATGAGTATTATCACCATTTTATGGATGAGAAAACTGAGTCCAGAGAGGTTAAGTGACCATATAATTAATAGGTATCAAGTGGGGAAATTCAAACCTAGGTTTCTCCTGACTCCAAATACAGAATACATATTCTACTATAGCTCCAATCCAGACAACAGTCTATAATAGGTAATGTGACAACTACAAGTATCTGAGCATCAGTCATTCTATGCACATGAACATATGTGTGTCAGCATAGTCAGGACTATTATACCCCAAGATATACTGGGGAATGGAATTTTCACAAATTCAAAATGATCCAAGGACGTGATGTAGTCCCTAAAAAGCTAATTCAGTCCTTAGCTTTGTGTTCAGAATGAGAGAAGTGACAGCTGTGCAGTACTCTACTCTAAACAGATAACATCTGGAATATTGGGTACCAATCTGTGCACCACATTTTAGAAAGGATGTTGACAACCTGGAGAGCATGTAAAGGAGAAAGATCAGAATGGTGAGAGGACTCAGAGCCATGCCATATGAGAATTAGTAGAGTCAAAGGAACCTAGTGCATTCCACCTAGAAAAGAGTCAGGAGGGGCTTGGCAGCTGTCTTCAAGTATTAGAAAGGTAGTCATATAGACAAGAGGCTAGACTGAACTTAGAGTAACAGGGTGGAAGTTTCAGAAAGGTAGATTTTTTCCCCATTGTAAAAAAAAATTCCCAACAACTTGAATTCTCCCAAAGATTATTGGGGCTTTTTCAGAAAGATGTCACTAGAAATCCAAGTAAAAGTTGAAACTACTTATTGGGTATGACCTCAGAAGTCTTTTCCAACTCTGAAATTCTATTATTCTGCAATACAACTTGCCTTAGAAGCCTATTCCAATGAGTACTCAATCACCTTTCAGGAGTCTGACAAATGTCTCTCTAACAACATTGTTCTTTCACTTTGTTTTCTCTTGAGAGAGAGCAATCCATCAAAGTCTTCTTCATAATAGCCCTTGTATATGAGAACAGCCTATATTTACAGTTACCTAGCTTTACCTTGAAAAGGTTATCACATTTATCATTTGATCCTCATGACAATGCAATGAAATATTTTTTTCAGATGAAGAACTTGAAATCAAAGAGGTTGGGTGCTTTGTTTAAGATGACATAGGGAGATACAGATGGAGGCTGGATTTGAACTCAAGTTTTCCAAATCCAAGAGCTCATGCTTTCTATTATAATACACTACCTCTCTTTGTTTAAATCAGAGTGCTGTATACTTAAACATTCCTTCATCTTCTTCAGGCAAAACTAAATCTTTTAATGGCACAGTCCCTAAATTCAATCTCTTGAATTGTTTGAGTTAGAGTGCTTGACACATGGTAGGTAGTTAATAAATTAATAAATTATTTTGTTTGTATGTGTTAGATGAAATGGATTGGTTGATAAACCTAGGAGAATGAAAGCAGAAACAATGCATGATGTAGAGGGGGATGAGCATCAGACTGGAAGTGGAAAATTAAGCCTATTACTCAATGTATGACTTTGGGCTAATCTCTCTGGGTCTCATCTGTGAGATGATGGGTGGGATTGGGCTCAAATAGGTAGAATCTTTTCAATTCTAAAATTCTATAAATCTAAATATTTATTAAACATGTATTCCCTGGCGTAGTTCCTAGAACATAATAGGTGCTTAAAAACTACATGATTGAGAAGCAAAGCTATGGGCTAGGTACTTTAGGACATTTAGCTATCATATATGTAATTTAAAAATATAATTGAGAAAAAAGTTTCATACCACATTTGATCCCTAACCATCAACAAAAATGATATTCCCAAACCTGGTGTGGAATCCTTATGCACTTTAAATTTGGAAAGGGGATGGGGAGGGAGGAAAGGAAAAAAAATTGAGAAAAGTCCCAAAGGATGCTTTGTATTTGCTCAGGAAATAGAGAAACTGAATGAAAGCTGACAAAATGTCAAGCGTCACCAAGAGTCATTCGTACTTCTCATTTCCATCTTTGCCTTTCTGTTCCTGGGACCACTGCCCTCACGTATGTCTTCATCACTTCTACCCTGTATTTCTGCAATAGCTTCCTAGCTGGTCTCTGACTTTTTTCCCATCCTATATATCCAATCAACAAGCTCAACAAACCCTGTTGCAAATTAACATTTTTTTAAATTCTGCTTTTATTATGTTACTCCCTGACCAACAGTCAACATCACCTCCCTACCACCAACTCCATCAAATCTAAATGCCATTGCATGGTATTCATTGGCCTCTAGAATCTATCTCCACCTTTCCCATCCAAACTTGTTTCTCTCAACTCCTTAGGGGAAGCCTCCATTCCGGCCTGTTTGTGTTCTCCAAATCTTTCTTCTCCATCCCTACCCCAAACACACCCTACATAGTCATTTGTATCTTTGTTCATACTGGGTTTTTCCTCCTCTCTGCTGTAACCCCAACTCACTCTTCAAGACCTAGCTGAAGACCTTTCCCAACTTGTCTAAGTCTATAGTGATCTCTTCTTTCTCTGAATTCCTATAACATTTAGTCTGTCCCCTCGTAATCTAATGCTGATTCCATAATGCCTTTCTTGCTATGCTAAATTTAATATCCAAAAGGAGAATAAGATCCTCAAGGATACAAAGATTGCCAGGGCTGTCCAAATCAGCATAGCATAATTATTATTCAGTTGTGCCTAACTTCATGACTGTGGACTATAATATCCCAATATTGTCCATGGGTTTTCTTGGCAAAGATGCTGCAGTAGTTTGCCATTTGCTTCTTCAGTAAATTAAGGCAAACAGAGGTTAAGGGTCTTGCAAATTCACACAGCTAGTGAGATTTTGGTTTTTTGTTTCTTGCTGAGGCAATTGAGATTAAGTGACTTGCCCAGGAAGTGTTAAGTGTCTGATGCTAGATTTGAACTCAGGTCCTCCTGACTTCAGGGCTGGTGCTCTATGCCCTGGACCACCTAGCTGCCCCTAGTTAGTGAGTTGCTAAGGACAGATTTGAATTCCAGTTTTCATAATTCCAAATAAAGCACTCTATCTACTTAGAAGCTAGAAGCTACTATTTCTGGCCATTTCCCTTCTCTGTTGAGCATATTGTAGACTCTTCCTGAAGATATTGATTATGGCACCATAATGTGATAGTGTATGTGTATATGTATATGTATAGTGCTGACTTTGGAGCTAGAGACTCCAAGTTTGAATGATTCTACCACTTTATACTTAAATGATGTTGGTTAAACAAGTCATTTACTGTACTTACATTTCAGTTTTCACATCTGCAAAATGAGGGTCTTATTTTCCATATCTGATTCATGTGAAAGCTGATCTCAAAGCTTAGAAGATACTATCTCTAGTGCACGGTTGGCTTTGTGTCTAAGGGCAAATTAACTCTCCAAAACTAGAAGTTACAGAAAAGTTAGTCATCTACATTGGGGGAAGAAGTTTCCTCACATAGCAGTTGAAAACTCCTATAGTTGGAACCTTCAGAAGTCTCCTCTCACTATCCTCTTCAGACAATCTTAGCTTTGACCTGCTACCAACACAGACATAACCTGTATCCAAATCAACAACTTTGATTTTTTTTTTACCCAATGAGTTTTAGTTTCTACCTTTATGGAATATCTCTGCTATCCTTCACCTCCATCATTTCCCCAACAGTAGTCAGCCAAAAACAAAAGACATAGAATAGGTTTAAATGATAATCAAAAAGAATTCACATACAATGACACCTTGGTTAACAACTCTCATTTTTGTGTCAAGTTGAGAATGAGCAGATATATTTGACAGAGATAATTTGATTACTCTCAGATGTATTTCTTCAAGTACAACTTCTCCCCAGAGCCTAAGTCTCTTGTTTCCAATTGCTATCTATAAATTTTGATTGGATGTCCCACTGGTATCACCACAGTATCATGTCTAAAACTGAACTCATTGTTTTACCTCCCAAACCTGTGCCTACTCCTCATTTCCCTTAATTTGATTAAGCTCATGAGTTGGGAGGATGGGCAGAATCTCTAGTCTCCATCCATTCTTCTTCATTGCTACTACAACCACTCTGTTTTAGTCCCCATCTGTCCTACCTACATTATTGATTTAATAATCTCATACCTTATCTCACTGCCTTCAATATTTTTTTCCATTTCTTTCCTCACTTACAAAGCAAAGAAAAAAATATTACCTAAGTCATTTTCCTAATGCATCATTTGGGTACTTCTCTTCAAAACTCTTTCCATGAACTCTGTCAAAATATTTTGCAGATTTGTTTCTTAGAGCTAAGGCCAAGCAAACAGGCTGTCTTAAGCTTGACATAACAATAATCCTTTGCACTCAGGATGACATCAGTTTCTGGCACAGTGTATTACTTGGACCAGCACCAGGTGTTTACTGAGGGATTTAGTTCCCCTTATTTTCCAGGGCCGTCCTTCACATATTCACAATCCCTATTTCTTGTCACTGCTAGGTACTGCACTTCTGTTCCCATCACAGAATTTTGTTTCTGTGCCCTGCTTCTGTACCTCTATGGCCATGACCCCCTCCCAAATTGGAGATAATGACTGTTCCCACAGGACCAAAGGATACCCGTATTGTGCTAAGAAATACTAACCATGAGAACTATTTCAAGATCTAAGAATGATTATGTTGTTTACCAATCCCTTTAATAATTATTTAAGTGATCCCAGCATCAAGAACATTAAGCCCTCCTTCTTAGGAAGTGGGCTTCTGCCTGCAGGTGTCATTTTCAGCACTCAGAAATTAAACTGTGTCCTGATTCTCTTGTCTAGCCTACTGTTTTAGCTTTGGTCATAGGTTAGAGGCTGGTTTTGGTTCAATTCAGATGCTAACCCTAGCATATAATGCCCTCCCCACTTCAGCTCCCAAGGTAGTTTAAGCTACTCCAATTTTCTCAGTTCTATCTCATATTACTCTCTTTCTGCTTTAACAAAATTGGACTATTCTCCATCATTTGTTTTTGTCTTGGCCTTTCATCCCCATGCATTTGCTTATATCAGTCCCAATGCCCAGAATGTACTTCCCCCTGCTCCTTTCCCATCTGACAGTGCTCCTTTTCTTCAAAGCCCTTTTCTTCAATTGCTCAATGAAGATTCCCCTGGCACACATAACTATCCCATCTCTCTCCAATTGAAAGTGGTCTCTAACTCCTCAAATTTCCTACAGAAGGTTTTCTGATCCTTTTCATAATCATCCTCTCCTTTGAATAGTTTTTTTTTTGTTTTCTACTGCACACTACCTCCATTAGATTTTTATCACCCTGTTGAAATTCATATATATATATATATATATATATATATATATATATATATATATATATTATATATATATATATATGTCCATGCTTAGTATACTATCTTGCTGCATATCTTAGATACATTAAAAAATGTTTGTTAAATTTAACTGAGATTGGAAAAAATAGAGAGGAAGAGAGCAGAGAAAACTTAAAAATATAAGCTCCTCTTGGATGAAGATATATGAGGGACTATAGATTAAAACACAGCTAAAGCTAAAAATAATTTCTACTTTGCCAATGATTTTACATACAGAGGTTTCTTCCTTAGTAAACTCCATATTCTCTAGTCAAACCTATCAGAACCTTTTTCCTCCATGAGTCCACATCAAAGGAATAATAAAGAATCTTTTTCCCTCTCAGAAAAACTCTCTAGAGGGGGCTTGCCTCCTTCCAAAGCAGCTAAACCTTTTGTTTAGCTCTTTTTTACCCCTATCCAGTGAATCAGGATGCTCCCCAAGTTAACTGAGAATTCCAGGAAACACAAACCCACTATAGTCATACTCTAAAAGTTTTACCTTCCCCATGCAATCAGAGAGCAAAAGGGGGGAAAGGAGGAGACTACATAAAAGAATAAGGAGGGGGAAAAGCATTTTAGTCTAGCTCCAAGCTTCTTAAGCTGTGCATCACAATTCCATATGAAGTTGCACAACAGAATGTGGGGGTCACAAAATTATGATTTATTATCAGTAAATGTTTCATTTGTATACATATTTTATATACTTATATATCTGGAGTCACATAAAAATTTCTCAGGTAAAAAGTTGAAAAAGTTTAAGAAGCTGTGGTCTAATTAACATGCCTCTTCAACAAAAATCTCCAAAATATATCAGACCAAATACTGTAAAGGGCTAGAACTGAGCATATGCACTTAATGTAAGATAACCTAGCACTTAATGTAAGATAACCTAGCACTTAAGGTTAATTACCAATTGGACAATTCTCTATTAACATATGCTTGGAGGATGACCCTACTTAACTCTGTGCTGACTCGATCTATGGGTGTGAACAGAGAAGGGGGAGAAAGATCAGAAGGTGGAGTAGGACAAGCAGGGTCATTCTTTGGCAGTGGAGAGAGAGAAAAGAGGTGTGGAGATTCCTATGTCTAATCCCCTGACAGCAACCCCAAAAGACCAAGAATAAAGTATGTAAAATCTTATACTGTGCACAAAAGTGTGCAAAATGTTTAGAAGTATATGCAGGTCCATTGTCTGTTTTTATTGCTTATGGCACACCCATAATTGCAAATGCTTGTATAAGGAATTCAGTGACCACTCGGGCTGTCTCTTTTGCTGCTGGTATTGCAAAAGTGAATCCTTAAAAGGTATCTACAACAACATGGATAAAAGACAGATCACCAAAAGATTTATAAAGAAAGAGAATAGTCAGAACTCCTTTTCAGTCCACCCAGCAGAATGAATTGTATGCAATCATTCTAGCTCTTACTTATTATCCGGGAGACATAAATATAATATCTGATTCAGCCTATTCAGTAGGTGTGGTACAAAGAATTGCCACAGCCCAAATAAAATTTGTAGCCTCCAATATATATCAGCTCTTTAAGGAACTTCAAGAACAAGTGAGAAAGCATTCAGGTAAGATTTATATCTTGCATGTCCACTCTCATAGTGGGCTTCCAGGTCCTATTTTTTATGGTAATTTAAAGGCACATAGCCTTTTAACTATGTTAGCCAATATTCCTATAATGGGGTCACATCCATTTGCCAAATTGCATTAGGTCTCAAACCACAAGGGTTCTTCCCTGGAGGGAGTGTAGGAGCATGGAAAGGAAGGCAAGCTGGACAGGCTTTTACTATGCTCTTAGCTTCCTCTCTTGTTATTCCAAATTGTAAACGTAAAGCTCGGGCAGTCTGATGATATTTAGAATGAGATTCCTGGACTTCTTGATTATTTATTTACTGAGATGTATTTAGCTTAAAAATGCCAAGGTCTCCCATTATATCCAGGACCATCTCCAGTCAATCTGATCTATCTCTCCACTGGACCCCTATGTCTCTAGAGGGGAAAGTGAGGCAGGTGATCTTGCACAGTTCACCCTCACTTAAATTCGATTCACTTGCAAGTGAACATCTCCCTGTGGAGAATGAAGGACAAAGAACAACAGCTCTCAAATTGGTGAACTTGGGAGCCTAAATTTCAGTTCAGCTACCTATTCACTTGTGGTCTTGGATAAAGCACTATGCCTCTCTCTCACTCTCAGAAATTGGACTGTGTGATCTCTAAAATTTCTTCCATCTCTGAGTCCTATATCCTCCTGATTTCCTTCTAAAGGACTAGGAAAACTGAAATGCATTAATAGAATCTTGCTCATAATAGGTACTTAACAAATCTGTTGAATTAAACTGAATTGTTGAACAGACTTCAGTCGTATTACCTCCTTTTCTAAGGGCCAGGCTGTTTTCCCAAAAGGCTGAGTTTGGTTTTGAGTTATTGAACCTTAGTGCTTTAATAGTATGAAATTACACTACCTTGCAGAGTAGCTAACACCAGGCCAAACTACCTCAGGTCATCTATATTTGTCTTCTTTCAATATGGGACAATAAGTTCTCTAAACTGGGTAGGGGGAAATTTGGGTCATTATTCTAATTCTGCCACAACTATCAACCTTCCCTGGAACAATAATAACAACATATTTCTGATGTGGACTATTGCAGTAGCTTGCTGGGGAGGCTGCCTGCTACAAGTCTCTCCCTCAGCCAGTCCATTCTTCATTCAGCTGCCAAGTAGTTTATTCAGTAAAGTGTGGGGACTCTCCATTGCTCCCAAATCAAATACAAAAGCCTTTATTTGGCATTCAAAGCCCTTCATAACCCAACCCCACACCCATCTTTCCAGAAAGATTCCTTTTTATGTCCTGCCACCTAACCCCTCACTTTTCCATCCAGGGACACCAATTTTTTTTTTCAATTCTTCCAACAAAAGAGTTCATCTCTGAGCATGTTCACTAGCTCTCTTCCATTCCTGGAATGCTCTTACATGTTTATAACCTATCTCCTAGCTTCTTTCAAGTACCTGATAAAATCTCACCTTCTATAGGAAGTCTTTTCCAATCCTTTTTAATTCTAATTCCTTCCCTCTGTTGATTGTTGTAGTTCAGTCATTTCAGCCATGTCTTACTCTTCATGATCCTATTTGGAGTTTTCTTTGCAGACATACTGGAATGGTTGCCATTTTCTTCTCCAGCTCATTTTACAGATGGGGAAACTGAGGCAAACAGGGTGAAGTGATTTATCGAGAGTCATAGAGCTAGTGAGTGTGTGAGGCCAGATTTGAACTCAGAAATATGAGTCTGGCTCAGTAATATAACTATTTTGTCACCTACCTATCTTCTCTGTCGCTTACTTCCTATTTTATTCTATGATTTCTGTGTATATAGTTATTTTCACTGGATTGTGAGCTTCTCCATGGCAGAAACTGTCTTTTGCCTTTCTTTGTATCCTCTTCACTTATATAGCATGCTTGACATAGAGTAGGCACTTAATAGTCTGTTGACTGATTAATGTGCTTTAAGTCTTACAAAATCTATATAATAACCCTGAAAGAAATAACCCTGAAAGACAGGTAATAAAGCTATTATTGTCCCTATTGTACAAATAAGGAAACTGAGGCTCAGGAAGTTATTTAATTGATTTGTTCAGGGTCCCATAATATCTAATTCTCTTCAGCCATCTAATATATATAATATACACATACCCCAATTTGTTATGTATATGTGTGTGTATATATATATATATATATACATATATATATATATATATATATATACCCCAATTTAGTGGGGGGGGCTGTAATTACTTCTATGCTACATATGGAAATACTACTTGGCTTTATGAAAAGACAAACTGAATTATATACCTCACTGCCCTATTGGTACTCACAGCAAAACGAAGGGATCAAACTAAATGTTCTTCCACTTCTAGCTCTTAACATTAAGGATGGAACAGCCAAAAAACTGAGACTGGGAAGAGAGGATGGTGCACACGCATGTGAAATTTGAGACACAAACTAATAAAGGATTTCTCCTCTTATACAAACACTAGATATCAAGAAAATTTCCACTTTGGGTCTTCCAGTAAAAAAAAATCTTGAATCCCCCCTCTAAGAAAGCTCACTTCTATCCCCCCATCCCCAGCTCCTCCAATTTGGGATTTACAGTGGCTCTTGTCAGCTTGCTTTGTGACCTTTTGCTTTCTATTAATCCTTTGCTCAAACACCATGGACCTTCTCCTCTGCTTGGGGAAAGGGCAGGCCAGTGGGGAGCTGGAGCCCATGTGGCATTAGCCTTCTGTTCACAGAGCGAGGGCATGAAATTTTTATACTATCTCTTCCTGCAGGCACAGCAGGTTCTTCGTCACTCCCCTCCTCCCTCAGCCCCCCAGCTCTTTGGATGGATAAAGACACAGGGAATGAAACACAGGGAGTCACTGGAAGGGCTTGCTTTGTAGAGTGCTTCTGAAATATCAGGCCAGAGCTTCGCTTTTTAAACAGAAAGAGAAAAAAGGAAATAGAGAATGGGATGAAGAGTGAAGAGACAATTTTTCTTTTTATTTTAGAAATAGAGAAGTGAGGGGAACTACCAAAGTGTAACGTTACTTGCGTTTTAGATAAGATCACATTATATTGTTAGTTTTATTTAATTAAGTGGAGATAATATGTAAATGTCTGTAATATGAAAACAAAACATCAATAAAACTTTTTCTAAAATAGAGAAAATATATGAAATTTAAAAGTATATAGTTTGGTGATCCATCAAAATGACCCCAATTTAATCCAATTTTGGCCATTTCTTTTGAGAAGAAGTTGTTTTTTAGGCATGAACTGGACCCAGTTCAGTAAATATCTGGGTCAGTCTAATCGGTTCTGTCTAGTTTCATTCTCGAGTCCAGGGTCATTTGGACAGTTCTGACATGAAGAAAATGAGATTTCAACTCAACAAGTATTTATTTTTAAAAAATGTATTTGATGAATAGTGTATTGTTTTTAAAAATGGAGGTGGACAAAGAGCTCACTTTTAGGGCCATGGTCTCAATCTCAAGTTGCTTTTGCACTTAAAGGGGAAGAGGTGAGACACAAAGCAATTGTAAAAACTGATTCTAAAACAAAAGCTTGTAACCTTTTGTTGGGTCATAGACCTCTTTGGCAGTCCAATGAAACTTATGGATCCTTTCTTGGAATAATATTTTTTAAATAATTGCAAGAATGAAAAAATTCAGTTAGAGATCAATAAAAATAATGATGTCATTTTCTCTATCCAAATTGGCAGACCTCCCCCAGAATATATCCATGGACCCCATTAAGATCCCCTGGCTGAAGAGAACATGTCCATGTTGCCTATTGGTTGTAAGAAGAGAATTCTGTGAAGTTAGATACAGGACAGCTTCCCTAAAGTTTAGAGATTGGACTTTGAAAAGAATTATTTGGAGGAGGACAAGAGGCAACAGTAAGTAGTAGAGAGCAAGCTATCCTCAGATCCAGGAAAACTTGAGTTCAAATTCTAACTCTTATTACACATTTTGACAAAAAAAAAAATCACTTCACATTTCAGTGTGCAAGGAAACATTCAAAGAATTCAATGCAGGCTCTATCCTGCATTAGGAGAAGAAGTTTTGTCATCAAGGAGTCCCCAAATCAATGAAAATACAGATCCAGAATTTCTCCCTTTCCCTTTCCTTTTCCCTTTCCCTCTCAGTACCTAAATGAAAGGTGATAGTGAATTTTCTATAACAACTATAATGAAGGTGCCAAGTTTAGGAGCTTCAGGATTGGCTTTGTAACTTGAATGAGCAACACATGCACTGCCTAAGCATCCAGCATGCCCACTTTCAGAGCTAGTTTCAAAAGCCAAGTGACACCAGAGCTCACAGTGATATTGTAATGTGCTTTTTTTGAGTAAAGTCATGAGTAACACTGACAATTTACTGCACTATAGTAATAACATGTAACATCACAAAGGTAGCACTAGCTCACTTTCTCTCCTTTTCCCTTGTTCTTTTCTCCTTCTCTCCCTCCATCCACCCATCTCTTGTCTGCCTGTCTGTCTGTCTCTCTTGCTTATCCAGCTACAACAGATCTGGATAAGATGCCATATCAAATGTTCCACTAATGGAGGGAAGAGGATCAAAAAAATAAAATAGAAGAAATATATTTTGTCAAAAATTTGACCAAAGCTGGCTTGGTTGTTATTAGGGTATCAATATTAGTACTAATTATCATTATTGTGGTTCATATTTACTTAGTGATGAACAATTTACAATATATTTTCTTGCAATAAACCCATTGGATAGAATAGATAATTACCATTATTATCCATTTTACAGGTAAAGAACCTATAACTCAGAGAGATTAAGTAACTTTCTCGTGGCTATATAACTGGTAAATAGTTGACATAGTCCATAGTCCACAGGATATTTCAGGACTTTTGCTCTAATTATCATCTAATTACATTCGGTTTTAGAAGCCTACAAAGGGACCTGTTGATTATGGTGAATTTTGGGCAGTTACATATCATGAGTAATTTTCAAATGAAAAAAAAAAAAAAACCTGAGCTAGATCACGTATAGAAATTAAGTGGTATAAGTTCTAATTATATTGTCCTAGCTACTCTGATTTATATGCAAATATGCGGGAAATACTGCCAGATTCTGAGAACATCTGAGGAAAGAAAAAAAGATAAGGATCTCTTGATCACCAAAAAAAATATATCTCATTCCCTTCACCAATAAAGAAGATTTTTCAAAATCTTCAGTCTAAAAGCCACATCCTGAAAAGGTTAGGACTCAATTCCATCCTTAATGGCACTGAAGTTAAAGGATATCTGCCCTTTTCCCCCATCCTGATTCATTTTCTTTTCCTTTCAAGCAGGCTTAATTAGTTGGCACTATAGCCTCCTGTTGGTGGCATTGGTCCTAGCAATGACACATTCTCTTGGCAAAAGGAAGATGCAGGGTACTGAAGGATTTCACAGAATAATGCCAAAGTATAATCAAAGGGAAGTGCAGGGCTTAGGAGGAGAAAACTCTCATTTTCATGAGAACAAGGGCTGATTGTCAAGAATCAATAGGCACTCAGCAGCTGACTCAGACCAATGTGGTAAAACAAGATGTTTCACACAGAAAATATGAGACAAAGAGGGTAAATTTCAGAGTTTGGGGGCAGGGGAGAAGATAAATAGTACATTTGAAGAAGCCTGTTACCTGGCCGGCAGATTTATAAAAGTTAACATTTATATAGAACTTCAAAGTATACAAAGAACCTTTCAAATATTATCGGATTTGATCCTCACCACAAACCTGGGGGATGGCAACAGGGAGGTGCTATTATTATCTCCATTTTATAGAGGAGGAAGTTGAGGCTGAGAAGTTAAGTTACCCATCCAGGGTCACCCAGCTAGTAATTGGGTCTTCCCCATGCCAAGTCCAGCATTCCATCTAATGAATCCCCTCACTATTGGAGTAATAGATGCTACTGTCAGCCCTTGTATGCCAAGGGGCATGAAAGGACTGGTGGTGAAGGAGAGAGAAACAGAGGGGAAAGGGATCCTTTCTCCTAAAGATCTGCTTACGGACATTTGCCAGAATCTGAAAGTGAGCTCCTCATCTTTCCCTCACTAACCCCACCTACTTCCAACTTCCCTATTATTGTCCAACACTGTCCAGGCACCTACTCAACCTTCATGTCATCCTGGATCTCCTCTTATTCATCATACGTCTAATCTGTGAGCAAATCTCACTGCTTCTACTTTTATTCCATTGCCTATACACATTCCCTACTCTCCACTCATACAACCCCAACCCTGGGCCGGGCCTTCATGGCTACAAGTCTCTCAGCTCCAGTCGATCCTCCCATCGGCTGCCAAAGTCATTTCTCAAACACAGCCCTGCCCATGTCACCCCTCCATTCCCTTGTTCAACAGTCACTTCTTTCTCCTCCAGGGTTAAATATGAACTTAGATTGGCATTTAAAGTAATCATAACCTGGCACCTGTCCAGTCTCGTTACACCTTTCTCCTCTCTTCCATGAACTCTTTCTGCCAGTAACACTGGACTACTTGCAGCTCCTAGAGCACAACACTCCATCCTTCCCTCTCCCATCAGCTTTGCAGTAGCTATTCCCCTCTGTCTGGCTTTGTCCCCTCACCTATGCTTCTTATTTATTTCTCTGTCTTCTTTCAAGACTCTAGTCAAATCCCACCTTCTCCAAGAAGCCTTTCCTACTCTCTTCCTCATACACCACCACCCAAGTCTTCCCCTCTCAGAATTATTTCAATCTACTCTCTGTATATCTTCTATGTACCTTGTTTACATATTGTCTCCTTTAGAAAGTAAGCTGTTTGAAGAAAAAACCCTGTCTTACTCTGAGATACCACTACACACCTGTCAGATTGGCTAGAATGACAGGGAAAGGTAATACAAAATGTTGGAGGGGATGCGGGAAAACAGGGACACTGATGCATTGTTGGTAGAATTGTGAATACATCCAGCCATTCTGGAGAGCAATTTGGAACTATGTTCAAAAAGTTATCAAACTGTGCATACCCTTTGACCCAGCAGTGTTGCTACTGGATTTGTATCCCAAAGAGATCTTAAAGAAGGGAAAGGGACCTGTATGTGCAAGAATGTGGCGGCCCTCTTTGTGGTGGCCAGAAATTGGAAACTATGTGGATGCCTATCAATTGGAGATTGGCTGAATAAATTGTGGTAATATGAATATTATGGAATATTATTGTTCCATATGATCAACAGGATGATTTCATCAACTGATGCTGAGTGAAATGAGCAGGATTGTATGATGATCAATTCTGATGGACGTAGCCCTCTCCAACAATGAGATGAACTAAATCAGTTCCAATAGAGCAGTAATGAATTGAACCAGCTATACCCAGGGAAAGAACTCTGGGAGATGACTATGAACCACTACATAGAATTCCCAATTCCTCTATTTTTGTCCACCTGCATTTTTAATTCCCTTCACAGGCTAATTGTACACTATTTCAAAGTCCGATTCTTTTTGTACAGCAAAACAACTGTTTGGACATTTATACATATATTGTATTTAATTTATACTCTAACATATTTAACATATATTGGTCAACCTGCCATCTGGGGGAGGGAAAGGAGGGGAAAAATTAGAACAAAAGGTTTGGTAATTATCAATGTTGTAAAATTACCCATACACATATCTGGTAAATAAAAACTATTAAAAGAAAAAAAGAAAAGAAAAGAAAAAAGACTGTCTTTTTGCTTTTCTTTGTATTCCTAGTGCTTAGCATTGTTCCTGCTAAGTGATCAGAATCACTTAAATGTTTATTGAGGTCACTTGACAAAGGATAAAGGGACTCTTTCTGAAATTTTCATGCGGGATCTAATATGGCAATTTATACATTAAGGGAAGAGTAAGAGAAGGAGGGGGAGAAGGAGAGAGAGAAAGACAGAGACAGAAAAAAAAAAGGAGAAACAGAGAGAAAGGAAGGGAGTGGGAAGAATGGAGGAGAGAGGAGATAGCATTCTTTTACCTTAATGTATAAATAACTCCCAGATTCTGGCATTCCCCATCTTTCCTTACTTTTTATCTTCATAGTCCACTCAATCATTGCTACCTGTTAATTATTTTGACTTCACTTCTGCTTACCTTTATCAGATCTCATGACTTTATACTAATGATGTTAAACACATTAATTCACATGGTAGCCCTTTTCTTAGTGGCAAGAAACTCAAAACTGAGTGGATGCCCATCAGTTAGAAAATGACTAAGTTATGGTATATGAATGTTATGGAATAGTATTGTTCTATAAGAAATATCAGCAGGATGATTTAAGAGAGAGGCTTGGAGAGACCTACATGATCTGATTCTAAGTGAAATGAGCAGAACCAGGAAATCATTATACACAGCAGCAACAAGATTATATGATGAATAATTTTGATGAATGTGATTCTTTCCAACAATGAAATGATTCAGGTCAGTTCTAATGATCTTGTGATGAAGAGAGCCATCTATACCCAGAGAGAGGACTGTGGGAACTGAGGGTGGATCACAACATAGCATTTCTCACTCTTTTTGATGTTGTTCGCTTGCATTTTTTTCTTACTCATTTACTTTCTTTTTTTGATCTGATTTTTCTTGTGCAGCAAGAGAATTGTATAAATGTATTTATACATATTGGATTTAACACATATTTTATCATGTTTAACATATATTGGATTACTCGCCCTCTAGGGAAAGGGGCGAGAAGGAGAAAATCTGAAACACAAGGCTATGCAAGGGTCAATGTTGTCAAATTATCCATGCATGTTTTGAAAATAAAAAGCTTCAAAAATTAAAAAAACAAAAACCAACCAAACAAAACAAAACAAAAAAAAAAAAAAAAAAACACATGAATTCACAACTTAGGAAACTGACAGCCAGTGGTTTAAGTTTCTATTTCCAGAAATTCATCATACTTTGTGCCAACAAGAATGCCTAGCACTAATGTATGATTTCAGATACTGAGGGTCCCTATTACAATGCAAAGTTTGTCAGTCATTTATTAACCTTTCTATGGGCTAGGTCCTGAGTAAGTGCTAGGGAGACAAAGAAAGGTAAAAACAGTTCCTGCCCTTGAGGAACTCATAGTATAGTGGAGGAAACAGCACACAAATAACTATGTATGAACAAGATATATACAATAAAAATGAGAGATGATTAATAGAGGGAAAGTACTAGAAAATTTAAGAAAGATTGGGAAAGTCTTGTTGAACACAAGATTTTAGCAGGGAGCTGAAGGAAGCCAGGGAAGGAAGACAGGAGACAGAAAGGAGCAACTATGGACAAAGTAAAACTACCAGTTCTAGGTTAAGGAAGAAAGCATTTCAAACAGTTTTCAAACTGGCAGGGAATGTGGTGAGGAATTGGTGGTAAGATATATGTTCCCTCACATATCTCAAAACCACCTTGTGTTTGCTTTGAATGAATTTTGTATTATTTATCTGTCTTGATAATATTTTCTGCCATCGAATTTAAGTTCCTTAAACTCAGGACCTATAGTAAGTATTCAATAAGTATTTGTGTAATGATCAATCACACTGTTGTATTCAATTGTTTTTCTTCTTAAGTGAGGACCAGGAAAACATGGCTCCATTTTGCTGTTGGATGAGTGAGATGCACAGCTCATATCGACAGCACAGGCTTATCTGTCTCTATCACCATCTTGTCCTAATGGTCAGGACAATGGATTGGCAAGAGGTATTTCCAATCTCAGGTATCTTTGGGGACCATCTGGGACACAGAGTAATATCAAGAAAAAGGCAAAGCAAATAAAATTTCATACAGATGAGTATTAGTGAACAGAATAGAAGAACTAAGAAACCCAATCACTGAACAAGGCAGGAGATGGAAAGGACATGGTCCAGAAAGTCATGTTTGACAAGTACAAAATGCTGGGTCAAGAATGGCTGAGTTAAGCTGTTCATCTGACTAAGTAGTCAGCATTTTATAAGTCTGGCCTACTATCTTTGGGGGAGAGTGAATATATAATTGGATACACAGATGAATTCATCTGTAAAAGATCAAGTTTTTACCTAATCCAGCCTAGATAATATGCCAAAGCCTTTGAGGAAATCAAGTGTCAAGTCTGATGCAAACAGGTTGCAGATTTTTTTTCTCATTGCATCTTTCTTTTTTTTATTATATCTTATTATTTACCACATTTATGCATGAGTAATTTTATAGCATTGACAATTGCCAAACCTTTTGTTCCAATTTTTCCCCTCCTTCCCCCCATCCTCTCCAGATGGCAGGTTGACCAATACATGTTAAATATGTTAAAGAATAAGTTAAACACAATATATGTATACATGTCCAAACAGTTATTTTGCTATACAAAAAGAATCAAACTTTGAAATAGTGTACAATTAGCCTGTGAAGGAAATTAAAAATGCAGGCAGATAAAAATAAAGGGATTGGGAATTCTATGTAATGGTTCATAGTCAACTTTCAGAGTTCTTTCCCTGGGTATAGCTGGTTCAGTTCATTACTGCTCTATTGGAACTGATTTGGTTCATCTCATTGTTGAAGAGGGCCACGTCCATCAGAATTGATCATCATATAGTATTGTTGTTGAAGTACACAATGATCTCCTGGTCCTGCTCATTTCACTCAGCATCAGTTCATGTAAGTCTCTCCAGGCCTTTCTGAAATCATCCTGTTGGTCATTTCTTACAGAATAATAATATTCCATAACATTCATATGCCACAATTTATTCAGCCATTCTCCAATTGATGGGCATCCATTCAGTTTCCAGTTTCTTGCCACTACAAGAGGGCTGCCACAAACATTCTTGCTCATGTGGGTCCCTTTCCCTTTTTTAAGATCTCTTTGGGATATAAGCCCAGTAGCAACACTGCTAAATCAAAGGGTGTGCACAGTTGGATAACTTTTTGAGCATAGTTCCAAATCACTCTCCAGAATGGCTGGATGTATTCACAATTCCACCAACAATGTATCAGTATCCCAGTTTTCGCACATCCCTTCCAACATTCTGCATTATCTTTCCCTGTCATTCTAGCCAATCTGACAGGTATGTAGTACTATCTCAGAGTTATCTTAATTTGCATTTCTCTGATTAATAATGACTTGGATCATCTTTTCATATGGCTAGTAATAGTTTCAATTTCTTCATCTGAGAATTGTCTGTTCATATTCTTTGACCATTTATCAATTGAAGAATGGCTTGATTTCTTATAAATTAGAGTCAATTTTGGACTATTTTGGAAATGAGGCCTTTATCAGAACCTTTAACTGTAAAAATGCTTTCCCAGTTTATTGCTTCCCTTCTAATCTTGTCTGCATTAGTTTTGTTTGTACAAAAACTTTTCAATTTGATATAATCAAAGTTTTTTATTTTGTGATCAGTAAAGATCTCTAGTTCTTCTTTGGTCACAAATTCCTTCCTCTTCCACAGGTCTGAGAGGTAAACTATCCTGTGTTTCTCTAATTTATTTATAATCTCATTCTTTATGCCTAGGTCACCAACCCATTTTGACCTTATCTTGGTGTACAGTATTAAGTGTGTGTTAATGCCTAATTTCTGCCATACTAATTTCCAATTTTCCCAGCAATTTTTGTCAAACAGTGAGTTCTTATCCCCAAAGCTGGGGTCTTTAGGTTTGTCAAACACTAGATTATTAAAGTTATTGATTATTTTATCCAGGTTGCAGATTTAATATACTTTTTGATATACTTTATTCCATAAACACACACACACACACACACACACACACACACACACATACATACACATATACACATACACAAAAAAAAAAAAAACATGGAGAGGGACAGGGAAGAGTGATCACTCTGGCATTTGGTGATCTGTGTACAGCACATACAGTATGTACACTTTTGTATTCAGTGACTATACCAACCATAAGCTATTCACTTAATTTTATATAATTTCAAGTTATGCTGGGGCAAGTAGGTAGTATAATGATAGAGTGCTACTTACTAGTTGTGTGATCCTGGACCAAGTCTCTTAATTTCTATCAGTTTCACTTTTCTTATCTATAAAATGGGGATAGCACCTATATCAAAGAAATGTTGTAAAGATCAAATGAAACACGTACAATACTTTGCAAACCAAATGATAGCTATTATTGTTACTCTCAATAGTTATTAGAATTTCACTGTGGGATAGGATTCACACTCTTAGCTGGTTCCCCTTAAAACCAATAACATACATGGACAAAAAGTTTAGCCAGTTATATGCCCCACACATTCATATAGATCAGAAATAAGTCACCAGGCCCACACAGGGTTCCAAACAAGGACCTAGTCTCATTAGGATTCAGCACTAACCCAGGGACAGTCCTGAGAGAATAGAAAAGAAAATCATTTGTTTTTCCCAGTCATCCAGTATGTTTTATCATTAGGGAAGATAGGGAGGGAATGAGTAACAAAAGAGAGACACCCACAATCTCAACTTCTTGTTACACATTTGCAGTCTGTATTTTATAAATAAAGAGGATTAGAATATACAGCTGGAGCAGCCACAAGAGCTTTAGAACCTGACAGTAAAGGAGAGCATTTTCCATAGAAGAACTCTGCTGCTGGCAAAAAGTATTCATCATCTCTGCTCGTTTGGATCAGACATTGATAGATCATGTTAATCAAATGTAATAACATTTGCAGACCTGTTTCTACAGTTGCCTCCATTCTATGAATGTTCTGATTATGCTATCTTATTTGCTAAATGCCTTTAATACTCATTTCATGAATTGTAAATGAAATATAAATTCTGTCTCCCAAACCTTGAGAGGTTACTGGGCATTGTTTTCCCTTTGGGCATTAAAGTGGAGCTTCCATAAGTGAAGTATAAAATGACCAGGCTGAGGAATCTTTCAGAACCTCAAACTATCTTTAATCCTTCCTGAGAAGATGCCCATGACTTAAATTTTTCTTAAAGTCCTCTGGAATAAAGTTTTCCAGATAGCACGCTAATCTCTTTTTTGTTTTCAAAAGCTCTAAGATGACTTGCTAGTCAAAGCTATGACAACATCATGTTACAAATCACCTTCAGAAACCAATTTATATGTAACAAAAGAAGATCAAATGGGATCATATATGGTCTTTTCAGAAAGAGTACATTTCCTTTTCTTTCCTAACAGAAAAGGAAGGGCAAATAGGTTGGGGAGGCAAAGATCACTCTGGGTATAGAATAAGAGTTTATGCCCCTCAGTTCCAGGTGAATAATTAAACAAAAGCAATCCTTAAAAGGAAGCATCTCCAGCTAGGGAACTCTGGGGTAGGAGTGATGTGTCCAGCTGTAGGAGTCATACAAAGACCCTATCTATCCATCACTGAATACATTTAATATTGCTAAGAGAATGAGGGGGCTTTATTCTAAATAGATGCTACAAATACTTCTGGCTAATTCCATTCACTGAATACATCTAATAGTGCTAAGAGAGTAAGGGGGTTTTATTATGAAAAGATGCTACAAATACTCCTGAGTAATTCCATAACTATTTAGAGAATAGCAAACTATTGGTGAAACTGCTTTGGTCTGATTCCTTATTGGTAAAGCTGAAAACACTGCAGAAAAAAATAGCTGTAATCAGTCATCTGGCTAGGTATCTAAAGTGTTCAAAGAGAATCATGGGTAGCTTGAAAAGATACTAGTGCTAATATTTAATGGAAGTTCAAAGGAGGCCTGAAAAACATTAAGCTTCTCTCTTCATCACATTTTTAAACCTATCCACAGCTAGGTGGTTCCATAGATAGAATGATGGGTCTGGAGTCAGGAAACTTATCTTCCTGAATTCAAATTGAGCCTCCTACACATCTTAGCTGTGTGACCCTGGGTAAGTTATATAACCCTACTTATCTCAGTTTTTTCATCTGTAAAATGAGCTGGAGAAGGAAATGGCAAACCATTCCAGGATCTTTGCCAATAAAACCTCAAATGGGCCATGAGTGGACAACAAAGCAATGCACAAAATAGTATTTTTTCATCCATGGTCCCCTTCTTGATTCTACATGACTGAGTCCTTAAGTATATACTTAAGTGACCATACATAATTTTGTTATACAATGCTTACACAAAGCTGCTTTGTTAATTATGTGCTTGCTTTCTCTCCCCTATCTCCTTAGTAACTTAGAGACAAAAATCATATTTTTTCATTCTTTTTTTATCCCAGAGTGATGACACACAGTCCGGGTGCTATATTCTGACCCAAAGAGGGGTAAAAAAAAATTCAAAAGAATGTCTCCAGAAGATTTCATGGATTTTTTCAGGAGAGTTTATAGAAAGTAGCATATTGGACAAGATTATTTGAGCATGATGATTTCCTCTGGTAGAGGTACTATTCACACCAATGAGAACAAATATTTACTAAAAGAGTCAAAGACCTTAGGTTCAAATCACCCTTCTAATGTTTACTATCTATGCAACATTTGTCAAGTTGCTCTACATTCCTTAGACTCAATTTATTTATCTGAAAATGAGAAGGTTAAGTTGCATTGCCATAAAGGTCCCTTCAAGCTCTATAGTATGATCCTATTGGCTTTTGTAAATATACCAAGGTATCACAATTCAATTGAAGGCTTTGGCAACTCATATCAGCAACTGGGGAGTCTTGGCAAAGACTTGGCAGTGATTTAGGGAAATGGGTCCACTACTTTGACAGAATGTCCCTATATGGAGTATTCTTCTCTATCACTATTGTATTGTTCCATCCTAGCTGTGGATCATTTCCTCCCCATAGCGGATACTTATTGTCTTATTAATATGCTGGGAACACAGCTAGATACTTAGTAAATACTTGCTGGTTGGCTGATAATTCACTACATATTTGAATCGTTCCTTCATCACATATACACATACATGTGTGAGCACATAGACACACACAAAAGAAAGAAAATCAGTGACCAAGAAAAATTATTCTGTTAGCAAATAAGCAAATAAATTTGAATTAATTCAACAGTGCATTCATATGCTAAAATCTCCCTTTAAGCAGAGAAAGTAAAAAGTTTTTGAGATATTGCTATTGGTAGAATTACAGTATATAGAAAATCTAAGCTAACCTACTGGTAAATCACCTACTATGTACAAGATAATATCTCCATCATCTGGGGGAAGCAATGCCTATGGAGAAGGGACTAGCCATCTCCACCATCACCATCTTGACTATGTCTCTTCAGACCCTAGTACAGAGAGCACAAAATCCTGAAAGCAAGAAGCTTAAGAATAACCATGCTCCTGGCTTAATGCTCTCAGCCATTCCACCCTGTGAAAATGCAGCCTGGCAAGTGGTCCTTCCTATAAGTAGTACAGCCACAGATACTGCTGAGTTAGAAAAGAAAGTTCTTGCTATCAAAGTACTTCTGTGATTCAAGGCTGTGTGGTTTAACATCAGAAACTGGTATCATTTTATCTGTGAAAATGACAGTAAATAAGAATGAGGATCTTCCTTGCTACTGCATCCTAAAATCACAGGAATTTTCTATTTAACTTATAGCTGAGACCTTCCAGATGTTGTCTCTCCATTAGAATATAAGCATCTCAAAGCAAGGACTACCTTACTTTTCTGTTTAAATCACCAGCACTTTGCACATAGTAAAGTACTCCATAAATGCATAAATGCACTGAGGATACAGAAGCAAAATAGTGCCTACCCTTAAAGAATTCACATTCTATTTGCAGGGAAACAACACCTGCATAGATGAGTAAATAAAGTGTATATGAAAGATAAAAATCAAAGTAATAGGGGGATATTAACAACTAGGGAAATTAGAAATTATTTATATTAATAAGTACAAACAGCTAAGTATATATGTAATAATTTGAGGAGAGACAGAGAGAGAGAGAGAGAGAGAGAGAGAGAGAGAGAGAGAGAGAGAGAGAGAGAGAGAGGAGAGAGGAGAGAGAGGAGAGAGAGCATTAAATCATAAATTTAGAACAGGAAAAGATCTATCTAATTCTTCTCATTTTATAAGTGAGGAAACTGAGGTAAGAACAAAGAAGTCAGAGGACAGTTCATCAACTAAGGAAGGATTGACCTCCATATCACCAAAGGGAGCCATCTAGTCTAATCTCTTCATGTGGCTTATGAATCCAAAATTCAAGAAAGTGACTTGCTTAGAGTCTCGCAGTTAGCAAATAGAAATAGAATGCTGTATCCCCTATGCCATGTGTACCTCTTGAATCCTTTGGAGCTAACTCACCATTACCAAGACTCCCAAATCTGTTGCAGTGGTCCAAGGAAGAGGATATGGATGAATGGATGAACCAATGGATGAACTCACATGAGTGGCCATGTGAGTAGGTTAAAGGGGAGGAAGAGAGATTGTGGAGATAAAATCTTCAAGACTTGGGAAATGATTTAATTGGATGGGCGTAAAGGAATAAGAAGGAAAGAGCACTATATTTATACTCAAAAAACTTAGATCTAAATTCTGGTTCTGTGATTTTGGGCAATTTGCTATATCTCTCTGAGCCTCCATTTTTTCATTTATGAGATGTTTATATTACATGAACTATAAGATCTTATTTCTTACATTATATAATTCTATAAATCATAATAAATACTTATTGAAATTATTTGTATTTACTACTAGACCTCAAACTTCACTCTTAGAGATACCACTTAAAAAGATCATTAGTATCAGAGTTTTGCAGTAACTATTTCACATGTAAGTATTTTATTTCCTCAAACTGACTATAGCCTTCTTGAATACAGAAACCATGTCCTTCTTCTGTATGCCCCATGATGTTGGACACATAGTAGGTCTTAATAAATACTGATTTAATTGTATTCCATTGAACTGAATTGTATTGGAAATTTGGCATCTAAAATCAGCTGGTACATAGGCCAGGATCTTAAGGGAATTGACTTTTGTTAGGTACATAGATTGCTGGACTTGGCATCAAGAAGACCCGATTTCAAATCCTGCCTCAGACATTTAGTAGCTGTATGACCATGGGCCAGTTATTTAATCTCTCTTAGCCTCAGTTGCCTCATTTGACAAATAAGAATTATAATAGACCTTATTTTAAAGTGTTCTTAGGAAGATCAAATGAGATATATTTTTGCAACCCTTAAAAGTACAATACATACATACATACATACATATATATACATATATGTATGTATACTAGTATTAGTTTTTTCTAGCACCATGAAGAGAGTAAATGCTCTTATCCTCACACCAAAAGTATTGGAGTTGCTTTAGTTTATCCATAAAACAAGGGAATAATAGGGAATTAGAGGTCAATTAAATGACTTAGGAATCATTTCCAGTCTTAATAGGCTGGAAGATATCTTAAAAATCATCCAGAATGACTCTCATCTTATAGATGAAGAAACTCATTCTAGAAATGCAAATGTCCTACCCAAGCAGCAAATGGCAGAGACAATGTTCAAACCATAGTTCTCTGACTCCAAAGCTATTGTGTTCTTTCCCCTGCATATTACCTCTCAGTAATAACCAGGAAGATACCAAAAGAATGGATGTCTAAGCATCAGCATTAAAAAAAAAAAAAAAACTTTGCTTTCAGCAGTCATTTGATTGAATTTTTTTTTCTTTAATTTCCTTGGTTATTTATTGTACCTAATGTTCATACTAATAAAGTAATCACATAATATAACATCTTTATCTTCTGGACAAACTTTCAAGTCATCTTTGGTCAGTAGTGTAAATGTTTAATAATTGACTTTTCAAAGGAGAAGAAGAGAAATAAAAAACATTCTGCAATGCAAAAAAAATCTGCATTATTAACATTTTATCCATCACTTTCTTATGTCTGGAAAATGAACAAAACAATAAATCAAGCTCTGATTTGTAGCATTTGCCAATTTCCAAGGTGAAAATGCTCAAACTAAAAATTTAACAGTCAATTCTCAAGAGCCACCTTAAACTAGTTCCAGCACACTCCTGGTTGATATGCATTTTCATTTGAAACTGCCAACAACCCAGTGAAGTAGATAGAGCAGGTATTTTTCTGTCAAGTACATTGTAGAGCTTCATTAGGCTTTACAATTGGAAGTGTTAGGGGAATGTTACTTACTGATGCTCAGTCCTGAGAAGGGTTAAGTCTACAAAGGAATCATTTGATGCAGAGGTGATTATTGTTATCATTTTATTTTTGAGTGCATTAAAGGAACATGAATTGCCATAGGGTACGTGTGGAGGAGAAGACTGTCTGTGAATCTATAAACCCACAATAATATTAACATCTTGAAATCTCAAGAAAATCAAACCTCGTTTATTTTTGTAACTTTCCAAAGATGCTGGCATATGACCACTTCTCTGTTTTAAAGGCAAACAAACTTATGGTATAGGAAATATGCTGAGTAGGCATCAGTGCACACACAAGGGATGAATGAACAGACCTTCAACATGACTATACTTTATTACTGCAGAAACTGTTTAGGAGTCCCTGCAGTAATACCATGGAATTTCAAAAGATACAAAACACTAAGAAAATCAAAGGGGGGAGGGGGATCACTGCACTGCACCAAAGAATTTAAAGTAGAACCATCCCTTCTCCCATTATTTATCATAATATTTAGCCAACAAAAGAGTAGCCTTTAGGAAACTATCTCTGCTCTGCTGGTGGGTATAGAAATGCCATGTGCCTTCACTTCCATTGTTGTGATGGCCTGAAAAGTCTTCATTTTAAGCCTCTGGTGAATTCTCAGTACTTGCCAGAAGACTCCTCAGAAGGGATTCTTAACTTGCAGTCCACAGAGCCCCAAGAGGTCTCTATGGGTAGAACTTGGATGGAACAATAATTATATTTTTACTTTCACTAAAACTCTAATTGAAATTTAGCATAAAGTTCAATTTATTTTAAAAGATTATTCTGAAAAGGGATTTATGGATGCCACTAGACTGCCATGATACAAAACTGTCTAGAAACCCCAATCTAGAAGAAATGCTTTTTAGTCATTAAGTCAAAATGTCACGCTACCATGAGAGGAACACTTTCTCATTTCACTAACATGGAGAAGTCAGACTGATTCCTTCATTCTCTGGACACTGACATGTGTAGCATGATCTCAATTATAGTGGTAAGAATTGATTCAGTTTCATTGTTTCCAACAAAGACTAATATTCATGGTTTTTGATATTCAAGGACAGTTGATAATCTTCTATATGCAGCTTCTTTTTTTCCCCTACTGAGACAAGCTTTGTTTGGGTGGTTTATAAATGCTTTTTCTCCCAAAATTGTTCTTCTGGAAGAATCTGTACTTCACATTTCTATCCACATACATTTGAAGATGAAAAGATTCTGGTTCATTGCAAATATTTTAAGGATTGGATATAGCTTCTTCCCTTCCCTCACTTTCTTCCTAAGATGCTTAATGCCCAAGGGCAAGACTTCTAAGCACATAGTGGTGGTAAGGTTTTTAAATGTACACTGGGAAGAATATGGGAGGAAAGAAGTAATAAGCAGGGGAGGTGACTTGTTTTGATGAGATTGCAGGGAATTTTCTTTTCCCCTCTCCACCTCCATTCCTACTTCTCCAGCAAAAGAACTAAGACTCATCTTCCCAAGGTTGTTGACCTTTAGGAGAGAGCTTTACTTTATTTTTTAATTTAATATGTTTTATTTTCCCCCCAATTACATGTTAAAACAATTTTAACAATTTTTTAAAAAAAGTTTTGAGTTCCAAATTCTATTCCTTCCTTTATTTCTTCCTTCTTCATCCCTGAGATAGTCAGCAATCAGATATAAATTATACAAATGTAAACAAGAGAGCTTTACTTCTATCATTCTTTCATGGAAACTGTATCATCTGATTCCTAATTTCTCAGTCATCTGCAAGGCAGCCAGAATGCTTAAATATGATCTCTGTCAAAACTTGGTCCATTAGAGAAATAGCATAGCTATCTAAATATTGAGATACAACACATTTTTATGTTCATCTATAGCAAGCCTTGTCCCTTGTTCCTGGAGTTAGCTGCTTCAGGGTAAGCATTGGGAAGTATGTTAGGATGGTGGTAACATTTTGTAATATCTGTTTTTGACATATTCCGTGCTACCTGTGTTTTCTGTTTGATGCTACCATGATTTCCCTAACACAATTACATTGTTCTGCTTTACTACAATATGATAGCTAGGGATTTGTTAATACATTTAGATCTGAAAAGGAGTTGGGTAAAAACCAAAAAAAGGCCAACAGAGTAAACAAGCATTCAACTCTTTAAGTCAAAAATATTAGGAAAAGGGCTTGTCTCTCCACAAACCCTCTCTAAGAAACTGCTATACTCAAGTGAGAAAAATGCAACATTACCAGTAATAATAATAATATTGATAATAGTAGCTAGCACTTAAGTAGCATTTCAAGGTTTTGCAAAGTCCTTTACAATTTTCTCTCTTTATTCCTAACAATCTGTGACTTGCAAATAATTTATGCAAGGCTATGGTTGTTGCAATGAATGACTAAGATGATAAACTCAGGAGTCTTTAAGGTCCTTTCCACTCTGAGGATTCAGTGATTGATTTTCAAAAAAATCAGTTCACCATAATGAAGTCCTTACAAAATTAATATGGAGTCTTAATTAAGGTTTGTTAGCCATGCTGAGTAGCATGCATTCTTCTCCCTTATAGTTTTTTCAATATCAGAATCAGTTCTAGGTCTGCAGCTATCACTTCGTACCAGTGTTTTATGATAATAATTTCTGGATTAGTTGAAGATAGTACAGCCAAGGTAATGTATTAATAACTTCTCCATAAAATGCTGATAGTTCATGTTAACATGTAGTGAAGTTCATCTGTTGTTCATATCCAGTTCAAGAGAAGAGTCATCCCGAAATCTTGTAATATTAATTATTAATCTTGCAATGTGATCATCCTGAAGAGGTAAGCCAAGGAAGTCTTAATATCAAAACTTCCATTTAGAACAGCCTAATTTAGAATCTGTTGTGACATAGCATTTCATCCTGCCCTTTCATTGTAAATAATGGAGTATTGATGGTTATAGAATCATAGCACAATAATATCTTCTTTGTACCTTATCACTGAGAATAGTACCTTATATATACTTGACAATAATGTTTGTTGAATCCATTTCTTTAATATCAAGAGTTTCCCAGTGATTCTATATGGCTATAACTCTCATGACACAATAATATTCACAGAGTAAAAGTTTCAAATATTCTAACAGGGAATGGAATGGCACAGCAGGGACCTAGATAAGGGTGCTAGATAAGGCATGCTACTGGTAATGGACTATATGTGAGAAGTAACATACAAGACATTATCAAGTATGGATAGTCAAAAGAGGAGCGAGCCAGTCATGAAGTGAGAATGAAAGACTATAGTCAGACAGCCTGACGGCTCCAATGGTAGTACTGAAATGTGAATAAAATAAGAAGCCATTCAGCATTTTAAATAGATCTTCTTATGGAAGAATTACAAATAGCAAAAATTACAAGTAAGACTTACACAGGTGGTTTGTACACGCTATTAGTAGAAAGATGCTAAGGATGAAATCATGACACCAACAGAAACACTAGGTAGCCAAAAATGGTACTGGAACCTGACAGGGTTAAGAGACAGTTAAATGTCTTTCAGAGAATCAGATTCTGATACCAACCTCTAGTTCTCCATGCTCCCTCTAGTGGGAGGAAGCCTGAGAAACTTAGAGTTACTTGTCAACTCTTGGAAAGTATGAGTAAGAAATGCAGTATCTTTCCAATTGTTTTATGGCATCTCCCCATTTAATCTCTGGTCAATCTCCTGAAGTCAATAGCCGTTTCTTAGAGAGAAAACTCTTACCTCACAACAGTTGCCATAAGAAAAAAAAACACTTTGACCCTGGAAAATAAAGGTTGTGTGTATGTATGTGACATTTTCTAGTCATTTCAGGATTCAAATAAAATGAAGCAAGCCTAATTCTTCTAGAAACCTTGAAAAAAATTGCTAATGTAGATATCAGTACTTGCATGTGTATGTGTTTAAGTGCAAATAAAAGTTCTATTAGAAGGAGAATTTTAGAATAGAGGAAAAACATCTTTAGCAATCATCTCCTTTTGCCCCATTATGCTATCAAAAGGCAGACTGGCAAAGCAGATTGCTGGAAGGAAAATAGTCAGAGGAAAAAATAAAACATGTAACAGTTTAAATTTAAATTTACTATTATCAACATCAATGAATTTACCTAGATAATATTTGTATCCCTATTCTATAAAGTCTTAGTAAATGCTTATATAACTGTCAAGGTACTAGAAGACACCTGTTTTCCAGAGCTAAGATCCAACAAGCAAGCTGGGTACTGAGCATGTCATAACAATAATTTTTGTGCCCACCCTCTGGATGAACTGCTGCAACTAAATTACAGAAGTGATGATCCCTGGGGTTGGACAAACACCAGCAGAACCAGATTTGAAGTCCTGCTATGAATGGACTTTTTGCCACTAAACAACCTTGCCTCCCTTCTGCTGTTGTGTCTCACCACTGTTACTACACTACATTGTTTGATACTTTTTCTAGCCACAAATATATAAATCAAAGTTTGGCCACACTAAGGTGTGTCCCCTGACTAGAGACAGGGCCCTGACACATGTGTTTAGATCTCCTCCTTGCTCGAAAGCTATTTCCCTCACTGAAATTAAATTTGTTTGATTCCTGACTCTTCTGTTTCTAGTCAACTCTGTGCAGCTCTGGCCATCCACAAGTTACAGACCAGTTTGGTCTTATTGACACTACTGATTGCTGACATTGATCAAGACATGGATCCAAGTTCTTTAGGATGTGATAGGCTTCCAGTGGAATACCTGTAGCTTATTTTTGTCATTTATCAGGTAATAGGAAGTGTCAATTCACTTGCAAGAAGTAGAGGGTTCCTACCAATATTATTCATACTACGGGTATATACAATGTAACTTCTTATATTATTTTGCTCCCTGTTGTTTCCTATCCCTGAGGAGCATAGCCACTATTGGTGTAATCTGTATTAATGGATACTGGTGTCTTTGGGTCAATTGCTAGAAAACTCTTCTCTCCCTTAGGCTTATGGTGTGCTTATAAGGAATTAAGCTTGGGTAATGATTCAAAGGAGAAAAGGGTAGTTGCAAGCAAAATTTTGAATCAGGTAGTTTTTTTTTTCTTTGCTTTCTCAAAGTTCTTCATTCTAAATATAACCTTTTCCCTATACATGGTAATCTTTTCCCATCTTTCAGATACTGTTGTGCTCTCTAATCCTATTAAAATTCAGGCAACATTTAGGTTGGAAACTTATTTTGGTGACTGAAGTTTTCCCAGAATCAGCCAAATTACACCATATACTCTATTCTAACTGACGATAAGACTGGAGTTAGGCAATTCAGTAGAAAAATAAACACCTGTACTAAGGAAAACCGATTCAGAACCATGGAGAGTTCTCTCTTGTTGCTGCCCTACACAAAAACCTTAGGACAGTTGGCCCTGTGCTCACCAGCAAAATTTCTGCATTGAGGTAAACCTTAAGAGTTCCTTGTTTTACAAGGCACCTGTGGCACTGGAAACAAAGAATCACATAGTTGGTTGCCATTTATGAAGAGTTTTCAGGCTTACAAAGCACTTTTCCACAATGGCTCTTGTGAGGTAGACAAGAGTATTATTACTCTTACAATTACAAGTATTATAACTATTGATCCCATTTTATAGATGATGAAATCCATGTTCGGAAAGTTTAGGCTACACTAACTAAAGGTTTCTGAAATAAAATTTGAACCCTGGTTTCCTAATTTCAAATCCAGAACTTTTTATACTCCAGATTCTGGGGAGCATAAAAATGATTCTTGTCCTTGAAATCCTGTGTGAGGTCTGAGGTATGATTTGTTGCTTGGGAGACCCTATTCTATTATAAGGAAACATCCTTCTTTCCCTCATTCCCTCCCTTCTTCTCTTTCTGTCTTCCTCTCTTGTCATGTTCTTGAGCATTTGTGATCCGATCCTTTCACCCAGATTGATTTTTTTTCCTAAACCTTCAATTTTAAAAGGTAAAGTCACAGATAAAACAATTGAGAGAGTTTCAGGCAACCAGATCATTTTTCATGAGACACTATCCTTGGGATATAACATATCAAAAGAATGATAATGAAAATCAGAGACACAAACACATATACTATTATCATCTGAACTCTCATTTAACTTTAAAGTTCTGTTACCCTAGTAATAAAGTTATAAAAAAAAAATCAATGAATTCATCAATATACTGATACTGAGAGCCTACATTCTGCTGGGGAAGAGGAGCATATATGATATGAACACATATAAATATATTGGCAATATTTGAGAGAGAAAGCAGCAATAAAATCTTCCCACAGGTGGTAACACATGAGTCTTAAAGATAGTTATGGCTTTCTATACATAGAGGTAAAGAGAGAGGAGATAGATTTTAGGCATATGGGATAGCCTGTACAAAGATGGAAGGTGAATGTTAAACTCTGGGAAAAGGAAACAGGCCATTACAGGTCCATTCTAAAATAACACTAGAAAGATTGAAGTCACAATGTGAAGGACTTTAAATGCTAAGCTGAGGGCTTTGTACTATATCCTAAAGATAATGGTAAGCTAATTCTATAAAATGAAAGTGATGAATCCAGAAAAAGCCTTTAGAGCAACTAGTCCAATATTACATAATACGGGGTTCTTAAAGCTTCTCTATATAGTGCTTTGAAATTTAACACACTGCTTTACTTACATTATCTCATTCAACCTTCACAACCATTCTGTGTGGTATGTGCTTTTATTATACCCATTTTAAAACTGAGGAAACTGAAGCTAGAAATGCTAGATGATTTGCCTTGATCATATCCCTAACTCAGTATCAAAGACAGATTCAATTCTAGACCATTTTGACTCCAAGCTCAGTATTCTGTTCCCAACCCCATGATGCTTTAAAGGTTTAAGAGTTTAGTTTGAAAGCTTTAATTTTTAAAAAAAGGAAGAAAATATATGTCACAAATTTACATTGCTGCCATTTTCTTTATCATTTTCTTAAGTCCTGACCATCAATAAAGCACTAAATAAAAATTTAAAAAAAAAAGGGAGTTCAGTTAGAGTACATTCAAAGTTAGCCAGGATATTTATTTTTACTATTTTCCCAATATGCAAATTAAGATATTTGTTATCTGTTCTGCTATCCTCCATTTTTAAAAATAAATCAAATAAACTGGTTTGTGAGACAATTGGGAAAACCATAAGGAAAAGTCTTAATAGAAAAAGTCCTTTCACCAAATCATTGACATTACTGTACCTTGAAATCTCATAATTCCCTGAAAATTTGTAACAGATCTAAGAGAAACTTTGGACATCATCTAGTCAAATCTCTCATTTTTCTCTTCAACTGTAAAACTGGAATGAGACTTGATCAAAGCAACATGGTCAAAGTCAGTCACCTAGTAGTGGAAACAACATGAAATAAAAGGCTTGGGCTTAGGAAACCTAGCTTCAGTACTAGGTTTTCGTCTCCATCAGCTGTGTGATTTGGGGAAAGTCACTTCACTGCTCTGTACCTCTGTTTTTCCATTTGTACAATGAGCCGATTGAAACAGACAGAAAATGCATAAGGTGGTAAGAAGAGTATTAGGTTTTAGTTCGAGATGCATAATCTTGTTTCCTCTATGTTGTGGAATACTGAACTAGATACTCTTAAGACTCTTTCTAATTTCAACATTCTCATCTTAAGAGTTTACTATTAGCTCTAGGATATAATACAAAGTCCTTAATCATGTCTCTGACACTATTTATAAAAGACTGGGCAAAACATTTAAGTGTTTCTGGGAATTGACTTCTGCTTCTGTGGATTTGACTAGATGACCTGCAAAATTCCTTCTTATTATAAATCGATGAATTTATGTCTCTCAGGTCTTTTTCAGTTACATTCTGCTGGATCAGTCTTTTCAGTTATATTTTATTGGATCAGTCTTCGAGGGATTTCTTTTCTTCTTTCCTAAAAGTGTTTTTCTGTTACTTCAAAATCAACACAAGATGGCAGCAAAGGAAGGGTTCTGAATAAATGGATACTTTTCAGATATCACAGGGGCTGCAAGTAGTGGGAATCTTATTGGCAGTGATAGAATTGCAATAGAGGGCTGAGAGCTTTTTCTAAATCAATAATAGGCCCTAGATAAGGGCAAATCAGGGGCCTAGGAAGTTGCCCATCTAATCACTCAATACTCAGTCTCCCTAAAAATCACTTCTATTGTCTGTGACAGTCAGACCTTCTTTCTCAGATTTAAATCCCCACTTTCAGATGGCAGAGATAGGAAGAGATCCCATTAAGTGCAGAGTATGAGGATTGATTTCTTGACTGATTATGGTCATTATTAACACACTAACACCAATTAATTTATCATACTCCTAAACTTTATTCCAAGCTATTTTGACATACATTTGATTAAATGTCTATGATTTTGTGAAGCAAATAGGCGTTCCTTGAGAATAAATGCATGTTAATAATGTATTCCCCTTTAAAATAAAAAAATATAAAATTATGTATCAAAAATTCTCTATTCATGTTCTCCATCTTCAGTAGAATATTTCTTACATGGGGGCAATGTCCTGAACTGGTCTGAAGGCATGAAGTACCAGAGAATGATACTTCATTTATAGGAGAAATGGGGCAAAATGATCGCTAGACTATCTGAGAAACCATTATTTCTCAAACTGACTTAGACAAAGACTTGTTGAAGTTTTAAAATATATTGATGAAATGCATAAAATTGATTTACAAGATCAAAGAGTATGGAGTACTCTTAGAATGAAGAAGTAGAGAAATTTTGGAGGAAAAGAAAAAATTAAGTCTATTTTCATACTAAAAAATATTTCCCTCTGTGTCCAATGTGCCATCAGTGATAGCCTACTTCCTATTCCCAGAATTTAGCATTCATATTCCACCTAGATCTTTGCACAGGCTATCCCTCATGCCTGAAATCCATTTCCTATCTCTTTACCTCTACTTTTAGCCTTATCTTTAAGATTCACCTCAACAGAATGAAGAAAACATTGTACACAGTAACAAGATTATGTAATGATCAACTGAGATGGACTTGGCTCTTCTCAGCAATGCAGTTATTCAATATAATTCCAATAGACTTGAGATGGAAAATGCTATCCACATCTAGAGAGAGAGAACTATGGAGACTGTGTGTGGTTCAAAGATTAGTACTTTCCCTTCCTTGTTTTATTTTCCCCCTTTGGTTCTGATTTTTCTTGCACAACATGACAAATATGAAAATGTTTAAAAGAATTAGACGTATTTAACCTAAATCAGATTGCTTGCTGTTTTGAGGAGAGAAATAAGAGAGGAAAATCTGGAATACAACGTCTTACAAAAACGAATATTGAAAACTATCTTTACATGTATTTGGAAAATAAAATACTATTAAAAATAAAAAAATCCTCAACTCAAGTGCTACCATCTACGCCTTCCCAGATGCTTTCTCTCAAAGACAGAGACACAATGGAACACCATTACAGGAAGGAGGGAGAAAGCATAAGGGGATTATAGAAAAATCAAACACAAATCCATTCTAACCCTCAAAATTTTGAATTTAATTCAACATCTTAATTTTACAGATGAAGAAACAAGTTAGTGATGTCAGAACTACAGAATTCCTGAGATATCACAGAATCATAGGATTGGAATGGGCGTGCCTTAGATTTTACAAATGAGAGAACTGAGGTCCAGATCAATTAAATGACCTGACATGTCTGACAAGAAGCAGCAGAGGCTAGATTAGACTTAAGATCTCACACTCTTTTCTTTGCATTATGCTTCTTTCTCCTATCCAGTTTTTGCCTAAACTGAAACCTATGGGTATAAACATTTTCTTTTGTATTATGTGACAAGTTCTAGCAAACTGGTTAGTTTTACTGAGCTGCTTTTTATCCCCTCTTTTTTGAAGGAAGGGAAAAGAGTTATTCTTTGCTACACAGAATAACTTGAATGGTAGGAAAAGGATATATTCAGAAATAAAAGTTATTTAAACAAAAGTAGATACAGCAATGATCTTAAAGTCAGAAGTTCTAAATTAAAACTCAGCCTCAATCACACATTCTATTGTGTGACTTTGGGCAAGTTACCTGCTCTGTGCCTCAATTTCCTCACCTGTAAAATGAGTAACAATATCATTTACTTCCCAGAATTGCTGTGAGAATGAGATATTTTTAAATTCTTTACAAAATCAATGTTTATGCTAGCTATTGTTATTGTTCTCATAAAAATTAGACCTTAAAAAAGATGGAAAGGTAGAAAGAAACTTTAAACAACAGGTAGTCCATGCCCCAGATGGCTTTTTTTTTTTTTTTTTACACTTGAGGGGACTGAGGTCCAAGGAGATTGAGTCTGTGACTTGGCCAAGATTATATAGTAACAGACCCCACATTTAAATTCCACTTCTTTGATTACAAATCTAAGTTTCTTTCCACTATTCCTAGTCCCCTAAATTCATTCCTCTCTAATATCAGGGTTTGATTTAATAGGTCAAAAAATATAACTGAAGGTTTTTTCTATTTAAAAAAAAATCAAGTTACAGTTTTATCACCATGTGTATGCTGGCAAGAAGATATTTCAAGGGAGCCGAAGAACAGATGGGCATGTAGGCAGGAGGGCAGTTGATAAGAGACTCAGTCAGCTCAAAGTCTTCAATAAGGACATCCATGCTTTTACATATGGCAAAGGGAAGTTAGTGTCCAGCAATGAAGCCCTCATTGAAGAACCTGGTCTTATTTCAAAGGCCTACTCCTTTTTGATGGGGTAAAAGAAATATGAAACCGCTGTGTTCAAAAGAAAGAAAGAGTCCTAACCCTGGTGTCTGACACTGATTATAAATTTGTGATTCCAGCACAATTAACCACAGGGCTTGTACTGGGGGACATTTTAGAATTGTTGCCTGGGATTACATTTAAGTGATTACATCACCCCTCATCTACTAATGGGAGCCTTTCAGAGTCCTGCTCTCAAAAGAAGTCAATTTATCAGATTAATTGTAGCCATGGTCTGAACAGCAGGTGATTATTTACTATGTTAGCCATGTCCTATAATATTTGCATTTTAACTGGGCCATCCAGTGTCTTAACTCAAAAGCTGTGTGGGAAATCCCAGCAGCATGGCAGCTGTTAAAGAAATATTTATGGGAGCTTTAAGCAGCATTCTTAACTGCCTCTCAAAGAAAAAAAAAGTGAGGATTTCAGAAAACACATTAGGACAAGAAGTCAGAACACAGCATTGGCTGTGGTGGAAGAGTTGGGAGAGAGAAAACACTGAAAGACAGGAGAAGAAAGTTTTTACCAAAGCAGAAACTGACTGTGGAAGCAGGAAGAGCAGAGGAGCAGGAGTTGGGAGTCTAGACACAATAACACAAGCTGATAGGAAATATCCACCTTCTATGGGCATGTAAAACATGAGTCAATGAGGGGCTCATTGCTTCTGATTGGTAGCTGAAATCTTAATTGTCCTGAGACACCAGTGAATGAGAAAAAATGAGGTCCTTAGTGCCTTAGGTGGCCTAGCAGTTGGGCTGAACTCACACTTCAGATGCAATCCAAAAACTCACTCTAAGATATCTGGAACTGAAGCACCATCAGGAAATATCTGCAAATGATTCAGACAATCTGTTCTGATCTCTAAATCCATGGAAGTAGCCTCCATAGTACTTAGTAACCTGAAGTTTAGGATTTGAGATGGCTAAGAGCCTCTTCCTGAGTAAGCTCTCTTTAGCCCCCAAACACCTAGATGCAGACACCTGTATGGTTTAGGTCCCCTTCAGAACAGGTTCTCCATTTACTTTGGACATCCAAAGAACTAGGCCCTCTTATACTTCTTGAGATCCAGATTTCTGAATTCCTGGAAGCAAAGACCCCCTTAGTGCCTAGATTATGAACCCAGAGACTGCTCACAATAAACAGCTCTTAATTTTTTTGGTCTCAAAAAGGTGTAAAGGGGGGGCAGCTAGGTGGCGCAGTGGATAGAGCACCAGCCTTGAATTCAGGAGGACCCGAGTTCAAATCTGGTCTCAGACACTTAACACTTCCTAGCTGTGTGACCCTGGGCAAGTCACTTAACCCCAGCCTCAAAAAAAAAAAAAAAAAAAAAAAAAAAAAAAAAAAGGTGCAAAGGCCTTCACAACTTTAAAAATTATTGAGGAACCCTCTGCCCCAACAAAGAGCTTTTGATTATGTGGGTTATAGATAAAAATATTTACTGTGTTAAATTATTATGTATAATTAGGTATTATTATTATGAAAAGTTTTGATCTCACAGATGCCCTGAAAGGGCCTCAGGGAGCCTTAAGGATCTCCAGATCACATTTTGAGAAATGCTGGCTTAGCATTTTTATTATTAATCATCATATCTAGCATGGTAGATACCATGATTAATAATAAAAATGCTAAGCCAGCATTTCTCAATAGGAAATAATAAACCTTTTGATGAATTATTTCATTTATCAAGGAAGCATCATTTGGGACAAAAGATGATATACCTTTCAAAGAATTTTCACACCTATTATCTCTTGTTTCACATTATATTCCTGGGGAAAGGGGAAAGAGAGAGGTAGAGTGAATTACAGGATCACAGAAGTAAAGTTTGGCAAAGATCTGGGAAGTAGCTTGTAGCTCAGTGGCTAAAGCACTAGGCCCAAATAAGGAAAATCTGAGTTCATACTTGAAGACTGTATGATTGGACAAATCACTTAACTGTTTACTGCCACATTTATAAAATGGGGGTATTAAGTGCATTGATCTCACAGGGTTTGTTGTGAGGATCAAATAATGTATATTAAAGTGCTTGTTTCTTTCCTAGAGATTCTCTAATCCAGAGGTTTCAAGTATGCTGCATATTCCTAAATGCTGCTGACCCAGTTGAAAATGTGACTGGAAATATTTAACAAATAAAAATAGGAGACATAATGTCACATTTTAAAAACATAGTCAATACATACCCTGTGGGAATCATTAAGTACAGATTGGGTCCCTTTCTATTTGATTTTGAAACCATTCCTCCAATTCCTCATTAAACTAATGCCTAGGGGAAGGGGAGTTTGACTTAGAATCACACTAATCAGGGGCAGCTAAGTGAACAATGGATAGAGCACCAGTCCTGAGTCAGGAGGATCTGAATGGTCTTAGACACTCACTAGTTGTGTGACCCTGGGCAAGTCACATCTGCAAATTGCCTCCCTCTGCCCCATACAGCATCAGTGTAGGATTTTTCTATATTGATCCAATTGTGGACTACGTTTAACTGCTGTTCAGAGAAACTCAGAGTGATACATTTTTTGGTCATCAGAATTCTCAGAGATTATCTACTAAATTGCACAGAGGTTGTTAATCAGGATATGTGAAAGGGATTACCTTTATCAGTGAAACTATAGAAACTTTAAATATTCAAGTAAATATTCTCACATTCTCATCATCATTTCTTATTCACCATTTCAGGTATAATTTTCTGTTTCCATGTCCCAAGGTCTTAGTGATGAAGACCCTTTTAAGCATGATGAAATAATAAAAAAGGAAACAGAGTTAGATCAAAGGAGACTCTGATCAACTCTACACCTGAGGAAGGAATAGCCCCCACTTCCCTCAATGAAGAGTATCTTCTCATCATTTCTATAAGAATACAGATTCACCAGTTTCATTTTATATTCTGTCACAATGGGTGATTAGGACTCATCCTTCCTGTTCACTTCAATTTTTTTCCTGATATTAGTGAGATGAGATTCTTTATTTCAAGCTCTTTAAAACATTGTAAGAAATAACCATCTGCCTGCACAGTATTTCATCATTTCCCTATTCTTATTCATCAAGTAATCATTTATTATCTATAAATGGCTTAAAACTCAGTAATAGTCACACAACCAGTCAAAGACTTTCAACAGAGCTTCAATCCAGCTTTCAAGAATATTCATTTGAAGCTGGAATCATTGGGAATAATAAAGTCTGGACCCAGGTTCCCTGAATGAAAGTATAGTGCCCTTACTAGTCCTGTGATATTGGGCAAGTCATCCTAACACCTTTAGCCTCAGTCTTCTCATTTCTCAAACGACACTTAATTTCTGTATATAAGCTGTAAGGACATTTGCCACTTCTGAAACTGAGTAGTCCTCTTCTGGGAAATCCACATATTGTGTCTTCTTTACCCAGGTCAAGAGCTAGAATTTCAGTGGGACTTTAGGAGCAAGCTGAGAGCATGTAGCTCATTAACTTCATATTTGCAAAGATCTTTCCTTCCAATTATCTTCTGAGTAGGTAGGTAATATAAGTGAAGTGTAGAGCCACCAGAGGAGCCAAACTAAAGGCCTGTGTGGTTGGTAGCACTCCCCAGGGAGAACAGAGCCAAATTAAAATGTAACTGAGGAGCATTTAATAAAAATTTTTTTAAATATACAATAGACCCTAGATAATGATAATAATAATACTTGTGTGGTTTAATTTCTATTTGAATTTGACACAACTGGGAAAGTTATCAAAAAGGACATCTCACCAGATCTTAGTTGAGGTACGGCCCTGGTTGCCCCGTGACGGTTATATTTGTGGGTTGTGAGGGAAAAAGGAAGGATAGTGACAGAGGAACACTGTAGATGAAGTCAAGAAGACCTGGATTCAAGTCTTGACTCAGAAACTTATTTAGTGCATGACTCGAACAAATCATTTAACCTCTTTAAATCTATTTATTCAAAGATCATTGAGCCAAACAAAGAGGCTTCAGGTCACAGCCTCAGGAAAAGCAAGGGCTAGCATATTAAGTATTTAAGTATCTTAAAGGAGGGAAAGGGTCCCACATGTGCAAAAATGTTTGTGGCAGCCCTCTTTGTAGTGGCTAGAAACTGGAAACTGAGTGGATGCCCATCAATTGAAGAATGGCTGAATAAATTGTGGTATATGAATATTATGGAATATTATTGTTCTATAAGAAATGATCAACAGGATGATTTCAGAAAGGCCTGGAGAGAATTACATGAACTGATGCTGAGTGAAATGAGCAGAAGCAGGAGATTATTATATATGGCAATTACAAGATTATATGACGATCAATTCTGAGGGATGTGGCTCTCTTTAACGATGGGAAGATTTAAATTAGTTCTACTTGTGCAGTGATGAAGTTAGCCATCTACACCCAGGGAGAATTGTGAGAACAGAGAAATGTGTGGAACACAACATAGCATTCTCACTTTCTCTGTTGTTATTTGCTTGCATTTTGTTTTCTTTCTTAGTTTTTCTTTTTCTTCCTTCTGGATCTGATTTTTCTTATGCAGCAAGATAATTGTATAAATATGTATACATATATTGGATTTAACATGTATTTCAACATATGTAACATGTATAGGACTACCTGCCAGCTAAGGGAGGGAGTGGGAGAGGAGGGGAAAATTTGGAACAAAAGGTTTTTGCAAGGGTCGATGTTGGAAAAATTGCCCATGTGTATGTTGTGTGAATAAAAAGCTTTAATAAAAATATGTGTATATATATATATATATATATATATATATATATATATATATGTTTAGTCATCCTTTACATTGTTGGCCATTGTGAACTTTGTTGCCCTGGTTCTAATTAAGATCTGCTACAGTTCATACACTTCCTCCCAGTTGTCCTTGAATCCTTCACATACGCAGTTTCTTACAATGCAGTCATATCCTATTACATTCCTGTGCACATCACAGTTTATCCAGGCCTTCCTAAATAGATAGACATTCAATCACTCAATAAACATTTACTACAGGCCAGGCCACATTTCTTGGCTTCCAAAAAAAGACCTACTATAAACATCAGCTCCATTTTCCAAACTGCATACCTGTTAGACATCTCCACTGGATGCTCCACCAACATCACAAACTGATTCATCAGTTCCCTACTTATCACATTCTAATTTACATCATTATTACTTGCAATATGTTTGTCATCTTCTCTATTATATTGCAAGCTCCTTGAGGGGCTTTGCCTTATCTCATCTTTGTTTCCTTAGCACCTAGCACAGTCTACTGTACACAGAAGGAACTCAATACAAGTACTTTTGGATGGAGATGAATATTATGCATATAACATCAGAGTAAGCCCTCTGTCAGTCTAGAGGACAAGCAAGCATTTGTTGAGAGAGAGACAGAGAGACAGAGAGAGAGAAAATGAGAGACAGAGTCATAGTTTGTGTGTGCTTCTGATGGCTATGAAATAGTCTGGCAATTTAAATTTATGCTCTGATATAAATGTACATTAATATTCTGCTTATTGCATCAACACAAATATAAACTATGTGGCACAGAACATAATTAAGAGCGATTTATTTTAATTAAGGTGTATTACTAGATGTAAAATGTAACATCCTTGGAGATGCATCATTAATTCTTCTGAGCAACATATGCAAACAACGTCCTGTTGTGCTGTAAATATGTTTGCTGCCCAACACATCCCTTTCAGAGGCAAGCAAGGCATTCACCTGCTGCCTCTATATTTGCTAAGAAGCAATAGGGAAACTTCTTTCTTATCCTAGGCAACGGGGGGGGGGGGGGGGGGGGAATTTGGAGCACTGGGCCCAGCTCCCTGGGTTGGATAGCAAGCAGTTTATATCATTCGAGCCCAGCAGGCACTATTCAGAAACTGTGCCATGTGCAGACATCATCATCTTCCCTGAGACGCAGTTTTTCCTTCTATAAAATGGGTATAACTGTTCTATCTCCCTCATGAGGTTATTGTCAAGCTCAAATGAGAATTTTTGTAAAACAATTCACATTTAAAAGTATCATGACAGTTTATCATTGTAATTAGAGGAGTAAAAGGATTTGAGATTTTGGATACATATCTTTTGAGGCTCCCCCTGAAAGCCTGTGATACTTCTGTACTCTGAACAACCCTACACATTTGCATGACTGTAATTTTGCAGACCACATTGAAAATGGTTTGGTGGAAAGTGTGCTGAATCTAGAATCTGACAAATCCTGCATTTAGTACATGTATAACCTTCAGAAAATCAATTAGCTTCTCTGGGTCTCAGGTCCTCAGCAGGGATCAGACTAGAATATAAGGTCATTCACTGTGAAGGAAAAATGTTTCTTGTCCTTGCCTCCTATTCCAGCACCTAGGGCAGTGTCTGGTCTATAACAGGCATTTAAAAAGACCTGACAGATGGGCCACTGGGGTTTCTTCCAGCTCTAGATGTATGATTACAACCCAATATAACACTTTTTGTAGTCTACCTCAGTCAGGTCAGTCTTCTCCCTCATTGAGCTCAGCACAATCAGTCTTATCTACACCTATCAAATGTGCAATAGTAGACCAAGTAATAGACCTGGAGTCAAAACCTGAGTGCAAATTCTGCTTCAAATCCTACTTATGTGTGATCCTGAACAAGTCGTTTTATGTCTCTTAGCTTCAGTTTCTCATCTATAAAATGAGGGGATTGGAGATGACTACCACTTAGGTCTCATAACCTCCAAAATGATGATCCTCTAATCTCCAGTCGTGGACAATAAGTGTTGGTTTTCAGAATTTTAATCTTGTGATCATAAGTCATCTTAAATTATTAAAACAGTTTGTCACACCAAATTCTAAATACCAAAGAAGGAAAACAGATTCAGAGCACAGCAGATGCTCATCATCAATGTTTAAAACTAAGAAAGGTTTGGAGTTAAACTTAATTATCCAGAAATTCAGTTCACTAGAATCACTCTCCAAACATTCTAGTTAAACAGTTCATAGTCTGGGTTTTTTTGTTTTTTTGGGGGGTGTTTTTTTTCCAAGTGTTGAATTCCTGTGCATCTGTTAAAAATTTTAATCAAATGTCATCTCAATGAATCTTTTATTTCTTATCACCCCAGTCAAGAAGACGACCTTCATACACCAAAATCCTTTGTTATGCAGTTCTATAATTCACTTCATATGCCATGCATAATTAATTGTGCCTTAGGAAGATGAGTTTTCTTGCCTTTAAGTCTGACATTCTATCCACTGTGTCACTTAGCATATCAGAGTCCTATTAGGGAATAGCTAAAAATTATGTTAATATAACTGAATACTATTGTACCATAAGAAGTGATAAAATGGGCATTTCAAAGAATAGTGGTCTCCTATGAATGATACAGAGTCAAGTAAGTAGAATTAGAAGTGAAATTTACACAACGGCAACTTTATGTAGGGAAAAAAAAAAGCTCAAAAGCTTTAAAACTCTGATCAATGTAATGATAAATCACAAATTCAGAAGATGAAAGATGCCACTCACCTCTTATCAGGGAAGTGATTATCTTAAAATATAGAGAATATGTAGTTTTGGACATAGCTATTATGGGAATTTGTTGTATGTTGATAAGGATTAAATTTTTGTTTCATAGCTAGTGTTCAATGAAGACATTGAGACATATTATAAATGAATGCAAAAATAAATATTTAAAAAAAGAAAACTTTGGCAAGAGAAAAAAAATTAATTGTGCCAGTGTTTTATCCTGTTATTGGATTGTGACCTCCATAAGGGATCATACCTCATATCTAAGTTTTTAATCTCCTTCAAAGCCTCTACACATAGCACACATTGTTCTTAAATGATTAAAGGGTAAGCCCTGGAATATTTCTAAATACTAAGATCTATTGGAATAAATCTAATTTACTTTGGTTCCTTTAGTAATGGTTTAGAACAGTCCTAGGAGGGGGGTGATAAAATGAATTAATTTATCATACATTTACATGACCCTAAACACCTTTCTAGGTATGAAAGGAAACCTATTTGTACTAGCTGATGGGCTTAGTCTAAAATATGGAAAACCATAAAGCTAAATGGAACTAAGAATTTCAGCATCTAACATTAAAAAAGGAGATAATGTTCCAGCTAACTGGAGAAGGCTCTGATGGTGAAGAAAAGGATATGATGAGGATGAGGACCTAAGCCTCAGTGTTGGTCTAAGCTTTCTCTCAGTCTCTACTCTGCTTAGCCAAGGAAGAGTCCTCTGAGCTTCAAAGGATACAGAGGATTTAAGATTTCCTATCTTAGTTTACCTCTCAGACCTGTGGAGGAGAAAGAAATTTGTGATCAAAGAAGAACTAGAGATCATTATTGATCACAAAATAGAAAATTTTGATTATATCAAACTGAAAAGCTTTTGTACAAACAAAACTAATGCAGACGAGATTAGAAGGGAAACAAACTGGGAAAACATTTTTACAGTCAAAGGTTTTGATAAAGACTTCATTTCCAAAATATATAGAGAATTGACTCTAATTTATAAGAAATCAAGCCATTCTCCAATTGATAAATGGTCAAAGGATATAAACAATTTTCAGATAAAGAAAATATTTCTAGCCTTATGAAAAGATGCTCTAAGTCACTATTAATCAGAGAAATGCAAATTAAGACCACTCTGAGATAAAATTACACACTTGTCAGATTGGCTAGAATGACAGGGAAAGATAATGCAGAATGTTGGAGGGGATGTGGGAAAACAGGGACACTGATACATTGTTGGTGGAATTGTGAATACATCCAGCCATTCTGGAGAATGATTTGGAACTATGCTCAAAAAGTTATCAAGCTGTGCATACCATTTGATACAGCAGCATTACTACTGGGCTTATATCCCAAAGAGATCTTAAAGAAGGGAAAGGGACCTGTATATGCAAGAATGTTTGTGGCAGCCCTCTTTGGAGTAGACAGAAACTGGAAACTGAGTGGATGTCCAATTGTAGAATGGCTGAATACATTGTGGTACATGAATATTATGGAATATTATTGTTCTGTAAGAAATGACCAACAGGATGATTTCAGAAAGTCCTGGAGAGACTTACATGAACTGCTGCTGAGTGAAATAAGTAGGACCAGGAGATCATTGTGTACTTCAACAACAATATTATATGATGATCAATTCTGATGGATTAGACTCTCTTTAACAATGAAATGAACCAAATCAGTTCCAATTGGGGAGTAATGAACTGAACCAGCTACACCCAGCAAAAGAATTCTGGGAGACGACTATGAACCACTACATGGAATTCCCAGTCCCTCTGTTTTTGTCTGCCTGCCTTTTTTATTTCCTTCGCAGACTAATTGTACACTATTTCAAAGTCCAATTCTTTTTGTACAGCAAAACAACACACACACACACACACACACACACACACACACACACACACACACATATATATATATATATAGTATTTAATTTATACTTTAACATATTTAACATGTATTGGTCAACCTGCCATTGGGGTGGGGAGGGGAAGGAAGAGGAAAATTAGAACAAAAGGTTTGGCAATTGTCAATGTTGTAAAATTACCCATGCATATATCTGGTAAATTAAAAATATTTTTTAAAAAAAGATGCTCAAAGTTATTATTAATCATAGAAATGCAAATTAAGACAACTCTGAGATACCACTACACACCTATCAGATTGGCTAGGATGACAGGGAAAGATAATGCTTAATTTTGGAGGGGTAGTAGGAAAACTGGGACACTGATACATTGTTGGTGAAATTGTGAATACATTCAGCCATTCTGGAGAGTGATTTGGAACTATGCTCAAAAAGTTATCAAACTGTGCGTACCTCTTGATCCAGCAGTGATACTACTGGGCTTATATCCCAAAGAGATCTTAAAGAAGGGAAAGGGACCCACATGAGCAAGAATGTTTGTGGCAGCTCTCTTTGTAGTGGCCAGAAACTAGAAACTGAGTGGATGCCCATCAATTGGAGAATGGCTGAATAAATTATGGTACATGAATGTTATGGAATATTATTGTTCTGTTAGAAACAACCAGCAAGATGATTTCAGAAAGGCCTGGAGAGACTTACAGGAACTGTTGCTGAGTGAAAAGAGCAGGACCAGGAGATTATATACTTCAACAACAATACTATATGATGATCACTTCTAATGGATGTGGCTCTCTTCAACAATGAGATGAACCAAATCAGTTCCATTTGTTAAATAATCAATAGAACCAACCACACCCAGAGAAAGAACTCTGGGAAATGAGTGTGAATCACTATATAACATTTCCAATCCCTCTGTTTTTGTCTGCCTGCATTTTTTATTTCTTTCACAGGTTAATTGTATGTAGCGTGCTATTGTCTCCAGACGCTGCCAATCACTCTCTGGGGGGAGATCTGCTGTGTCAACTCAAATCTCTCGGACAGATTCTTCTTCCTGTAGAGAACCATTGTCTCCAGACAGTTGCCGTTAACTATCGTCCAGAGAAGTGACTTCCCTTCCTGCAGAGAACCGCATCAAGCCTGATGTAGCACAGAGACTTCTCCTATCTCTGGAGTGCTGTCCTCTTTTATCCTCCCAGAGAATGGGCATGGGATAATGCAAGGGCTTCTGGGAAGAACCACTTCAACCAATGAGCTTGCTCCTCCCAAGCATGCAAGCTCTTCCTTAGGAATTCACAAGTCAAACTACCAGAAAAGGCCGGAACTAGAGAATTGTTAAGTACCGACTTAGCACTTAGTAAGAACCTAATATCTCATTATCTCATTAGCACTTAGTAAGACCCTAACATCTCCCCCTTTCTTTTGATTTAGAACATATTGGCGTCCACATGTGGGGCAAGGACTTTTGCTTATCCTGACAAGGACTTATTCTGAGCCGTTCAGAGGAGCTTGACCAGACCTTCGCAATTTGGCTCCCGAATAGGAACAGACACGGTCCTGATTCCAGTGGAAAAGCCTCCCATCCAGATCTCAGTCTCTCTGACCCAGAACCGTGAGTAACGAGGAAACTTTGTTAAATATTAAGTGAGCATGCTAATAGATAAATAAGGAACTTAACTTGTTAAGGGTGAAACCAGAAATCTCTTATAGTGAAATGGGGCAAACACCTTCTGTTCAAGGAAAATGTTTAGAGAGCATCATCAAGGTTATGAAAAGCCAAGGATTGATTATAATTTTGGAGGAGATTACAGAACTTTTAAAAACTGTGAAGGTCATATGTCCTTGTTTTTCTCTGGAAGAAGAATTGGATCTAGATGAATGGGAATTAGTAGGAAAGCAATTAGGTGAACACTACAATTCCAGGCCAAACTCAATTTCCAAAGATACAATTCATACCTACAATTTAATCCAAATGGCTTTAAAAAATGTTATTCTAAAGGAAGAGATGAAGGAGCAAAATGGGGAGGTGTCAACTAAACCAGGTGAAAAGGATGAATCAGATAACAATGAAGTTAAGTACAATTCTGAGCAACAGGAGCACCTCCCATCTCCTCCCTCAATTAACCCTTCAGGGGTGGAGCAAGAAAGAGGAGGGGAAGAGGCAGAAACACAAACAGAATTGCTTGTGAAGCAGCCTAAGCCTATGACAAGATTAGAAAAAGCATTGGTTAAAGCTAAGAGAGAAGGACAGGATATAAGTGATTTTATACATGCATATTCTGTGATTGAAGAGATTGATTCTGTAGGCCATAAAAGGAGAAAATATGCACCTTTAGATTTGAATAAAATTAAAGATTTGAAAAAAGGTTGTACCCTTTATGGGGCTACATCAGCTTATGTTAAAATGTTACTAGATGGTTTGTCTTATGAAGTCCTAACCCCGAGTGATTGGAAATCCATAGCAAGGACATGCCTGGAACCTGGAGAAAATTTGCTATGGCTTGTGGAGTTTCATGAATTATGTAAAATTCAAGTCAGATGCAATTTGGAAATAGGAGTTAACACACAATTCACTTTTGAGCACTTGGCTGGTGAAGGTCAGTATGGAGAGAATTCAGAACAGATTAACTATACCATGACAATATATGAGCAAATTGCTAAGGCTGCAATAAAAGCTTGGGGTGTCCTCCCTGGACAGAAAGATTGCGGAGAGGCTTTCACTAAAATAGAGCAAAGTCCCAATGAAATTTTTGCAGATTTTGTGGGACGTTTGCAAACTGCTGCCAAAAGAACTATTGGAGAAAATGCAGCTACAGAAATAATGACCAGACATCTGGCTAAGGAAAATGCCAATGAGATTTGCAAAAGAATTATATGGGGATTAGACAAAGATGCTCCTTTAGAGGAGATCATAAGACGATGTTCCACAGTGGGAACAAATGCTTTTTACACCCGGACTATGATGAATGTGGAAAGACAGGGTCCCTCCTGGCAAGGGACTTCTAGAGAAACTCGGCGATGTTTTCAATGTGGAAAAATTGGGCATCTAAGAGCTCAGTGTAGATATGGAGATACAGTGAGAAGACAGGGTGAGAGAAGACCTAAAACTCCATGTCCAAAATGTCACAAGGGCCTCCACTGGGCCTCCGAATGTAGATTGACCCAGGGAAATGAGAGGCAGGGCCCAGCTTCAGCCCCCCAAGTGGGGCATGATGGCAGCCGAGGTTACATCCAGAGAATTTTAAGACATGATCCATCAGCCAAAAGGCAATCAGATGGAAGAAAGGGATTAAAATTAGGAAAAATAGAATTGTGTACAGTAGAGACTACTGAGATACTCCCTGGAGAAGTGAAATCTGTTTCTGTTGAGCCTATGGATCCTTTGCCTCCAGGAACAGTAGGCTTGACCATTTTACCTTCTGAGAGTGCCTACAAAACAGTGTCCATCCATACTCTGATGTGGGAAACTGGAGAACGTGTAGTTAATATCCCAGTCACTAACACAGGTAGACAAAGTGTGATTTATCAACCAGGAGAAGTAATAGCATCAGGCTTATTGTTACATACCCCTAATAAGCAACCTGGTGATAGTCACCTAGATTCTGACTCCAGTGAACAAAATCCAGGAATATATTGGACAGCAGCTGTGACAGCTGACTGACTATGCTTACTATTTATATAAATGGAATACCATTTGAAGGATTGGTAGACACAGGTGCAGATAGTACAGTTATTAGAGATGCCAGTTGGCCCAGTCACTGGCCAAAGATTAAGGCAGACACCTACATGTGTGGGGTAGGAGGATCAATAGCTGCAGAAGTTAGTGCTAAGCCTTTGAGATGCATATTTGAAGGAGAAATAGGAGTTTTTACTCCTTTTGTGGTTGAAAAAATCCCCCATCAATCTGTGGGGAAGAGACATTTTACAGCAGATAGGATTACAAATAAGCACTTCGGCTTTTTAGGCAGGGCTGCTGTTGAAAGCCTACCTGCACTTTCACCAGTTCCTATTCAGTGGAAGACTGATTCACCAGTGTGGGTAGAACAGTGGCCCTTAAGAAGTGATAAAATTCAGGCCTTATTAGACATAGTGCAAGAACAACTTGACCAAGGACACTTGCGGCCTTCTCTAAGTCCTTGGAATTCCCCAGTATTTGTGGTGAAAAAGAAATCTGGAAAATGGAGGATGTTAACTGATCTAAGAAGAGTAAATGAACAGATGGAAACTATGGACACTCTTCAGCCCGGACTTCCATCTCCTACTCAGTTGCCAAGAGAATGGCTTCTATGGGTTACAGACATTAAGGATTGTTTCTATTCTATCCCTCTAGCTAAGGAGGATATGAAAAGATTTGCTTTTTCAGTGCCTAGTGTTAATTTGGCTGAGCCTTATAAAAGATATGAATGGACAGTTTTGCCACAGGGAGTGAAAAACAGCCCTACTATGTGCCAAATGTATGTTGCTGCTGCTCTTGCTCCAGTAAGAAAAGCATTTCCAAAAGTAATATTGTTACATTATATAGATGATATATTGAGATGTGCACCTGAGGAACAAATGTTAGAAGCATGTCTACAAAAGACCATGGAAACACTAAAGTACTACAAACTGCATATAGCTACAGAAAAAATTCAAAGACATGCTCCTTTTCAATATTTAGGATATTAAGTATATCCTAAGACACTCACTGTACAAAAGCTTTCTTTAGGAACAGAGAAGTTGAATACCTTAAATGATTTTCAAAAATTAATAGGAGATATCTAATGGATGCGTCCAGTGTTAGGCTTAACTACCAATCAACTACAACCTCTATATGACATTTTAAGGGGAGACATTGCTTTAAATTCACCACGCCAGCTTACAAAAGAAGCACAAGAGGCTTTGAGAGAAGTTGAACTGGCTTTATCCAATGTGGTTGAAAGAGTCACTCAAAAACCCTTGGAAATATCAGTTTTTGCTACAAGAGGCACCCACAGCAGTCCTTCATCAAGGAGACAGTGTGATTGAGTGGGTGAACCTCCCAGCACAACCAGAACAAAGCCTTACTCCTTACCCAGTGCTTGTGGCTAGAATTTTATTAAAGGCTATTAAGAGAGTAACACAATTCTCTGGAATAAGTCCTGAAAAAATATACACATTCTTACTAACGCACAAATTAATGTATGATGTGAGACCATCCCAGAATGGCAAATTTTATTGGCCACCGCTCCAAATTTTGCACATGGATCTCCATTAAAGATAACCCGGCTACTACATAATTGGCGATGGATTTTTGAAGAAAAGGTTTTTAAGGTTCCTCTTAAAGGACCAACAATCTTTACAGACGCCTCCAAAGAAAATATTTGTGCTGTATACTCTCATAATTTAACCATAAAGAGAGTAGTCAGGACTCCTTTTCAGTCCACTCAACAGAATGAATTATTTGCTATCATGCTAGCTCTTATTACCCAGGAGACGTAAATATAATTACTGATTCAGCCTATTCAGTAGGTGTAGTACAAAGAATTGCCACAGCCCAAATAAAATTTGCAGCCTCCAATATTTATCAGCTCTTTAAGGAACTTCAAGAGCAAGTGAGAAAACATCCAGGCAAGATTTATATCTTGCATGTCCACTCACATAGTGGACTTCCAGGTCCCATTTTTGATGGAAATTCAAAGGCAGATAGCCTTCTAACCATGTTAGCCAGTAGTCCTTTATTTCAGGAAGCACAAGAATCTCATTCTAAATATCATCAGGCTGTTCGAGCTTTACGTTTACAATTTGGAATCACAAGAGAGGAAGCTAGGAGCATAGTAAAAAGCTGTACAGCTTGTCTTCCTTTCCATGCTCCTACACTCCCTCCAGGGAAGAATCCTCGTGGTTTGAGACCCAATGAAATCTGGCAAATGGATGTGACCCATTATAAATCTTTTGGTCGTCTATCTTTTATTCATGTCGTGATAGATACCTTTTCAGGATTCACATTTGCAATGCCAGCAGCAAAAGAGACAGCCCGAGTGGTCACTGAATTCCTTATACAAGCATTTGCAATTATGGGTGTGCCACAAGCAATAAAAACAGACAATGGACCTGCATATACGTCCAAACATTTTACACACTTTTGTGCACAGTATAAGATTTTACATACCACGGGCATACCCTTTAATCCTCAAGGGCAGGCAATAGTAGAGAGAAGAAATAGAGATAATAAGACACTCCTCCAAAAACAAAAGAAAGGGGGAGCCACGAGTAACCCTAGAGAACTTCTAAATTTAGTTCTCTATACCATTAACTTTTTAATTTTTGACAAAGATGCAATGGCTCCGGCAGACAGGTTTTATAACCCACCAGAAGGGCAGTGTCCAGTGCGAGCAGCTCCACTGCCCCTAGATAATCGCCAGGTGATGTGGAGAGACCCAGAAAGTGGTGAATGGAAGGGACCAGATAGGTTAACTGCCTGGGGGAGAGGGTTTGCTTGTATTTCTTCAGATGGAGAAGGAATCAGATGGGTGCCAATGAGTCGTATTTGCCTTGTCCATCAGAGAGAGACAGAAAAAGAGAAAGACCTCAAAACAAAGGAGAAAATCTAAGAAACATCTGACACTGAAAGAGCATGGCTAATAAGAAGACTGTTAAAGAACTTTAAAAACCAGCAGGAATCATTGGACTTCCTAACACAAGATGAGACTAATGGACAATGGACTTATGGACATTTATAAATTTTCAATTTATGATTATTTGATCATGTTATTTGTTACATACTTCTAGCATGTATTATGTTACTATGTGCTTATGTAATTTATGTAATTATGTGTAATACCTCCCATATTGATGGATTTATGTTTCAAGGTCATGACTATCCTATGTTCTAAATCAAAAGAAAGGGGGAGATGTTAGGGTCTTACTAAGTGCTAATGAGATAATGAGATATTAGGTTCTTACTAAGTGCTAAGTGCTAAGCACTCCAGAGATAGGAGAAGTCTCTGTGCTACATCAGGCTTGACGGGGCTCTCTGCAGGAAGGGAAGTCACTTCTCTGGACGATAGTTAACGGCAACTGTCTGGAGACAATGGTTCTCTACAGGAAGAAGAATCTGTCCGAGAGATTTGAGTTGACACAGCAGATCTCCCCCCAGAGAGTGATTGGCAGCGTCTGGAGACAACAGCACGCTACAATTGTACATTATTTCAAAGTACAATTCTTCTTATGCAGCAAAATACCTGTATGAATATGTATACACATATTATATTTAACATATACCTTATAATATATTTAACATGCATTGGTATACCTGCCATCTGGGGGAGAGAGTGAGGGGAAGGAGGGGAAAAATTGGAAAAAAAGGTTTTACTGTAATGTTCTTTTCTAAAATATAATGTTCTCTAGGAGCAGGTTTCTTGGGGGTCTTCTGGAAGCAGCCTTCCTTTCAGTTCAGTTCAATAATCATCTCAAATGAGCCAGGACTTAAAGTCCAGATCCTTTATTTTCTCTTTCCAAGTATTGTCTCCTTCCTTGGGCCCGGTTGGCTGTCTTAGAGGCCTATCTCTCTCTCCTTGGTTCGGAGAGCTGCTCTTGCAGCTAATCCTTTGCCTCTGCCAGCTTCAGCCTCTCGTCCCCCCAATGTCTCCATCCAGCACAAAGGTGGAAGTTGGAATAAATCTGACTCTGCCTCCAAAAGTGGGCTTGTGGGCTTCTGTGGGCTTGTGGGAGCTCCTCCTTATATATGCTCTCTTAAAGGTGTGAATCTTGTGGAAAGTACTGAACCAGAGAACTGTTAAGTACCATGCTAAATTAGACAATTATTGTCTCTATCAATTCCATTGACTTAGCACCTTGTAAGAATTCTAACATTTTACAATTGTCAATGGTAATTTTTCAGCATGCCTGTATCTTGTAAATTAAAAAGCTATTAAAAAAAAAAAAAAGATTTCCTATCTTTCTCCTGAAACTCTACCATTATCCCCAGAACAGGAGTGATTGGCAACACTGTATCAGACCACTCATGGTGAGGAAAGCAAAAGCAAAGCTCTACAAAGAATTGGTATACCTGCCATCTGGGGGAGAGAGTGAGGGGAAGGAGGGGAAAAATTGGAAAAAAAGGTTTTACTGTAATGTTCTTTTCTAAAATATAATGTTCTCTAGGAGCTCATAGTAAACTATTCTATATCTATGGCTTAGGGTTGGGCACAAGTACTGTAAGGATCTGACCCCACTGCCACATATGCTCTAACATGACACAAACTTTTAGGAAGGTATTTTTGTCAGTTTTTATTATACGGTCTTAGTAAATACCCCAAGTCAAATGTCTTGAAATGAAATTTGATTTCAGGTCTTCCTTACCCTAGGCGCACTACCCTACCATCTGGCTGCCCCAACAAAGGATAAAGAAGTTCACAGAAAATTTACAAAGGGCAATTTCAATTACATAAAAAGTTTTTTAAATTTTTTTTAAGTTTTTGCACAAACAAAATCATTGCAGCTAAAAATTATAAAGGAAACATGCTAACAACCAATCTCCAATAGATAATGGTCAAAGGATAAGAATATATAGTTTAAAAAAAAAAAAAAAAAGCTTTTATAATTTATTTTGAATTTCAAATTCTTCCAGCCCAACCCTTCAAAAATCCTTTCTAGAAAATTTAGTCATTGCTCAAATCTTTTGTAAAAGGAACTCACTTCCTTCCCAGGGGATCCTATAACTCTCTAATTATGAAAACTCTAATAACTGGAAAGTTTTTCTTTCTATTTGAAGCCCAAATTTGACTCTTTGGAACTTTTATCAATTAGGAGTTTTATACTCTGGAAGCAATCAGCACATGCCTAAAATCAATTCTTTCAAAATACCTAATGCTTCCCAATCTTTCTCAAAGTATTTGTGTTATCTCTAAGTGTTAGGTTTCTGTGAAATCTAGAAATATTTGACCCCCTCATTCTTTATTCCTGAGCCATGATTCCCAACATATTTTCCAACTCTTATGTTTACCATTGCCCTGAAATTATTATTAAAGAATGATTTAATTTTGAACATCTTGCAAAGTTACTGTAAACTTCCTCTACTTAACCCTCTACAACTATTTCTGTTACAAGCTAGAATTATTTTTATTGTAGTATTTTTGTAAATATTGATCATGAACACTGAAACATGAGATGAATAAATGTTTCATAAATTTTTTTCATCATACTAGAAAGATGATAAAATTCCTTTATTTTTCCTTATAACAGAACCTTTTTTTCTGTCAAGGGCCATTTGGCTATTTATAACATTTGCAAGCCATACAAAATTATCAACTTATAGAACTCAAGCAATGGGAGGTTATTGAATTTAGCTCATTATAGTCTATGATTATGGAATTTAAACAGCCTTTTCCTATCTTATAAGACTTACAATTTCCTTTGCAATCTTTTGACTCCATTTATAGTGAGAATACCAAGAGTGATGTTACATTTCCTCCAGTAGTTTTATTACTGGAGAACAGATATATATTTGGAGTAATACTAAACAGATTAATGTTTATCAAGATAGGGGACTAGACCAATCACTTCACTGATATAGGGAATTCTCCGATTCTCCAACACATTCTCTACAATTTATAGTCTTACGAGAGTTGCTAAAGGCATTGAGAAATCATTTTCCCAGGTCATAAAGTTATCCTGAGTCAAAAGTAGGCTATGAACCCAAATCTTTCTTGTAGACCTGCCCTTTCTCCCTCATACCATTTTGCTTTTCTGTTCATGGATAATCTAAAAATTGTGGCTTTTACCCTCTTCCCTCATCAGAAATGGCAAGGGATCAAACACAATAGAGAGCTATTTTGTATTTTTTATTTTATGTGTTGTCATTACCAAAGAATTAATTTGCAAGTGGCCAATCTACTGGTGATGAACTTGTCAATATTTACTTAGGTTGATCTTTGGAAAGCAATCTATTGGTAGCAGCAAATTTGAAGTCTTTCTAGCATAGTACAATCTGGCAGAGCTTATTCACTGCTGGCATAGCCTTAAAAGAAGCTCCAATCATCTCAATGCCACAAGAAAGCATCGGAGTAAGGCTTTAAAGAGAACCACAAACCAGACAAATACTTATGTTCATCAACCCCCATAAAGCAAAAATACGGCATACTATTATTGAATATGGATAGGTATACACAAATACTCATGAAAATTTTGAAAGGATTTATCCCTAGCCCTTCCTTACCTCCCATGTTTGGTCCTCTCCCTAACTCATCCCTGGTATGCTGATGAAACCTCCTCCTCCTTGTTATGTTGAATCTTAACCTGAACTTGCTAAGTTCTCCATGCTAGAAACTTATACAAGCCTTCTGTTTTCCCTCTATGGAAACTTTTATTCCATCAGTGCACTTGATTCTGTGTTGCTTTCCTCAACACTTAGCCATCTGATTGAAATGAAGAGTTAATGATATATTCATATTTCAAGGGACTTGGATTTCATTAGCACAGGTATTCCTCCAATGAGTATCTTACCTGAGTTGAAATATTTCATGCACTGCAGTCAACACTGATTCACTGTATAAATATTTTTATTATCTAAACTCAACATTCCTGTCACTCCCTAGATCAAAATTTCCTTACTTGGCCAATATTCTCCTCTATATGTTGTCTTCTCCTATTAGAACTAAGCACTTTGAAAGCAAAGACTGTCTCACTTATATTTTTATTATTTCACATAGTGTCTGACACATAAAAAACACTACAGAAATTTTCATTCAGTTAATCAAAATTCATTCAATAAGGAGTTCACCTTATAAGAATGACAAGCTTTCTTGTAAAGAATCCAAATATAGAAATATTAGCAATGATAAAACCAGAATGTGAGGAATGAAAAGGGCCATTAGAAATTATTTTTTACAATGTCTTCCATTCTATTAATAAGGAAACAAGCCACAAAGAAGTTAAGGAGACTTCTGGATTACACACCAATTTGGAAGACTAAACATTTTCTCCAGTTCTCATAAACTTAAAACTTCATAACATGGGAATTATGTGCAAGAGACAAAGTGCAGCTATCTCTACAGACCAAGATACCAAAAAGGCACTTATTCAATACTCAGCCACTCTTACCTGGGAGGGTAGTACAACCTCTTGACCTCTGAAATCCACCCAGTGATGTCCTTACTAGTGCTGCTTCAACTCTGTCCAACTCTTTGTAGAAAGACCAGGGGGAATGTGAAGATTGGCATACTGCAAGGCCCTAGATCACAGAAGTGACTCCAAGTTGGACCACTAATTGACCCATCTATGTACTGGAAACTCCTACATACCCATTTTGGTCAGCTACATTCAGGGTTAGCAATGCAGCATTAGCAAATTATGAATTGACCAAGTCTAATCCGCGTGTGTTAGCTAACTTTTACTAATCCCAATATCCTTGCATTTAATAAGAATATCCAATGACTGACTTCCTAAAGATCCCATGCTATTCAATCTCTTGTAAATCTGCCCAGCAACAACAATCAGATATAATGGCAGGAGATCTGTGTTCTTGATTGGGATACTAACCCAATGTATGTCTGTTGATTGGGGTACTACCTACTACCATTGTGTGCCTGTGGATCTGAAGGGTGAAGGAGCCACACACTTTTAGAAGTTTGAGTAATAAAATGCCTACCTTGTGATTTTCTGAATGCTTGTGTTCCTTCTTGGTATATCCTCACCAAAAATAAGGCACAGAAAAGTAAAAACACTCAGCCAGAGGACCAAAGAACTGAGGGATCAACTTAGGTTGATCTTTGGAAAGCAATCTATTGGTAGCAGCAAATTTGAAGTCTTTCTAGCATAGTACAAGGGAACAAGAGCAGTACACTGGGATATGGGTATGAGGGTGGGTGTGGGTATAAGGAGAGGAAGCTGCACCAGCCTTGAAGGAAACAGCATCCAGTTGGGGCCAATTCAGTCCCCTGAGGAGCCAAGATTGGTGAAAAGTAAATTTCATAACATGGGAGGAGGCTAAAACATCTTTAAGGTCTCAGTCTCCATGGAATCCACCATCAAAGAGAAAGGAATCATAAGGAGATATACTGAATTTACTAAAACACTGAACTTACCAAAGATCTTGGAAAAGAAAATTCAGTTAAAAACCTAAAGCACAAGTAGACAAATCAACAGGAAAGATATTAAAACAGAAGGAAATATGGCCATTAAGATGATGGCAGAGCTTTCTTTAGAAGTCCTATCTGTCTCTAGTCTACTCTTCCAGATTCATACATACTGCTCCCCTTTGGACACATCATGGTCCAACCACATTAGACTTGTTCTTCATATGGTACATTTCATCTCCATCCTCCATACAGACTAAACAGATTGCACAGATTACAGCCTCTCACTAGACTATCCCTCACACCTGTGAGTGCTTCTACCTCTGTCTAGTTTCCTTCAAGGTTCAGCTCAAGTTTCACTTACTAGATGATTTTCTTATCCTTGTTCCCTGTCCCAAGTTGCTAATGCCTCTCCCAATCATCCAAATTAGTTTGTATTTACTTGGTATTTATGTTTATACAATGTGTTCCTTAGACTTATTCTGGTTTTGTCCTATCTCCATTACAGCACACTGCCTAGAACACAATAGGAATTTAATAAATATTTACTGATTAGTTGATTAAATATCTGATTCAATAGTGATAAGCTTTTTCCAAAAAACTCTTCTCTCACACATAACTACAAGAAATGCACATCTTTATGCTTACATGTTTTCTTCTGATTCAGATGTTTCATATTGACACTTTCACCCATTGGCTTTTAAGTTCTATACATTTCAGGGAGGAGAAAAAAAATTATTCTCTAAGGTTAACAATATAATTATTGGCAAAAGTATTAGTCCTGCAAACATTAGATATTTCAAGATAAATTATTGTAGCCACATTAGCAACACACAGTTGCTTATTCTTTAAACATACCAGCTGTTCATCCTCTACTTTGATGAGAACAGCCAGGCTAAGTGAAAACTAGGGTATCACCTTTTTTATGTGAAAAGTCAATTTTTTCAAAAATACCCTCCTACCACAAATCTTCAGTTTTTGGAATTTCATATCCAAAACACTCCTAGTTACTTAATAAATGTCTAACATCTGGGTAAGCCAGTTGGCTCTCGACAGCTCCTGTAGATCTTTAAGGACTATTTCTTGGCAGTCTCTTTTTTTATTCTAATTGAAAGGTTAATCAAATCAGTCATACTAGTATTGTTGGCTAAATAAACACCTTGTCTCCAGTGATGATGAAACAGATGCATTATAGTTCCATTTACTCAAGGGGTTCATTTTTTCCATAATTATATTCACTTTTCTTCAATCCTTTCTGTAGTATGACAGCACTTTAAATAGTTCATGTGAACCCAATTTATGCTCCAACCTTAAAAAAAAAAAAAAAAAAAAAAAAAAAACTCCTCACTCCCAGTATTTCTCTAGTATTAATTAGGGCATTTTCAATAGCAATGTGATTCCATCTATTGTACCAGAGGTAACTAATGTCTGCATTAGGGGACACGGTGATAGGCATTACAAATATTTAAAACACTACCTTAAAAGCACAACTTTCAGTGTTTAAACTTACATCTCTAACTGAAAGTAACTACATACAGGAGTGGTATTCAAGCTATATAGACAACTAAACATATGTGGTCAAAATTAAATCTCAAATTAAATAGTCAACAGACATGAAAAACCTGTTCCCATAAGAGCTGAATGAAAGAATGTTCCACATCACTAATAATCATGAGGTTTCACTTAAAACCAACAAAATGGTAAATATGACAAAAGATGGGCAGTCATTGATAAAGGGTTTTTGAGAAGATAGGCACAGGAATGGAGTCATGAATTAGTAATACAGCAATTTTGAAAAAATAATTTGGATTTATATAAATAACTATAATATTTTTTGACCCAGAGATTTCACTGCTAGGAGCACAGCCCAAGGGATAAGAATAAAGTCCCTATATAAACTAAAATATTTACGGCAGTACTTTTTGTGCTAACAAAGAATTGGAAACAAAGTGCATGTCCATTGATTAGGGAATGGCTAAACAAATTGTGGTATGAATTTAATGCAACATTAATGTCCTGTAAAAAATAATGAAAATGATGAATGCAGAAAAACATGGCAAAAAATACACAATCTGATGAAAAGTGATGTAAATACAACCCAGAAGACAATTCAATTATAACAATGTAAATAAAAAGCATAATCACAAAATCAATAATTTTTGATGCAAAAACAACAAAAAAAAACTCAACATGGCTCCAAAGAAGAAATATGAGAAGACATCTCCATCCTGTTTTTACAGAGGTAGGAGGTCCATGGATAAATTATATTGCATATATTTACAGAGTTTTTAAATGTATTGATTGATTTTGTGGATTTGTCTCTTTCCTCTTCTTTAAAAAATGTCTTATTTGGGATGGAGAAGGGATAGGGAGAATATTGAAATTCTGATACAAAACAAAATATAAATTATTTTTTAGCACCTATTCAAAAGTTGTAATAATATATCTATTTCAAAGTAATTATAACAAGAGAATGGTCGCTTCAGGATTTATATTGTCAGATTACTCAAAGGTTAACTCATAGAACATTTTTAGAATTAATTTTGTGACAATGTCATGACATTAGCATTTAAATTCCCCTCACTTTATTAAATCATACAATGTTTACAACCAGTCAAGAAGCAATAAGCACTTATTAAGAACTTACTATATATTAATTACTGGGAATATAGAGACAACATTAAAATCCGCTCCTTGGAGGAAGACAGCTTTGTGAGTCATAGGATAGAGGATCACAGATTTAGAGATGGAAGAGTATTCAGGTCACTGAGTTCAACCATCACATTTTAGGTAAGAAAACTAAGACTTAAGTGCTTTGCCCATTATTACCTAGTTTGTCAAGTCAATAGGCACTTATAAACTGCTTACTCTGTGCCAGGTACTGTGCTGTGGCAAATAAACCAGACCCTGTCTCCAGATTTAATGCTCAGAGTGATTAAGGGATCTTTGGGTCATTTAAATCCAGGAAACCTATATTCCACCCATAAATTTGTCAAGTTCCAGTACTCTATCACACAATGTCTAGGAATGATTTTTCAGATGTCAACTCTATTTGTCACTATGAGCTCAATGAGATGAATAATTCATCTGTGAGTTACTCACAGATGGCCTATGCAGACTTTTCCTTGAACTATTCCCCATCATGGTTTCCAGATTCCATTTTCACAATCCATCTCTACCACATTTCTAATCTTTACTCACTTTTGGGTTTATAAAATGTCTTACTAACCATTTTAAGAGTAACTCAATAGGCCTTGTGAATTTGCAAATTATTAAAGGATTCCCAAACTATTTCTATCTACACTTCTGCCATCAAGTGCTATGTTATTTTTTCTCAAAAACAAAAAGCCAAACCACATTTTTAATTCTGGAAAATTAATATTGACTGTGTCTGCAGGAGAGTAGAATGCTGCAACAGCAAAAAAAGAAAATTTCAAGGTGAGAGAAAAATGGAAACCTTTGTTAGCTACATACATGTAAATGTGTATATGTAGTAGGCAAGACTAAATATAAATCCCCTCAAAAGTTCACAATACAACTATCTATACTTAAGTAGCTAATAAAAACCCTCTTCCCATTCTAATCTATCATCCACATAGTTGCTAAAGTGATTTTTCTAAAATGCAAGTCCCTCTCAAACTCAATAAAATCCAGTAACTGCATTATTGCCTCTAGGATCAAATATAAAACTTCCCTTTGGCTTTTAATACCTTCCATAACCTTTTTGTCCTCTTCTCTTTCTTCACTTCTACATATCAGAGCACAGTCCCAAGCACCACCTTCTGCATATGAAGCATTCCTTGATTCCCCATTTGTTGTTAATGGCTTTTCCTAGTTCACACTCTTCTTTGCAGACCCTGTCACTATCCTATTTCAGTCCTTCATGGAACATAATTTCATGGCTGCACTTTTGCAAAAACCACCTTGGTCTCCTGCCTTAAGTCTCCCTTGTCTAATTTATTCTCCATTCACTTGCCAAGGTAATCTTTCTAGAGCACAGATCATACCTTTCCCCCCTACTCATTGGGCTCCCTGTATCTTTAAGATTAAATATAAAATCTTTTGGCGTTCAGACTTCCATGATCTGCTCCCCTTCCTGTCTTCTTTTATACCTCACGTCCCTCTACATACATATTTTTTATTTCTAGTGGCCTCCTTGCTATTTCTTGAATAGGACATCTCTCCATCCCAGTCATTTCAAAAGCTGACTCCCATGCCTGTTATTCTTTGCCTCTTGCCTTCCCTTAAGTCCTATCTTCTATAGGAAGTCTTTCTTAGTTTCTAGATTCCCCCTTAATTATTGTACTATTTCCAATTTTCTTATTTATAGCATGTAAGTACATAACTGGTTTGCACATTATCTCTACCATTAGACTGTGAAGTTTTTGAGACTTCACTTTGAGACTCCCTTTTCCTTTTCTTTGTATTTGCAGCACTTAGCACAATGCCTGTTATACAGTAGACTCAATGTTTAGTGACTGCCTGAATAAATCCTATTACCTCTTATTATGAAACTCCTCTCATGTTCTTACACATCACTTACCTCCATACTCCACGGTCCAGCCGGATTGGATGATCTCCAGTCTTTGTGTCTTTGAATAGGCTATCCTCTAGATGGGAAATGCTTTTGCTAAACTCTGCCTCTTGAAAGGCCTCACTTTCCGTGAGTTGCTAATTCAAGTCACCTTCAGCAGCAGGCATCTACTAGTTCCTTTCCTTCTAAAGTAACTTTATAGCTATTATGCATGTATTTGTTAAGCTCCTTGAAGACAAGTTATTCCCCTTTTTTCTTTATCTCTCAGAGATTAGCACAGAGGGCTTAAAGTATATTTTCTGACTATTTTGTATTCCATACATTTATATTAGTACAATGATCATTACATCCCTGATCCTCCTGCTGCCTTGCTCCACCTTCAGCCTGAGTTGGTTTGCCCCTTCTTAGGCAGCCTGATGTCCTCTGCTATCAGAGGCTCATTGTCCTAGTCCTGGACTTTGAGTGGATATCAATTTAGCTTTAGCTCTACTGTAATTCAAAATCTGAGTGATCCATCAGCCTCAACCTCTCCAGCAGCAGGAAGCCTGTAAGCATGCAGCAATATGCCAGGTAATAAGAGGCAAATTTTAGGAAATATCTTAATTGAACTTACTGTAAGATGAAGTCACAAAGAGTATGATCTATTACTTTATATTTAAAACTATTATGTCTGATACTACAGGATTATATTTAGGGTTCTAGAATATTTTCCTCAATAAATGAGACTTTAACATGTTATATGTTTTAAGTTATATGAACTTCTTATACTGATTTACAATGCCATAGTATTATTGTTCTGTACATCCTAATCTTTATTAGATTGTCAAATATTTCATAAAAAGTTTTAACTTTTTAAGAAAGTGTTTTCAACAATTTAGAAGAATGGCCTTTTAAAATTCCTTAAAAGCAGGAGAGTGTACAGTCAAACCAGAACCACATTTAGGTAAACTTTAAAATTACATTTATTTAAAACTTGAGCAAGATATCAATATAAAAGAAAACAGTATAAGAAATAAAAATAATCAAAGTACAAAACATTTTAATTTTTCAACATCCATAATTTAAAGAGATAGCAAGGCCCTTATTTACACCCATATTTTACTTTTGGTTGAAGTTCTATACCAGTTATATAAAACATTTTAAAAACTGGCAAAGGAATCATAAAACCTAATGTGGGCTCTTAAATTCATATAATACAAAACATAATAATTTATGTTTTCTCAGAATAAAATTACACATCTTAATAAGATGCAGGTATTTTGTTTTCCTGCTTCAAATGGCTTGCCACCTAAAGAAAGCAACTGGAAAACAAGAGCATCTGCAGGAAGCACTGGTTAATTTTATCCAATAACTACAACAGCCAGATTTTGTGCTCCAAGGGCTCTGAAGAAAGATCACATTTCAGATACCATCAAGTAAATTTATATGTAGGCTTGTTGAGGAAAATAACGTAGAAAACAATGTAAAAAGAAACTTAAACTTACATATCTAATTGAAAGTACAGTTTTAGGTGTAGTCACAGATTATTAAAGTTAAGTATACAGTGTCAAGGAAGGCTATGACACATGATAAGTTTTGTCTTCAGATTGCTAAGCATACTCTACCTACTCTCCTCTCTCCTGCCATGGTTGACAACACACATGTTCTACACACAAATGCCTACCCCCATCCTCAAGAATGTTTTCCAAACTTTAATATTCTATACCATTCTATACAAGGATAAGATCAATTGAATGAGACACAGAACACTAAGATTAATTCCTCTAAAATGTGCTACCTGATATATTATACATAGTATTTCTTCTTTTTGGTTGGGAAGGAATGGCCAAACAGGTTTTCATTTGGGTAATATCAGAAGAAAAGCAGAAAAAGTAATCATCACATTTTTATCAAAGCTCTTGAAAGTTGATGGTACTGTAATTTACATTAAGATCTCACTACAAGAAGTGATAAATTTTATTTTTAGAGAGCAGTCTCCAAAAAAGAAAGAATTCAAGTGTTATTACTAATAAAAAGCTGAGTGCACTAATAAGTTTCTAAATAACATATTAACATAAACAGCATTTTTCGGAAGAGTGCTCACAAATTTGATAATTACTTTAGAACCTCAGTTTTCGTTTCTACAGCACAAGGTGACTAGTCCAGAATTCAGGTTTCCTTTAAATCTACTGCTTTTAGTTACCACACTACACTGCAGGAAGTTGTGGCACCAATTCCTCTTACTCTATGCCTTGTTCTATGATGATCTCATTCTCCTTTTAATTTTAAATTGTTTCCTCTTTTCCTTGCTAGCAATCCTGTTTCTTTCATTAAAGCAGTTATCAAAGAAAAAACAATGTTCTGTAATGCAGAATCAATCAGCAGTCAAAAAGATCCAAATTCAAATCCTGAATAAGGGGGAAAGGAACAAGGGAATAAGCACTATTAACAGCACCTATTACATGCCAAGCACTAGGCTAAGCATTTAATACATATCTGGACCTGGAGTCAGAAATACCCGAGTTCAAATCCCAACCTCAGACATTTACTAGCTCTATGTCCTTGGGCAAGTCCCTTATCTTGTTTGCCTCAATTTCCTCAATTGTAAAATGGGATAATAGCAGAGCCTATTTCACAGATGATTATAAGGATTAAATGAGAGAACGTTTGTAAAATGCTTAGCAAAGCGCCTAACATATAGTAGGCATCACATAAATTCTAGCTATTATTGCTTATTTTTATAATTAATCCTACTATTTTATTATATAATACTAATATTACTATTACTATTTCTACTACAATATTGCACATGTTCCTAACTGTTTATTCAACATAGTGCGCAAAAATAATACAGAAGGTTAAGAACCTTTCTTGTTGGTCCTGTCTCTGATCTGCAGTAATCCAACACAAGAAATGAACCAGTCCCAGGAAAATAAGGAAATTAACTGATTGGTTATTTCCAAAAACTAGAATGGCCTTTGATGTTAAGGCGGCAAATTTTCTGGTGGGAAGCTAAAACATTTGTTTTCTGTGGCCAAATATAAACTTCTGGGATTAATCTCATCTGCAGGATGAAGAAAACTTAAAAAAAAAAAAAAAAAAAGGAGGGAGGGAGGGAATAAAAAAGGGTGAGCAAAGGAGACAGAAAATGTGATAACTATGGAAAGAAAGTCAGCTGTTTAATTGCTTTGTGATTGTGTGCAAGTTCTTTTGGCTGTATGGCCTTTGATTTCCTTCTAAGTGAAGGGGATCCAGGGAATCTCTAAACCTCTCCTATTCCTTGATTCTATGAAATCTGGAGCATTGGGCAATACCTACCATCTTAAAACCAATGAAAAATAAATTCTTTGTAATATGAGATTGTAGAAAAAGTGTGGACCAGTAAATTTTAGAATCAGCCATAAGATCCTGAGAAATTTAACCTAAGTCTAAATATTTCATCATCTATAAAACAGAGCAAGCCTAACTCTCTCTCACATCATTCCATCTAATCCTTAATCCAACAATGTTGTAGTTAAAGGGCTCTTAAAAGGTGTCAACTACTGTACAGACTGTAAATAGCTCCAATTTCATCTAATGATTCATACTTTTGAAATATGAATTATTATTCTCTGTATAGCATGTTATGGTTTAAAAAGTACTTTCATCTAAAGTTTCAAACTAAAGCTTTTTGGTTTGACCTCTTCAAAGTCCTATTCTAATGATTCATTGTCAGTGGAGGTGACTCAAGTTTTCAAAGCTTGGTCAGTACAGGCTAAGCTCATATATGTCCTACTATGCCAGAAAACCTACAGTGCAATCTAAGAAACACAGTATGTCTCTTACAAAGGATAGATAAGCTCAGCTAAGTAAGGCTAAACCCAATCACCAGGAGAGAAGCCATTTGTTATGTTACTTTTTGGCCAAAGTAACATATGAAATAACAAAAAATGTAAATGGTCTCAATTCTATTTGGCCTCCTTCTACTCCCCCTTTAGTGATGGTGGCAGGATGGCAGAAATTGCAAGGGAAGCTAAAAATCATTATTTTTAGATAATCTATAAAGACTAATTTAACTTATGTTAATCTAAATGAAAAATTCTTTCCCTGTGATCAATGCAGAAACATATTGTTAAGAGAAAATGAATCCCATAAACCTTGACATTTCCAATATAAAAGAAAAACTTAAGGAATAACTAACTTAAGAATTGTTTTTGCATTGATAACAATTCATTTCTAAAATCAATTTTAAAAACTTAAACTGGAAAGTGATTTTAATTATTTTATAATGAAAGATCCTTAAAGAGACAGAATAATTCAACAGAAGTAACACTTGTAGTTTTGGTTGTTGTTCAATTGTTCATGTAAATTTCTTCATGACCCCATGAACCACAGCATGTCAGGGCCCTTCTGTCTTTTACTATCTCCCAAAGTCCCATCCAAGTTCATGAAGTAACAATGCACTTGAGAGTCAAAAGATTTGCTTTCAATGCTTAATAGCTGTGTAACCACAGTCACATCGATTCTGTAAAATGCTACATAAAGTATTGTAAACATCATATAAATGTTAACCATTATTAAAAACAAACCAACAAATGCAATTCCATTCTACAGGGCTACAAACTCAAAAAGTGGTTAAAAATAACATTTCTTTTCCCTGCATATTTTCAATTTTTACAAAATTGTATTCAAAAAGCAATACATTAGATTAAAAGACCCAGTTTTAAAGTCAAGAAGACCTAGACTTTCTGACACATAACCCTGGGCAAGTGATTTAATCACACTATGTATGCTACAATACAATAGGACTATAAATTCTGAAGAGTTGCCATTCTATATTGCCAGAGGAAAATAATGGTATAGGTCTGGCCCAAAAAAAGAAAAAAAAATTCTCCTTTGAGTATTTTAGTCATATAAAAGCTTTATCTAAAGAAAATCTTTTGAGGAACTAAGAAAAAATTTTCTTATTCTACAAAATTGCCTGAAATTCAAAGCATGAAGAAACACATGAAAGAGGTACTTGCTAGTACTATCATAAAACTTTAAAAATAAATAAATAAATGAAATGAAAGATAAGTTTAGAAAAAAGCAAGGGAGGTGGCAAAATTCACTGTTTTCTTATTCTTAGCGAATCACTATCACAGTATTTCACAATCTCTTTTAAAAAGGATATGATTCATAGTCCAGTGTCTGCGTAAGTACTCCAGTAAGAACAAATTCTGCATTATGAACATCTAAAAGATAACAAAAATAATCACTTAAGTAAAAATAACTTTTGATGACAGATACATAAAAAGTAGTAATGACAATCTGATCTTACCTATTCCTCTTGCAAAATATTCTCGACATAAGTGAAGATCATTCTCACAGGATATTAAAATTATTTCTGACAAACTCTAAGGAAGAGAATATAATAAGTTTAAATAATACACAACAATTCTCAAATTCTAAATCTTACAATTAATTTAATTTAAGTTAATTTAAGAGATTATTTTACTTATATTCACCTTATTTTGCTTATGTTCCATGAGTTTTCGGAAAGATGGCTGCTTAGATAATACTTTTCCTCCTGCACATTCCACAATAGCTTTCATGGTTGAAAGACTAGGACAAATTCCAGGTGTAATATAAAAATACTTTGCCTTTAAAAAAAAAAAAAAGAGAGAGAGAGAGAGAGAGAGAAGGAGAGAGAGAGAGAGAGAGAGAGAGAGAGAGAGAAGGAGAGAGAGAGAGAGAGAGAGAGAAGAAGAAGAAGAAGAAGAAGAAGAAGAGGAAAATAACTTGTGAACCAAGTTGAAAACTCAACAAAACCAAACCAATAGATAGCTCAATGCTTTTAGCTTCATAAGTTTGGTTCAGTATAAATCAAGTACTTTCAAATCACTAAGATATATATGTACTACTAACTTAACTGACAGAAAGAGAGAAGGCATAATGGATAATGTTAGAATTGAGGGTCAGAAGGACCAAAGTTCAAATCTTGCATCAATCAGATAGATACTATCTGTGTGATCACTGGCAAGTCACTTATTCTTCCTGTCATCTTAACTGTCTCATCTATAAAATGGCAACCATATTGGCATTGACCTCCTAGGGTCATTGTGAGGATCAAATGAGATGTTTGTAAAGTCCTTTGCTAAACATAAAGCAACATATAAATGTTAACTATAATTTAAAACTAACTAGGCAATTTCCTAAAAGAACTGAAATGTTTTCAATGATTTATACTGCCGTACCCACTCTTATCAGCAGCATATAGCAGATGCCCAATAAATACTTCAACTAGAGATATTTCACAACTACAGCATCCTAAACTAAATTACCTATTCAAATATGACAGCCCCAATTCATATGTGCTGATAGACACTCATATGAGCACATTCATTTATATTTATATTTATATATATTTATACTTATAAATATATATTTATATTTATAGCTATTTCACAATAAAACAATACTTGGTCAGATAGAAATTCAACAAATTCATATGTGCTAATTTTAGACACTCATATGATAACATTCATTTATATTTATATATATTTATATTTATAAATATATATTTATATCTATTTCACATTTATATCTACTTCACAATAAAACAATACTTGGTCACAGACAGAAACAGAAACATATTAATATAGTTATTTCTTTTTTTGTTTTAAATATAATACATTTACATTTATTATCTTAAAGTTTTTACATAGTATTTTGCCCTGAAATGGAAGAGGTCATTTTATCTGAAACATACAAACACACACATTCAGAACAACAACAAAAACAAGGCCATAAAAGTTAATGCCTTATATTTAGTTTTCTTTTGGTTATTAATAAGTGAAGTGCTATGGAAATTTGTTGAAAAATTAAAAACTTAACTGTACAAATCTTATACTGAGAATCCAAAATGAGCTCTAAATTTTCCTTAGGTGTGTACTGATCAAAAATTGCTATTACTATTAGCTTAAAATACCAATTCTTTCAAAATAGCAAAGCTAAATAATATAAACAATGACTGTATTTTATTGAAGTGCACTAGCATTTGACCTTGAAAATGAAATCATTTCATTAACCTGAAGGAATGTGACTAACTAGAAATTCTTTTAATAATCAAATTTTATAAAATGTGGATTGTTGCTTCTATCATATTTTCAATGGCGGGAGTTTCAATTAAGATTCACTTGGTGAATGATGCAAGTCATGAAAACACCTCCATTTTTTGAACAATCCCTACCTACCTTGAAAAGTGGTGTGACATGTGCTCTCTTTAAGGACTCCTCCAAACTGAAACAGAAGAGCACTTCGGCTTCAGCATCTCGGAGCATAAAGTTCTGTTCATCTAAAAACAAGAAAATAATTAAAATGAAACATGCTTCATGATACTCATCTATATATAGTCCTCTCTAATTCCCTATGAGGAAGTGAATGAAGGCCCATTAAGTCCTCCAGACCCCATCCCACCTGAACTCCCAAAAGGAGCCAGAGCCATGTACAGTCCCAGTCTCCTGCACCTGTACTTGTTTTCCCTCAATTCTTCCCAAAAGGGACACACCAACTTAAATATCCCTAACACTTCTAATATGTCCTTTTGCCCAGACTAGAATTATAACAGAAAGAAAAACAAATATGCAGATACTTATCCATGACCATATAACTAGTTAGTAGCAAAGTTTGAGACCAATTTAGAAATTTTGTATCCATAATAACCAAACTAGGGGAAGATAAGCTGCCAAATAAGTTACATTATTAACCAGCATTTCAATATGCTATTTTCATTAGTTATATGAGAATTTAATTTTAAAAAACATATATTCCTAAATAATTTTGCTTATGTGATGATAACCCTTGATCTTGAACACTTTTTTTTTTTCCTTTCAAATGCACTGAAATCTAGGAAAAGATTACATGATCACAAGATTTGAAGCTGAGGCCTTCTACTGAATATCAACTTCATCTCCATTATATAGAAGAAGACACTGTTGATTTACCTGTCCATGGTCAACTGAAACTAAGTGGTACAGCTCAGATTAAAGCCCAAGTTTTCTCATTCCAAATTCAGTGCCTTAATCCACCATATTATTCCAAATATTGTCTGACTTTCAGTCTGTGGTATAACATTTAAATAAAAAAGGGGCCCATTAATCTGTATGTAAAGATCACTGTGGACTACAATATCACTGAAATTTTAAAGTGTGCTGTGTTTATTGTATTTTTGTTTTATTAAATATTTCCCAATTATATTATAATCAAATTTGGTCTGCATTTGGAAGTATTTATTGCAAGCTCTAGTATTTATACATCTGGTATTTACGGACTTAGGTTGGTAAATTTTAATCTGTTAAGATTTTCCCTTATAGTTTCTAATCCCTCCATTACTACTTTCATGGCTTACTAATAGCAAAACATCAACAAATTTCATACAATAAAAGTTCTCTCCTAATTATCCTGTTTTAAGAATATAGTTCCTGCAACTATGGCCTGGACAAATCACTTTAATAATCACAACAACAATAATAACTTAGTTTCACTTTAATCATCTACAAAAGTGGTTCTCAAAATGTGGTCCAGAGAATACTGGGTGTCTCAGAAACCCTTTCTGGGGGTCTACAAATAAAAATTAATTCTAATTTCTAATATGATAAATATTTATCAATATAAGCTATATAAATAAAAGCTCTTTGGACAGATCCTCAGTAATTTTTTACAGTACAAAGATACTAGTAACCAAAGTTTGAGAAACTTATCTACAAAATAGGACTATACACTAAATAACTTTTTTATACTTTTATCCAAGAAGTATTAAAAATTATTAACAAAAAAGGTCCAGAAATCTTAAAGACTCAAAACTTATTATATGCATACACATACACATATTTATATAACAGCAAAAATTTTTTAAGTATTTACTAGATGCAAATGACTGTTATATTCTAGGAAATATATAATGTTTTGATTTAAAAAAAAAAAAAAAAAAAAAAAAAAAGACCTTTCCCTCAAGAAGGGAAAATATCTAATTTAATGGAGGACAGATAGCTATGTCAATATAATTTATAATATAAAACATTACTCATTATAACATAACATAAGTACATTGGTTAATTTTTAAAAAGGTATCATGTGAGATCAAGGGTAAAAATAATCATCAAATGGAAGAATTTAGAAACATTTTAATAGAAGATGTGATATATGTTAGGTTTTAAGATATGTAGGAATTCAACCAATGAAGAATAAGAGAAAGGAAAAAGAAAGCATTTTAGACATAGTAAATAGCAGAAAGTATAAAATAATATAAAATTAATCATTGAACACTTATTTTGCTCTTACTATTATATGTGCTGAGTGCTAGAGTTGCAAAGATGCAAAAACAGTTCTCACCCTCAAGGGCCTCAGATAATTACCATCTACATAACTTCATTATAAGATATGTGGGTGAAAGCAGCTGTGGGGACTGGCAAGTCATTGTAAAGAAGAACAGATTTTGGCCCAGTTTTGAAAGAGGTAGAGGTGAAAAAGAAGATAATTCCAGGGATAAAAAACTACTAGTATAAAAGCAAAGAGACAAGGAATAAGAGCGTCAGGTTTAAGCAATAGCAAGTAGGACAATATTCTTGATGTAAAATACTGCAAAGAGAAGAAGAGGTCAAGTTGTGATGAGATTTCAATGTCAGAGGATTACATCTTTTGTTCCTGAAAGTGATAGGGAGTCTCCATGTTAACTGAATGAAGACAACATTGGAGTAGCAGGTGAGGCAGGGAGACAAATTAGAAAGCAACTTCAGTAGTCCAACTGAGAAATGATGAGAGCTTGAACTAGAATGGTGGCTATAAATGAAAAGAATACTGGCCAACAAGCTTGTTAACATCGAATGAGTTTGAGTGTATCCTGAGGTTATGAATGAGGGTGACTGAGGTCAAGAGAAGTATGAGAGAAGTTAGGGTGAGGAAAGGGTCTAAGAGAAAGATAATGAGTTTTAAGTTTGAAATGTCTATGAACAAGAGGAGAACTAGAGATCATTATTGATCACAAAATAGAAGATTTTGATTACATCAAACTAAAAAGTTTCTGTACAAACAATACTAATAATGCAAACAAGATTAGAAGGGAAGTTAACAAATTGGGAAAATATTTTTAAAGTTAAAGGTTCTGACAAAGGTCTCATTTCCAAAATATATAGAGAACTGACCCTAATTTATAAGAAATCAAACCATTCTCCAATTGATAAATGGTCAAAGGATATGAACAGACAATTCTCAGATGATGAAATTGAAACTATATCCACTCATATGAAAGAGTGTTCCAAATCACTATTGATCAGAGAAATGCAAATTAAGACAACTCTGAGATACCACTACACACCTGTCAGATTGGCCAAGATGACAGGAACAAATAATGATGAATGTTGGAGGGGATGTGGGAAAACTGGGACACTAATACATTGTTGGTGAAGTTGTGAAAGAATCCAGCCATTCTGGAGAGCAATTTGGAACTATGCCCAAAAAGTTATCAAACTGTGCATACCCTTTGATCCAGCATTGCTGTTATTGGGGTTATACCCCAAAGAAATACTAAAGAGCGGAAAGGGACCTGTATGTGCCAAAATATTTGTGGCAGCTCTTTTTATAGTAGCTAGAAACTGGAAGATGAATGGATGTCCATCAATTGGAGAATGGGTAAATTATGGTATACGAAGGTTATGGAATATTATTGCTCTGTAAGAAATGACCAGCAGGAGGAATACAGAGAGGCTTGGAGAGACTTACATCAACTGATGCTGAGTGAAATGAGAAGAACCAGAAGATCTCTGTACACTTCAATGTTGTATGAAGATGTATTCTGATGGAAGTGGATATCTTCAACATAAAGAAGATCCAACTCACTTCCAGTTGATCAATGATGGACAGAAATAACTACACCCAGAGAAGGAACACTGGGAAGTGAATGTAAATTGTTAGCACTACTCTATCTACCCAGGTTACTTATACCTTCGGAATCTAATACTTAATGTGCAACAAGAAAATGGTATTTACACACATATATTGTATCTAGGTTATATTGTAACATATGTAAAATGTAGGGAGTAGAGGGAGGGGGGGATAATTTGGAAAAATGAACACAAGGGATAATATCTATAAAAAAAAATTACTCATGCATATATACTGTGGAAAAAAATTCTAAATTAAAAAAAAAAAAAAAAAAAAAAAAAAAAAAAAAGAAAATGTCTATGAACAATAAAATATACCAAAGGCAGTTAATGATGAAGGGCTGAAACTCGGGAGACAGACCAGGGCTGAATACATATTTAAGAATTATCTGCAAAAGATGATTATTGAACTCTTAGGAGCTGATGGGACAGTCAAGTAAAATAGCAGAAAAAGAGGAGGTTTCAGGGGGCAGACATGTTTAGTGAGTACAACCCAAATGAAGAAACAACAAAAAAAGACTGAAATGGAGCATTTGAGAAATAGAGAACCAGAGGAATACAGAAGGAGATGATTAACATTATTAAATGCTGTAACACATTTAATATGTATGAGATTGTGTGTCATTTAGGGGAGGGAGTAGAGGGAAGGAAGGGAAATTTTGGAAAAGTGAATACAAGGGATAATGTTAAAAAAAAAAAAATTACCCATGTATATGTACTGTCAAAAAAATTTTAATTTTAAAATTAATTTTAAAAAATATTAAATGCTGCAGAGATCAAGGAGGATCAGAACTGAGAAGATCACTTGACCTGGCAATTAGCAAGACAACAATAATAGATGTCTATAACAATAAAAATAATATACAACATTCTTATATTATCTATAATTCTATAGAGAGAGATATATAACAATAAAAATAATGCCTTTATGCCAAGACCTATGCTTTATAAAAAATTATCATATTGGATCCTCACAACAACCCTAGAAGCCAAGTGCTTTCATTAAGTGACTTGCCCAAAACCATACTGCTCATATCTGAGACTTACATCTGAATTCAAATCATCACTTCAGGCCAAATGTCTGCCTATCCACTATCCACTGCACCACCTAGCTGCCTATGAGATCACTACTAATTTTGTAGGGAGTAAGATAAAATTAGAAGCCAGACTGAAAAAGTTTTAGAAAAGAAGTGGAGGCACCAACTAAAGATAACTTTCTCAAGGGAAAGAATAGGAAGATATAGGAATATAGCTAAATTGGATGGTCAGGTCACATGAGTGTTTTTTAAGGATGGACATGTTTATAGGCAAAAAAACAATGAACCAATAGATAGGAAGAGAAGAAAAAGGATAATAGTGGTAGAAAACCTGCTAAAGAAATTAACGGGATGCGATCAAGATTTCATGTAAAGGATAGGTTAGCCTTGGCAAGGACTACCTCTTTGAATGAAACTAGAAGAAATATAAAACAATGGAAGATAAATCAATGAGTGATTTGAGATGAGGAGGTGAGAGTTCTCAGTGAATGGCATCATATTTTTAGGTAAAGTTAAGATCTTCAGCTAAAAAGTGTCAAAAGAGCTTTTAAAAGAAACAAAGTTCACTGTAGGGAGAAGTATTTTTTAAAAAAGTATTTTAGTAGTTTAGTAGTAGTAGGGACCTGCTCAGGATTACCTGGCTAATATCTGAAACAAGATTTGAACTCAGGTACTCCCCACTTCTAGGTCTAAAGCTCTATCCACTCTGTAATCCAGCTGCTTCCGCATCAATAAAGACTGCATTGTAGCAATAAGGGTCCAGATAATGGACAGCACAATTTCGTGATTTTTTCGAGCTTTATATAGGAGTACATGAGTAGAAGCAGAGGTAAATGTTAAGAGTATTGGGGTTTGAAATCATTATTGAGCAGAGAAATGCAAATTAAGATAACTCTAAGATACCACTACACACCCTGTCAGATTGGCTAAGATGACAGGAAACAATAATGACAGATGTTGGAAGGGGATGTGGGAAAACTGGGACACTGATGCATTGTCGGTGGAGTTGTGAACGGATCCAACCATTTTGGAAAGCAATTTGAAACTATACTCAAAAAGTTATCAAACTATGCATGCCCTTTGATCCAGAAGTGTTACTACTGGGCTTATATCCCAAAGAGATCTTTAAAAAGGGAAAGGGACCTGTATGTGCCAAAATGTTTGTGGCAGCCCTCTTTGTAGTGGCAAGAAACTGGAAACTGAGTAGATGCCCATCAATTGGAGAATGGCTGAATAAGTTATGGTATATGAATGTTATGGAATATTATTGTTCTGTAAGAAATGACCAGCAGGATGATTTCAGAGAGAGTTGGAGAGACTTACATGAACTGATGCTAAGTGAAATGAGAAGAACCAGATCATTATACACTTCAACAACACCACTATATGAGGATCAATTTTGATGGAAATGGCTATCTTCAGCAACGAGAGGAACCAAATCAGTTCCAAATAATCAGTGATGAACAGAACCAGCTGTAAGAACACTGGGAAATAAGTGTGGATCACAACATAGCATTTGCACTCTTTTCTGTTATTTTGCTTGCATTTTTTTTTCCTTCCCAGCTTATTTTTACCTTCTTTCTAAATCCTATTTTGTGTGTGTGTGTGTAACAAGATAACTGTATAAATATGTATACATATCTTGTATTTAACATATACTTTAACATGTTTAACATGTATAGGACTGCCTACCATCTAGGGGAGGGGGTGGAGGGAAGGAGGGGAAAAGTTGGAACATAAGTGTTTGCAAGGGTCAATGCTGGAAAATTATCCATGCATATGTTTTGTCAATAAAAAGCTATAATAATAACAATAATAATAATAATAGAGAGTATTGGGATATGGCAAGAAGCTACTACTAGGACAAAGCAATGTGGGATTTGAGAATAGAGAATAGTGGAGAGCTGAAGGATTGATATAAGAATGCAAGAAAATAGACAAGAATAATTGAGGGGTGGAAACAAAGATAGTAAAGTTAAAGATGACTTTAACATACAGGGATCTTAACGAATATGGAAAAATCACAGTTGATAAAAGATTACAGTCAGATAAAGGAATTCTGGAATTCAAGTAGACCGAAGTGAATTGGGATTAAATGGGGGAGGGTGAAAGGGAAGAGATATGGTATGGGGGCAGGCCAGATAGTTTGGATTATTTTTCACTGCTATCCAATTTGGCTGAAAATCAGGGGGCATGGAGGATAATAATTTGAGATAACTTTGGAAATCATTATTGTACTGGGTTAAAAAGAATTCTGAATATGAGGCAGATGTCTTATTTACTCAGGAGGTTATTTTAGATTTTTAAATGGAAGCGTAATATGAACAGATTGATGTATAAGCAACTATATAAAAGAAGGATCATGCTATAGAAAACAAGAGTAGGAACACCAATTAGAAGGCTATTGTAGAAGTGGGTAGTAACAAGAACAACTCTCAAGTGTTGGCAACATAGAAAGAAGACAGGATATATTTGAAAGATGCTGCATAGATGAACTGACAATACTTATAATTGACTAGATTGTAGAGAGGGACTATCTAAGTGTTTGTGGATCTTTATCCAAAACAAAACTGTTTCTTTAACTGAATTTTTAAGTCACTAGGTTTCCTTTCATCCTTTTTTCTCCCCACAAAAACAGTCGACTTTATTTGGATCTGTGACTATGTATTGTATCCTTAAACTACTTGAGGATACCGGCTTCAAATTAATATATAGATAAAATAATAAAGATTAGTTATCACTACTATTCAAATAACTAGAATACATACTAAGATCATAAATACTCAAAGGACATAAGTACCAGAAAAATCTTGGAGTCCACAAAGAATTCAACTTCTTCACTCCACAGATGAAGAAAAGGAGGCCGTAAGAGGCTGAGTGGTAAACATCAACAGTCAACATACTAGTGAATGACAAAAGGGAGACCTGTACCCAAATTTTTAGCACTCTTTCTATTAGCTCATCTCATTTCAATTCATGGTTCATATGACAAAGAGGTAGAGGATATGATTTCAAGTAGCACATATAGACTTTGATGTCAAGCAAAAAAGAAAATGGAACAAAGTTTATCACCACTGGAATTTCCCTTTTTGCAAAGTACATCAAAAGGGTACCTACCTGCTACAGTAGTAATAACTTTATTATTAGTTAGCTAATATCTTTCCTAAGTACACTTTCTTAAGTGCCTACTATGTACAAAAAGCACTGTGCTAAGTATGATACAAAGAGAAAAGTAAAACAGTCCCTGCTCTCAAGTTCACATTTTAATGGGGAAGATAATACACATGGAGTTAAAAAGAAAAGGCCCCACTGTCCTGCCTACCTTTTGGCAGCAGCTGGTAGGAGATGGCTACCCCTTCTGTAATTGATAATGCCTGAGAGCGCTAGCATGGAAGTAATACCAGAGGTCTGCTGTCACTCCAATGCTTCTATGTTTGCCTACCTGTTGGTATCAGATTGTTGTTGGAGTGGTTGTTGCTGCTGCTGATGAGGAAGATGGGTCACTTTTCTACAATTTCACCCTATTTTTAATAGTGGCTTTGGGGACTAGGCTGGTTTTGAAATTACTTCTATTCCCAAGGCTATTGGGAATCCTAGATTACCGCCATTAGGGTTTAAGGAGAAATAATGATCAAGGTCATAAGGGCAGTTTGTTGCAAACACTGCCTGCCTCCACTCTTTAAATGGATTTTCAATTGTACTTCTAAAACTTTCCTTTTCACATAGAGCAGTATACAATTTTCAAGAGAAATTAAGATACATAAAAACTAAATCATCAACAATTGATCTGATTTTATCCTTCAAGCTAGCAAACATGTTTCCTTCACAGACCAATCTTTACTTGTGTTACACATAGTCTCTCTTATATTTCTATTTTTCATGCCAACACATAAACAGGTAATAATCACTAAGTGCATTTCACTTTGCTGGTCATATCACACTCCCTAACCAAAGGCATACTTTAAAACTCTTCTGTTCTCTCTCTATATTCACTCTGGTCATATCACACTCCCTAACCAAAGGCATACTTTAAAACTCTTCTGTTCTCTCTCTATATTCACTCTTCATGATCTTGTCAATTTAGATGCTTAGTCCAGTACTTAGTACATGATTCTGCAAATATTTAGTAATTTTTTGTTCATACATGTTCAAGCATGCATTCATTCATCTTTATACATTTGACTCCCAAATAAGTTCATTTCTCTCCCCCAGTTCTGTTTCTTCCCATCTTTAAATGCCTTTGGAAACTTCAAACAATGTCCCCAAACATCTCCAATTCAGTACGTCCAAAACAGAATTAATCATCTTTCCTCCCAAAAATCACTTTTCCTTTAAATTTCCCTATTTATGTTGAGGTTACCACTAACTTTCCAGTCAAGGCTTTCCTCAGTTCTTCACTCTCACTTACTACCACATATCGAGTCAGTTTCTAAATCTTGCCATTTCTGCTCCTACATCTTTCATATTTTCTCTACTGCCAACCTTTCTCTTAGAAAAGAGCCTCTTCATTGCTCTCCCTGGCTAAAGTCTCAACTGTGCCAATCCATGCCCTATGTAGCTACCAACACAATTTTCCATAGGCCTAAGTTTGACTAAATTTATATCTTTATTCAATAAACTCTAGGGCATGGTTTTCTCCGTGATAAATACAAATGTCTAGTTGATTTTTAAAGCCCTTCACAACTTGACCTCGGCCTATCTTCTATAGATTATAACGCTCCCTTTTTCATACAACTGAAATCAAGCCTAACTGATCTTCTTACTAGCCTTCATGCATGATACTATCTTTTATATATACTGTCTAGGCAGTGATTGTCCCCAAAGATTTACATCTACCCCCTTTTCACATCAGCTTCAGAATTCCTTAATTCCTTTAAGACTTAGCTCTAGCTTCTATATTAAATTTTTCTAGGCTCTCTTTCCCACACTCTCCAGCTACTAGTATTTTCCTCTCCTAAACTATCTTGCATTTATTTTGTATTTACTCTATAAACATTTATATATGTCTCTTGTGACAAATATGAGGTTGTGCTCATTCAGGGATGCAATGTTACACACGGGGATTGAGGGAGTGTTTTTAATCTCCAGCACCTAGTATAGTATATGGTATACAATAGGCAATTACTAAATGACAAGTTCTATGGCTTCACTCAAAATATTCTACAATACTTAGGTACCAGAAAAATTAGGCCATTCTCTCTATTATATTTATGTAAACCTATTCTTCCTAAGGGAGAATCTAAGTCATACCTTGAGGATAGATTACATTCTATTGGCAATTTTTTTTTTTTTTATAGCTAGACTACAAGTGAAGAAAGAATGGGCTCTTGGTTTGCCTCAACCGCTCACTAAAGACTCTGTAACCTAGTATATTATTAACAAAAAATAAAGTAATGTTATAAAAGTAATTTTTCTTTCCTAATACTGTTCAAATTTCCTAACCCTTTATTTTTCCATCTGAAAAATATAAAGAAATGGAAGAATTCTGAGACACAAAATTCATGTGTTAATTGATGATTATTAAATGATTAAAGAACAAATTAGATGTTTGTTGGGATGAAAATGGAGTAAAGCTCAAACAAACTGCTCTATATGTATATATGCATTGTGTGTATGTGTCTGTCTCTTTTGTCTGTTTGAAACACTTTCCAACACTTTGCTAATGTGATGCTTCTTTTTAGGGCAGAAAAAGGACATCAACCAGATTGCATTTATCTTTAAATAGCAGTAGGCGCCAGAGTTGCCAAAGCTTGAAATATCATAAAATTATAATTAATTCATACATATTATTCACAATTGTAAAAGCTTAATGCTTGTGATTATACAATAATTACACCTAGAACACTTTGGAACAAATCAACTCCCGATGGTTTAATTAAACTTTTGCATTTGGCATTTTAAAAAATGTTACTGGTGCTTTTACTTACCAACAAATTTCTGGCATTTGAAACATTCTTCTAACCATTCTGGAGTTACTATATGCTTTACTACAGAAATTGCTGTCAGGAACTTTACAGTGCGGGTCACTTTGCTGGCAATAAGATGTGTGCATTTCTGTGCAGACTCAGCTACCTCACCCCCAAGAATATAGAGTTTCTAAAAGTTGTACAAACATAGTAAGATCAGAAATTAAATAGTTAAAATCTATAAAGACGTTATCAATGGGGTGTAAAACAGATGAAGACTAATCTCATGACAGATTTATTTTTTTTAAGGCTATGAAATAGTATTGTTTACATACCTAATAAAATTAGGTAACTTCCTCTTTAAAAAAAAAAAAAAAAAACCTTGCATTTTAGAGCAGTATTCCATTCAATTGGAGTTAAAGCATTTTTAAAGACTACAACAAATGTTTGAAATAATTCACAGCCGTGGCAAAACAATACGGCAGGCAGAGTAAAAACACCACAGGGGAAAAAAAGATAAAATAATGAAAAAGTTAACAATATATACCTCTGGAATCACTTAATTCTAAGTGAGGTGGGTTTAAAATATATATAATTGCACTTTTACATTAGGTTATATACACAATCATATTTTCAATAATACATTTCGATGATTTTATCTGTGATTAATATTAATGATTTGAATGGCATTGTCCATTTCATAGTAAGAAAGATTTCTAGGTTGTCTAACCTGGAATCCTCTTACACATAAGAAAAATAAATAAATAAAAAGAATATCTTTGATGCTAATAATGAATACAAAAAAGCTATTATTTTCTTCAAGAATGATGATATGAAAATTGACTGAAAAAACATGAACATGAAATTAAAAAAAACTTGACTAATGAATACTACAGTTATTTTCTTAAGATAGCACAAAATTAAGTTGTGCTTCAAAGTATACTATTTAAAATGTTTTTAAAATTCAGCATTAGGAAAGAAAACAGGAAAATAGAATGTTCCATTGGTTTAACACTATTTTACTAAGGGGGAAAAAAGGCTGATTTACTCAAAAATTTCAGAAATTATATTTCTAAATATTTTATTCAAATTACAGTTTAAAAACTGACTAGATCTTTGTGGGTAGGCTAGTATCTGAGTAAATTTGTAGGAGATGAAAAGGTGCTGTCAGTCTATTAGGTTACTAACATATATATATATATGTATATATATATAAAATAAATAAAATTCCAATATTCTGAAAATAGCAATAAGCCTCTAAAATTCAGGAAGCAGATTACTTATCTGGCCCAAATTTTTCTAATAACGAGAGCAAATACTTGAGATTTAAATAATAATGTAGAATTGAATAGGATATTTCAATATTATTATTTCCTTTCAGCCCTAATCAGCAAGAACTCTAAGAATTGCTAGATTTCTACATGTTACTGATAAAAATCAAAGCAAATTTTCACCTTAATATACTGCTGAACTTGGACAGGCTCAAATCCAGTGAAAAGCACAAAAGGTGTCAATTCTGGTGTTAACTTTTTAGTGGGAGGTGGTATGTCTTCAATTCTACAAAATGAATAAATATATTACAAAATAAAAGGCTTTATTTTACTTAAAACTATAAATACCTTTACAAAAATTTTCTGTGAAACATATACATTAAATAATCCCCAACATTACAAATAAAAGTAGTACCTTAATGTCTTCTTAATTTATAGCATTTAAAAATCAATCATTTTGTATTTCTAACAAAAGTAACCCTCAATTTCTAACTTCTCAATTTTTGAGGCTTTCATTACACTGAAAAGCATAAACTCTTGGGGGATTTTTTAAAAGTCCTACCACTATTAAAATTATGATTGCATTTCTGACTTCTGACAGAGTTTGTCTGAATTGGGATACACCTCTCTATCTCCAATTTTCTGCAAATCCTGCTGTGGTAGCAAAATTAAGTGTAAAATTTTGTTTTAATTAGACACACACACACACACACACTCACACTCTCTCTCTTTTTCCCCTTTTCTATTTCTCTCTCCATCTTTTTGTCTCTGTCTTTCACCTCCCCTTTCCTCCCTCTTTCCACCTTACTTCACCTTCTCCCACCCCGAAAAGTAATCTAGTTTCACTAAAGCCTCTGAACAAAGAAATTGAAATATAGGAGGGAGAGGAAATAGGAGTAACTTTTATGAGCTATAACTGAAAAGACCCTAGGATTTAATAAAACTAAATACCTGGGGATCAGTGAATTGAGCAGTGAAGAAATTCTTTCCTACACATCAAATTCTTTGGACAGATTTGGATTTTTAAATATAATTAATTTTTTTAAATTTTAAAAATCTATCTTTATGAAGCTCAAATAATAGAATGTATGCTTTTTAAAATTCACCTATACCTAATAAATTTTATTACTTAATACATTAGGAGTATATATTATTCATATTAAAAGCATCAACAAAATATGAATGTATATTATGCATACTAAAGCTAATGGAATTTTTACTCTTTCCCAATTATCTTCCAATTGATTTTCATATCCAACCCCCCCCCCATAATTTAATATGAACTATGAGGTCCAAGTTAATTTTTAGTTAAAACAAACTCTCTTCCACAACAAAAACAAAAATGCCTTCATTTTTGGAAAGTGAGAAAGGAGATGCCAAATTTTAGCTAAATAGAAAACTTAAATTCTACTGAGTTTGTATTTATTTTACAAAACTATACAAAAATATGTCCATATTTTGTACATATGTCCACATTTAAACTGCACTGACTTGTATCAATAGTAGTAGGAAGTCAAGAAAAAAGGAAAAACTAGTTTCAACTTAAAAAGAAATGAGTTGGCTTTTATCGTTCCCAAGTAGCCTTATATTATCTTTCAGAAGACATAAAATAAACTTTCTCATTCAAAAGTTTTAGATTGGGGGCAGTTAGGTGGCACAGTGGATAGAGTACCAGCCTTGAATTCAGGAGGACCCAAGTTCAAATTTGGTCTCAGACACTTGACACTTCCTAGCTGTGTGACCCTGGGCAAGTCACTTAACCCCAGCCTCCAAAAAAAAAAAAGTTTTAGATTATTCCTTAAAATAGGGTGCAATAAGAAGATAATGCATGGACTTTTAAAAATTCAATGTTTTTTTTAAAAAGTTTTATTTCTGATATTTCAATCATTCTGAAGATACTTGCAACACAATCCAAATTTTACTTCAAAAAAACAAAAAGGAATGGGCAGCTAGGTGGCCCAGTGGTTAGAATACCAGCCCTGAAGTCAGGAGGACCTGAGTTCAAATGTGTTCTCAGACAGTTAACACTCCCTAGCTGTGTGATCCTAGGCAAGTCTCTTAAACCCAATTGCCTCAGCCAAAAAAAGAAAAGAAACACAATACAGCCTATGCTGTGAAAAGAGAAAAGAGAAGGAAAAGCAGCAAAAATAGAAATAAAAGCTAAATTATAAATCAAAGTATACTGGTAAAATATATTGAACCTGTTTTAAGCCATATAATTAGGAGAGACAGTCACCAAAATTATCAGCAGTATGTAAGTATGAACCAATGTTTTCTAAACCTGACAAACCTGGGAACTTATGAGGCAGAATCCCTTTTCTCCACTATCCATACACACACACACACACACACACACACACACACACACACACACAGTTCTCAAAACAACAAATCATTAGTTGGAATATAGTTCCCTAGATTCCAGCTTCTAAAATTGTGGTGTACAACCTCAAATGCAATTAACTGACTGTAAGGGAAAGGGAAAGAAATTATTACTTATTATCAGTAAATGTTTAATATATATACCTATTTTATATACCTGTATACTTGGAGGGTCACATAAAAATTTCTCAAGCAAAAAGGGGTCACGAGTAGAAAAAGTTTAAGAATTCCTGTCCTAGACTATAATTCCAATCTGGATACTTTAAGTTCTTTAACTATAAAATGAGATAGAGCTGTTAATGCATAGGAAAGCTGCAAGATAAGTGAAAATATATTCTTAAAATATTGTATTCTAAAATATTGAATGAAAATTTCTCTGTAAGAAATGTAACTATATATTAACAAAATTCAAAAATTGTTATCATTTTTCTAAAATATATCTAAGATTATTCTACAATAAAAAGTAGTAACAATAATTGAAAATTGTCATTACCTGGCTCTTTTGGAAGAAGGCTGGATGTTAGTTACTTCATTTTGTTTCAGTTTAGAAGGTAACCTCATACCCTGTTAATTAAAATATTTTGTTTGAATTACATACATTATTTACAAAGAAATAATTTTGGAAGCTGATATTCTTTAAAATGGTTTATGCATATATTTTTCAACAAGCAAACATCCAAGAGCTATAATAGCAAAATACGGTACTTGGATAAAAAAAGCAAAGATTAGAGTAGAAAAATTTTAAAGATTTTAAAAGTTAAAAAAAATTATAACCTTAAAAGTCTCATTCAACTTTTTCTTCCTTCTATTGTTTGTATCAAGTTATTTTGGTTTATCTTTAAAAATAATTCTTAAATCCATCATACTGTTATAATACAAAGAAATCACATTGATAATTTGTTAAAAATAGTACTGTTTTCCCCCAATTCTATAAGAGTGTGTGCCAAAAAATAGGGACAGTTTGGGGGTGATAGTTATCAGAGTCTTTTTCCCTATAAAAGCACATAGGTCATCCATTATGTATATAATCATTAATTTACTGTTAGAAGCTCTGTGACCCTGGTTTTCATCTTAATATCACAACCTATTTTTCCTTTTCATTATGGGAGCCATAACCTAAACAACATCCTCATCAATTCATATGTGAACCACTGCAACATTTTTCAATTATTCTAAATTACTTTATTTACTAATACAGTTTGAAAATATTTCTCAGACAACATTCACCATGCCCTCACTTCCAAATATACGTTATTAAATAAAGACAAAGATACATCCTAACATTATATTCTTCCCTTGCACATCACACGAGTCAGGGGTGCTGTACTTCCCATGATCTAGAAAATTCACACAAATATTTCTGGCCTCTGTTCAATCCAGAAAAGAAGTCTGAATTTTTTTTTCTTTTTATTTTATGGAGTATTTTAATTATTGTAAAATTTGGGATAAATACTTGGTCCTAAATGAATGTACATTGTTTGCATTTTGTTTTTCTTCCCAGGTTATTTTTACCTTCTGAATCCAATTCTTCCTATACAAGAAATTCGGTTCTACACACATATATTGTATCTAGGATATACTATCATTTAACATGTATGAGACTGCCTGCCATTGAGGGGAAGGGGTGGAGGGAAGGAGGGAAAATTCGAAATAGATGTGAGTGCAAGGGATAATATTGTAAAAAACTACCTATGCATATGTACTGTCAAAAAAAAGTTATAATTTTAAAATTGATAAAAAAAGAAAAAAAAAAGAAAAGAAAAAAATACTTGGTCCTAGGCTATATTATATTATATATTTTGCATGTATATATTTTATACATTTCTGAATTTCTAAATTTTTTCTGCACTGTCTACTAACCTTGCAATGCCATATGTGGCTTCCACAAAACTTCCCAAAGATTCCCACTGTTATTTCTTATGTGGGAATAGGGAAATTACAATACAATGGGGAAAAATTACAATACAGAAGAGCTTGTAGAGCATATAGTAACACTAATCAGAGTAATTTGACCAAAGTTCTGTTGCCTCTTAACATGGACTTGCTATACTCTTGCAATTATGATATATAAAATTCTTGTGGCTTTTTTTTCCTCTTTCATCCAGTTTTGGCATTATGAAGCTATAAACTTGTGAGTTAAAATCTTATTAACTTGTAAATGTAATGTAATCTTGTATCAACAATTGTTAGATTGGTTTCAAGCAGAAATCTAAACCAGGATTTCTTCTTCTTTCTACCTCAATTAATCCTGTCCCATATTTCACGCCATCATATCCATTGCCTCTTGGCTTACAAGTAACAATTAGTTAATCTGTACAATTGTATAGTTGTAATTTTATAATTTCTAATAGTACAAATGTATCCACTGCAGGGTTATAGTAGATCTTAATTTTAAGATACACATCTGTATAACAGGCCTTCAGAAGACAAATAGTTTAGATTCTGTATTGTATTACATCAATTTATATACACTGATTAAAATAAAAATTTACCAACTAGTTTAAGTGATGTTGATTTATCATCTGAAAATGGGAAAATCTATGAATATATCTGTATAATATAACTATGAATATACAGGTATTACACATATATGCATCTATACAAATAGTGTAATACCAAGCTTCAATTCTGTTAAGAATTTATAAAGTGCCAGGTCATCAAAAAAAAAAAGGGTAGTGCTACAAACAAAGTCAAAAACATGTTCCCTGGCAGCTCACAATCTAAGGGAGGAGGCAATATGCAAACAACTAAGGATAAACAAAAAGTACATAGTGTTTAAAGAAAAAAGATAAACACTGTAAATAAGTTAATATCAGAGAGGGCACTAGAAATGGAGGAAGAGGAGGTACAAGATAAGCTGGGAAAGAAGTCTTCGAAAAGATGAAGTATAAATTGGGTCTTGGAGGTAAACTGGGAGAAGAGTAAATAAATGCTTATTGAAAAAAATTAAAATGCAAAACAAAAAAGGTTCCCTATTAGCTGTAAAATAAAAATACAAATTCTATTTGACATTAAACTTAAAAATAAGATTAAGATTAACTTATCTTTTTTGACTAACTTCATGAAATTTTCCTTCACATCAATTATATTCCTGTTAATCTACCTTATCTTTTATTCCCCAAAAGAAAAAAAACAAAACTCCTGCCTCTGCAGGTGCTGTCCCCAGAGTCTAGAAGGTTCTTTTCAAGTGTCATTATGTTAATGTGCCATATTCTTCCACAAGGTCTTTCCTGATCTTCTTGGTTGTTAGTGCTTCTCTTACTCCAAAATTACTTTGCATTTACATATATTATGTTTGCTTAACTATGTTATGTTATATGTATGTTATTTGCAAAAGTATATATCCTGGAAGGAACTGTTTTATAACCTGACCTTAACAGGGCCTCCATGAATACTTAACATAGCACTGAAAACAAACAGTTGATAAAATGCCCTTTTTATACATAGTAATATAATCACAAATTACAAAATGGCATATTTACTCCCTTTTTTCCTTTTTAAATGAAGTGCCTACTTAAGTGAGAACCTACCACATGCTAGGAATTCCAGTTGAGGGGATAATTTGGCTCAATTCATAAGCATTTATTAAATGCCTAATACACTCATGGTAGTATGCTAGGTACTAGGGAGGAGCTTACAATCTACTAAACAATTCATTTAGAAACAATGCCATTCGCCTCTCTCCACACACATTTTTGATACTTTCATGATAAAAGCCTAGTCAAGTTTTGGAGAGGCTTTTTTGTTAAAGAAAAGAAATAGGAAAAAAAATTTTATTATTATTTTCTTAGAAGAAATCTTCTATTGTTTTCTTAGAAGACCTATAGTAGTCTAGTTAAATACGTTTATCACCCTAAATAAAGTAAGCTTCATGTATATTTTTATTTTTCAAGATCTAATCGATCTCCAAGTTGATTACAAAGTAAAAGGAAATGAAATTTAAAGTTAATACTGATTAAACATTACCCAATTCGTCTTGTTCTAATGGCTGGGACACAGTGCAAGTATCTGTAAAAAAGTTCCAGACCAATAAAGAAAAATTACACAGCATTTTAAAGTTTAAAAAAGCATTTTATATTATACACTATAATTGTTATAATTTTAAGAATGAAAAAAAAAAATGCCAGAGAGCTTCCAAAAGCTGCTAAATACATACAAGACAAAATTTGTGCTTGGTAGGATAAAGACTCTGATGACCATAATTCACCTCACCTAATTTTTCAGGGTGACTTTGTGTTGTGAGTGAAAAGAACAATCAACTTTAAAAGTTAAGGAATCTGGATTGGAATTTTGGTTCTGATATTTCTTACTATATTAATGTAGGTAAGATATTTAATTTTTTCATGATTCAGTTTCTTCCTCTATAAAATGTGGATGTTATTTGCACTTATTACACTTTAAAAAGGTGTTGTAAAATGCTCTGTAAACAAAATGTTATTGGTCAGAAAATAATAATAATAATAATAATAATAATAATACAGTAAACAGAACCCTAGATTAGATCAGGTTCTAGGTCAATTTGTTACTTAATCAAAATAACAAAGTCATATTTTATGCACTTGCACAAAATAATAATCAATGAATGTAAACTCTGAATTCTGCGATAGAAATATAAGATAAAAAAAATGGATACAGTATCCCAAAGTACAAGCTTGAGCTGCTTAATCCAAGACTCTACCAAAAAAACATGCCAAAAAAAAAAAAAAAAAAAAAAGGGGGGGGGGGGGGCAGCTAAGTGGTGCAATGGATAGAGCACCAGCCCTGAATTCAGGAGGACCTGAGTTCAAATCTGATTTCAGACACTTAACACTTCCTAGCTGTGTGACCCTGGGCAAGTCACTTAACCCCAGCCTCAGAAAAAGGGGGGAAAAAAAAAAAATTCATAGTGCTAACCCTAAAGTTAAATAATTATGACAGAGAAATGCAAAAATTATTTTCTAAACCCAATATTTAATTAACAATGATTAAAACATAAAGCACAGTGATATGGAAAAACAACTACTAGAAATAAGTTTTGTTCTACTAAGCAATCAAGTTATTTGTAATACATTTGCTATCATTTTATTTTTATTTTATTTATTATTTATTATTTTAGTTTATTCCATGAATCTACAATTTAGATAATTCAATAAAATTTAAAAATGGAAAACAAAGTGAGATTATTAACAACATACCATTAGTAGCTCTGCTGACACCTTTAATGGAATTCTCCATGCATCTAAAAGAAAATTACAATATTTTACAATTGCATCATTAGAAGCAAGAAGGCTTCATATAAATATGCAGTACATTCATATTTATCTACGACTATTCATTTCACTTGGTTACAGTCTAATACCAATAAATCTGTGATGATATGCATAGGTCAGAAGTGACATAACTGCCAAAAAGTGTTGTCAGAAAAATTATACTGCAGAATTCTTCTATTCTGAAAACTCATTTGTTTGGCACTATTTCCACTATGGATAATATGACTATCAAAAGAGAAAAAAGAACTTATAAGTGAGGTTCTACACTATCTTTGGGGAGAAGCTAGTCTAAGTTGGCAGTGTTTTCTTAGAAAGATTTTACTTCTAAAATCCTACTAGAATACTGCTGGCCTTTGGGCTTAATCTTGCCTTGTACAATACATTAACAACTTTGAAGAAGACATAAAAGGTAATTTGCAACTGAAAGGTCCTATATAAAGGATAGGCTATTACTATCATACTAAATCTACAGATTACACAATACTGAACAATTAACAGATTGGATGACTATTAAAGAGTTAGGGGGAAAAAAAAAAAAAGAGGGGCAGCTAGGTGGCGCAGTGAATAGAGCACCAGCTCTGAAGTCAGTAGGACCTGAGTTCAAATTTTATTTCAGACACTTAACACAGTTCCTAGCTGTGTGACCCTGGGCAAGTCACTTAACCCCAACTGCCTCAGCAAAGACAAAAAAAAAAAAAAAAAAAAAAAAGATTAAAAGGCTCATCTGTACACAGTGATCATAGATCTGGCTTAACAAAAGTAATCAGTGCAAAAGACCTATAGATTTTAAATAACTTTAAATCCAATATGAGTAAATACTGTGGCCAGATATCAAGGATGTATTTTATTCATTCAACATTCCTATAACCTATGGGCCTTAGTTTTCACATCTGTAAAAGATGGTAATACCCTATCTATCTCACAAACACTGAAAATATGAGTTATTTTTTAAGTGAAAATAGGAATACATTTATTTTGTATAGTTTTTAAGGACATGATCAGGACAAATAGTAGAAATATATGTTTGGAGATATATGTTGGATATTATGTTGGATCAACATAAAGAAAATACCTATCTAAAAAATAAATGGGAAGAGCCTTCTCAAGTAATTCATTTTTCATTGTTAAAAGTGTTTAGGCACAGCAATGTTTTTATGGAGATTAGAGAGACATCATCACAATAAGTGGGGAAAATGGATAAGATAACTTCTATAAGTCCTGTAAACTTTAAGAAAAAAAACCATAGGGAAGCATGGGAAGTCTTATAAAGTCAAGCTTACTGGCTTATTTTGATTTTAAAGTTAAGAAGCTTTCAGTTAATCATGGAATGAAAAACTTTATAGATATGAAGATGAAAAGAAATATAATCAGTTTTTAACTACTGAGTTGTTATCCAAGTATTTGTTCTCAATAATTCTAGAACACTTTGTATTTAATTTTTTGAATTATAATTTGTAATACTTGAATTTTTCCTTACCCAAAAGATTTAAAACTAAATGTTGAGTAGGAGCAAAAGGATCCTGCAGGTTGAACATTGTGTAGCGGCTGCACTGCACCTGTCGCAAAGCGTCAAAGTTCCCAAGAAGTATGTCACAAAGCCACTGGGCATTCACACATGGTATCCTCCACTCTTTGGCCTTTTCATATTTTAAACCACTTGGCCTTTATATATAAGGAGAAAATTAATTTACCAAAACAATTCAAAGTTTTTATTGAAATTCTTTTGTTCTATAACATTGTTGAAAATATTAAATCACATTAAAACTGAAACAGTAATTTAGCAGCAGAATAGTCAATCCACACTACAAAATTCATACTGAAATAATAGATCACCAATTTAATTTCTATTAATTTCTATAAAGTCCTATTTTTACTTCATTTTGTTTTCCTTTTATCTAACTGTAATTCACTTTTTATAGCTATGTCTACAACCATTACTGTAGCACTTTTACTTATATTTAAAAAGAATTACTTTTAGCATATGTCAGACATTATAGCTAGAAATTGAGATTACAAAGACAAAAATAAAACTTCATTGTTTCCAAATTCTATCAGGGAGATTGTATGTGTCTGAGGCATTAAGCATACAAAATCTATACAAAATAAATTCAAGGTAATTTTTTATGGGGGAAAGCACTAATCAACAGACTTAATGTAGCTATAAACTGACTATCAACAATCTAAGAGGTGGAGATGTAGAGGTAGTAGATTCTAAACCCAGAGAATGTCCTGTATTTTTTAAAGTATGAGATGAGAAACAGATGCCTGAGAGCCTCTAGTAAGCATCAATTTCTCATCTGTAAGAAATAGTAAGATAGAATGACAAGCCTATAGAGGGAATAAAGTAGTGACATTATAATCACACAGAAAATGTTGGTTGGAGCCAGGCTATGATGGGCTTAAAAAGGCAAATAGGGGTGCTTATATTTATCCTAGAGGCAAGAGAAAGCCACTGAAATTTTCTAAGGCAAAGAGTAAAGTTATTTGGATCAGCAATTAAGGTAAATCACTTTAGTAGTTGTATGGATGATAGACTGGAATGAGACCGATTAAAAAGCTGCTACAATAATGATTAGGGCCTGAACAAGAGTAATGGTAGTTTAAGTTAAAAAAAAAAAAAAAAAAAAAAAAAAAAAAAAAGGGGGACTGATGTAACGAGATAAGAAAGCACAACTATCAAGATGCTTGCTAACTGGATATGTGGGGTTAAAGTGAAGAAGGAATCCAGAATGACTGAATTTGTGAAACTAGCAAACTAGAAGTACAGTGGTATGCTTAACAGAAAGAATTTTATTATAGTAGGAAAAACAAAATTATGAAATATATACCATGTAAAGGATTTTCACAGTTTTTTGGTGAGACTTAAATTGAAAATAATTCCATTAAATCACTTACTCTTTACAAATAAGCACTGTATTGCTACGGCATAAATAACCTGTATATTTGGCACCTGCCAGGTAAGCCATTAATTTTAGGTCATCTCTGTCACCATCAACAAATCCAGTCACTGAAATAATCTGTTTAAAAAACATAAAAAACATTACAATAAACCCCCCAAAGTACTACTTTCTCTCTCTCTCTCTTTTTTTTTAAGTTCCAGGAACACACAGAATTTGGGGACATATTAGTTGATTATCAATCAACCAAAAAAATCAATAAACTTAAGAGTCAACTGAATACTAGACACTAAAATGAGTACTAGGGATACAAAGAAAAAAAAATTCAATTACCTACTCTCAAGAAGCTTCCTCATTATCATGGAGGTGACAACATATTTGCAAATCAGTACAAAGCAACAATGTGTTTAAGGATTCTGATTTGCACTAATGTCAAAGTAATGTAGATAGCATTCAAAGAAAAATCAATTAAGTATAATGAAAATATTTTTTCTAATCCTACATAGTGGAAGTTGAATTTTTAAAGAGAAAGAGGAAATCTCTATTTAATCATGTGATAAAAAATATCCTTAAAATCAACAAAATATCAAAAAACAACACCTTTTTTGAGGCAATCAACTGGTATATCTGGGAATCAACAATCTAAAAACTTAAAGTGATAGTTTTTAGAAAATCAATAAATAAGTCTTAACTAAATATGTATACAAGGCTAGCTGGAAACTATATGCTAAAGATATACAAATTACATATATATAAGATGACAGAGTAGGTGATACTGGACTTGGGAATCGGGAAAGCTTGATTTCAAGTCCTGCTGATTTCAAGACTCTAAGCAAATCATTAAACCTCTAACAAGATCACCTAAAAAAAAAAAAAATAGTTATCTATGTCACAGGATTGTGAGAATCAAAAGAGATAATATACATAAAGTGCTTTGCAAACTTTTAAATACTACATAAATCCAAGTTATTGTTGTTTAAAAAAAACAACAATGTATGCCTGTAATAATACAAGAGATATCAAAAGCAAATGAGATATAGCCAACATTACTACAGTTAACACAATAGTTCCAAAAAAACCTACCACTTTTATCTATTTAAATACTTCTTCCACAAGATAACCAAAGCTTTCATGTTACTTAGACCCAAGAAAGGGCAGAACAGGGATAGTGAATTGCAATAGGATTTTCGTAATGATTATAATAGATTATTCAAAAATATACATTTATATATGCATTTAGCTTGAAGTTTTCTCTTACATGTTGAGAACATGGTTTTCCTCCTGGTGGAAATGCCACTGGAAAATGAAGGGCTCGATGAGGTGGTACCATTTTCTTCTTTTTTAAGACTGTATTTAACCAATGTGCAGTAACACATCTTTTTCTTTCTCTCAGCGCCTGTCAAACATAAAATTTTAGAATTTTTACTGTAGGACTTACCATTTAACTACACTTTGCCTCATGTTATATAACTATAATCTTTGTTTAGAATGACAAAATCAAAGAAATGCAATGGGACTTGCTAAGGATCTAAACTAAATTACTGTGCATTTGATTTAATAATATAGTTGGATAATTTCAGTTTATTTGAAAAAGATTTTACTTTTCAAAATTTATAAGAAGATACAATTAATGAAAGGTCAAGAGATTTTTTTTTTATTCATTTAGTGAAATACTGAGGCACCAAAGTTAATTCCACACCCAACAATAACACTCTAGAAAAAAATCACTAAGGGATAAAACCTCAAACATTTCTACAGACTTTCTTGGTTGTTATATGGCTAGAAGAAGAATTTGCAACAACTTTTGTTAACCAGATAAGACATTGGGCATGCTTTCTTTAAGATAATAAAATTACATAGTTAAAGACTCATTAGGTAAGCAAATAAAACTAAGAAGAAACCAAGGAATAACCAATAAGAACGGCAGAAATTCTGACCCAAAACTTAGGTCCCTATGAAACTCTAAAGTCCCTGAAATAATAAGAATCCACACTTACCTTTCCACATCCACCCTTATAAGCAATAAAAAAGTAATCCACCATTTAGTCAATGAACCAGGAATTGCTTGAAGCATCAAGCAAATAATGGGGATTTATTCTTATCATAGCTAAAAGATTACCTGGAATTTCTCCTTCCTTTCTCCCTCATCAACAGCATACCACAGGAACAAGTTACAGAACAACTACAGAAACTCACCATTAAACAGAAGTTTTTTTTCTTCTGAAGGTAATTAAGATTCTTTCCCAAAAAATGATGAAAATTTACCAAAACCACATAGTTTATATGCCAATAAAATTTAACATTCAATATTTTTCATTATCATTTATTCCAATTACTTACCTGTGCATACATACTACTGACTTGACTTTCACAAAGAAGATGTGTACACCTGCTTGTAAATGTAGGATCCACAGAGCCACCATGTGCTTGTATTATCTGGTAACCCAAGAAAACCCAATTCACATCTTTTCTTAGTCTAAACAATTATAAACTTCAATCATTATATTTACTGTAAGAATATCACTTCATATTTACACGATAATTTTTTGCAAAACATGAAATTATAAGATGTCTCAACTACAATACAACAAAACCTAAATTTTAATTATTAATCTGACTTAAGATTGTAAGGAAGGGAATGATAGAGAAATCACTATTTTAAGGGGGAAAAGCAAAGTAAGAAAACACACAAAAAAATTTACTTCATTAAACAAACATAAAATATCTTACAGAGGAGAGCCTGAGTTCAATACAAATTTATTCCTTCTTCCTACATCTTCTATTTTATCTACCACACTGCACAATGGTAACTGAATTCAAGAATGAAAATCCTGAAGTACCCACTACTTGATCCATAATCACCACAGAAAGAATCAATCAGATTCAGGATACTTTTATTAGCTAAAGCAGGAAAATGAATAGATTTTTAGATTTCAAAAGACTGAAACCTTAAAGAATTAAGCCTTAAACAAACAAAATTCAATTATTCAATTGAATATTCAAAGCGGTATGCTTAAAATATATATATAAAGAACATATTTCAGTTCAAGTAAATTCAAGTGAAGCACAAATTTTTTTAATGGTTATAGCTAAATAGAAAATATTTTCTTGTCAAGGTGATAGTCACTTAGTTAACGATTTCTCATAACAGCTTTACAAAGTCACACTAAAAATAACCATGTTTTATTAGTGAAGAAAGTACTATTATGAGATTATTTCCATTAACTGCAGTAACAGCAAGAAGAAACTAAGGCCAACCTTAATAATATTTTGCAAACTGCAGTTGTAATATTTAAATTTCTATTCTAAATAATTTAAGAAAACTCCGTTGTTCATTTCAGTTTACTTCCCATCTTTATTCATCTATTTATAATTCCTGCATCTTTCTCTTTTTAAAATAAACATTTATCATAATAAAAACTCACAATTTTATAGCCCTTGAAGGCATGCAAAGTGCTTTACAAATAATGTGATCTGATTTGACCCTTGTTAAGATTTGTAGTTTACAAATGAGGAAACAAAGGTACAGGATATGACTTAACCCCATGTCCACAGAGCTAATATAGTATGAGGATTTTAAACATTTAGCACTCTACCCATTAAGTCATGTCACTTTACTTACAACTTAAAAATTATAACACAAACAGTAATTAGTTTAGGTAACACAGTGGATAAAGCAGTAGACTAAGTCAAGGTCTGAGCTCAGAGCCTCAGTCTCCATTCCCTTATGTGTAAAATGCAAATAAACTTAAACACCAATTTTACAGGAAAAATCAAATGAAATAATCTATGTAAAGTGATTTGAAAATCCTTAAGCTGCTATGTACCAGTTATCTATTAACTATTAAATACAGATGCACAGGGGAAAAAAAATCTTAACTAAGAAATATTTATTAGTTCTTTGGGACAAGTCTTACCCTTTTCCAGGTTGCCAACAGCTGTTTATCAGACATCTGCTCTGGATAATCAGCAATTGCAAATACACATCCCAATAAGAAACCATCTTCTGGAACTAAAAAAGAATTGCACAGGAAAACAAAATATATTAAACCTATAAACTTTTAATAAACAAATATGAAAAAAGTATCTTACCAAGTAAAATCTGAAATTCTGGAGACCAATTAGTTTGGTTGGGAGCTTAAAATCATCGCAAGAAAATTTCCAACTCAATTTATTAAAATAATAAACTGAATTAAAGGTAGCTAAACAGTTATTATTACTACTACTAAATTAAAAACTAGTGCTGATATTCTAGGTTGGATTATAAAAAATGATTATATAATATATATATAAGTATATAGTTATATGAGAGCTTTAATAATTTATACACTGAAGTAAAAGCTTTAAACCTTGAAAGCATTAGACAATTCCTCCAGAGATAGTAAATTCTTTATAAAGAGATTCACATTCTCCCCTATGAATAATGATGATGATGATGGCAGTGATAATGATATAATCCCCACCCTCAAAATAAACCAATACTTTTAGGAGGAAAAAAAAATTACTAACTCTCCACTGCTGGATCATGTCCAAATAGCTGATGATGTTGTGACAGCTGCTGCTGCTGCTGCTGTTGCTGTTGCTGCTGCTGCTGCTGCTGGTGATGCTGTGGTTGCTGAGGTGGAACCTGTTGCTGTAGGGCTTGTGATGTCTGACTCAAATGTTGTGCTGTTTGATTTTGCATTTGTTGCTGTTGCTGCTGATGTTGGTGCAGACGTAACTGCTGCTGCTGTAACTGCTGCTGCTGTAACTGCTGCTGCTGCTGTTGTTGCTGTATCTGCTGCTGCTGCTGCTGCTGTTGTAAGTTTTGCTGTTGGAGCTGTGCTAACTGTTGCTGCTGCAGCTGCTGCTGCTGCAGCTGATGGAGCTGTTGCTGAAGAGCATGCTGTTGCTGGAACTGCTGTAGTTGTTGCTGAGGTCGATGAATCTGCTGCTGAGGATGTAACTGTTGCTGTGGAAAAGGTAGCTGTTGCTGTGGAAATTGATGCTGTTGATGGACTTGCTGCTGTGGTTGTGAAAATTGATGAGGCTGTTGTTGAGGGTAAGGTTGTTGGGAAATCTGTGGTGGTGGTTGTTGCTGCTGCTGAAGTTGCATCAGCTGCTGAGGTTGAAGATGTAAAATTGGATGATGCTGCTGCTGTGTCTGATGCTGCTGCTGCTGCTGCTGCTGCTGTGTCTGATGCTGCTGCTGCTGTTGCTGTATCTGATGTTGCTGTTGCAACAAATGTGCCTCTGGAGCTAGTTTTACTTGACTAAACAACACGGCATTTGCATGTCCCTGTTGACTATGATTTACCTGCTGTTCTAAATTTTTTGTAGGTGCTGAAAGAGACTGTAAGATCTAGAAAACAAAGATTTAATGACGTGTCATTATCCAAAATACAAGGTATGGCCACACTTTGATAATAACTTACTTGAAAGAAAATAAATACATTTTTCAAGTCTATCACATAATAATATGAGAAACAAGGACTCTGAAGAGTATCCTAAACTTTAACTGGTAATGTTGGTAACTAATTTAGTAAATCAACATTGATACTCAAAAGCCATCAACATTTGAACTTATATGATTAAACAATTTACAGCTAATGGATCATAAAAAAGGATATGAAAATGAATATTAATGAAAATGAATTCATGATTGGTGTGTTTTGAACAGAAAAGATTCTGAAATGTAGGAGAATGTGATCACTCTAGGCCCTTTCCCAAAGGGCTGGGGAAGACAGGTTGCATAGGTGCTACCCTGAGGCCTATTATGGCTTAGATCATTTCTCCATGAAATGCCTCCCTCTCCAGTTTTTGATGGGTGTTCCTTTCCAAACAAATTAAGGCCTAGCAAGTATGAAGTAGTAGGTAGTAATCCATCATTTTAATTTCAACACCCAAAGAAGCCCTCCTTGAAACATACTATATTTTTAGCTTGAATCTGAGCCAATCTAGCACAGAAAGGTCCATTAAAATAATGATGACTTTACTTTAATGCAGCCAACTACTGAAACTAGAAAATAAAAGTTTTTTTCTGATTTTTTCCCCCAATGGATTGTTTCATCAATTCATTTCTTCCTCTCTAAAATTTTAGTATGACACAGACACAACTGGAGTGTAATAGAAACCAAAACTTCAATGGTTAGTTGTTGTTATAGCACTTCTAATGGAAAACCACCATTTATCTTCTAATCATACAAGGAAAATCAGCTCCTGCCCTCAAGCTTACATTCTAATGAAAAGCAAAAAGATTTTACTATCATTCAGAATAACATTTTAAATTATTACAACATATTTGCTTTTTAATTGCATAGTATGACACATGATTTTAACATACATTTTAATTTGTAATGTACATTCTTCTGAAATTTCAAACATTATTAACAATATATTAGGTATGATTTAAACTGGATAGAATGCAATTGAATTATTACCTCCTTTACTCCAGCTACTTGTGGCTCTCAATGCAACTTAACATCACATTACCTTTCTGGAGCAGTCGTTTTCATTGTTGCTTCATATTGAATTTGTAGAACACTAAAACCTCCATTTTTGCAGATAAACTTTCTAGTCATACTTTGCAATCTGTACTGGTGAAGTTGTATTTTTTGAATCTCACTGCAAAACTCTATAGTTTTCCTTATTAATTTTCATCTTAGACGATTCAACTCAATTTTCTAGCCTTTCAAGACTTTTTAAGATTCCATGAATTAAACATGCTAGCTATAATTCCCAGCTTGTCATCTGGAAAACTTATCAATATGCCACCCACATCTTTATCCAAGTTACTAATATAAAAGCCATGGATTTAGAAAGAACTAAAAGGAACCATAACCATACAGATCAACTCATCTGTTCAAATTATTTTGTAGAATAGGAAATATTAAATAATATTCCTCCTTGTAAGAGATATTACTCTAAGCTGGTATCAGCTTATTAGTTATAGTACTTTGAGTTTGGCCACTTAACCTGGACAAAATCCAACAACTGTCCAACAGATTAATAACTAGCATTTATATGGTTCTTTAAAGACTGCAAAATATTTTACAAATATCTCATGTGATCCTCACAACAACCCTGTGAGGTAGGTATTATTATTATTATCTCCATTTTACAGTTGAGGAAACTGAGGCACAGGGTCACACAGCTATTAAGTATCAGGGAGAATCTATCTTTTAGTCTAATAGTCTTCCTATTGTGTCACTGAATTACTCTCAACACATATCTTTGATGTCCAATACAAGAAAAACATGAAAAACTTCACAAAATACTTTATTGAAATCAATGTAAACTTATCTATAAAATTCTCCTATTATCTGCTACTGAAGTTAATGTGATATAATCTGTTTTTGGTAAAGTCACACTGGCCCTTTGTGATCACTCATCATTACTTCTTCTAGATGTTCTATAATCATACTTTTTGATTCCTAATAGAATTCTAAAATTTATTAAAATCAAGGTCACTAGTCTATAATTTACATGCTATACTCTACCCATTTTCAAAAACTTAGGACATTTGACTCAAATTGGTCTGGTGGAACTTTTCCCAATCTCCGCAATCTTTTAGAAATCCCACTCACCCATTCTTTCAACATCTTAGGAGTTTCATTCATCTAGTGACTGGTGACTTGAGTTCATCAAGGCAAAGAGGTACTCTCATTTTCAACATTATCTCCTTATGAACTCAAGTTTCAGTTCCCTGCTAGTTATGTTATCTTTCTCCCTGACAGATAAAGCAGCAAAATAAGGACCCAGTAAGTAGTTCAGTTCCTCTATGCTCAAGCAGGGATCTTATTTCTTCTGAATCTCCTATCCCTGAACTAGTTTTTAAAATCCCATTTACAATCTCTAGTATTCCTCACCAAGCACTAGCCCATTCTGAACTTAAAGGATGTCAACAATAATCTCATAGAACCATTTTGTTCTTTTATAGTTAGTATTCATCTTTTCAACTGAGCTGAAACATCATATCTAATATATACCCAATTTTTTTTTTTAAACTGAGACAATTGGGGTTAAGTGACTTGCCTAAGGTCACACAGCTGGGAAGTGTTAAGTCCTCTGACTTCAGGGCTGGTGCTCTATCCACTTCGCTACTTAGCTGCCCTATACCTAACCTCTGTATACATTTTTTAAAACACCGAGTTTCCTTGTCTGTCCAAGCTTGCCCTATTTAAAAAAAAAAAAAAAAAAAAAAAAATTCTCCTTTAAACTTCGTTTCTTCTTTTAGGATCTCTAGTTCTCATGAGTTAACCATATTTTTCTGAATAGACATATGAAACCACAGATGTTGCTGGGCTTCCTTCTTTGACTTTATCCTTTACTAACTATTAAGCACCTCTACTGCTAGTGTTGTGTGTTATAGCTATTCTCTGGCAGAATTTCCAAACTTTTTTGTGTCTTGCATCCCTTTTTCTACCTAGTCTTGGATCCCTTCTCATGCTGTTTTAAATGAACAAAATATAATATATAAGATTAAAAAGAAAAACCATCATATTTTAAAGATGTCCAAATACATGGGCCCCAGGTTAAGAATTTGGTTTTATATTACATTGTGTTTATATTATATAAGCTTAGTAGTTTCTTCCTTTCACTTTCCTTTTCAGCTTAGTCTTTTTGGTTAAATTTGCAAGACTGCAGGCCTTATTGCTGACCCTCATCACTAGGTGAATTCCATCCTTAATTATTCTCATTAACTTTAATTTTTTGTTCAGAATTCTCAAATACCACCTTCAAAACCAAATTTTTTAAAATCCCAAATCTTCCTTTTAAGTTCAAGTATGTTTGACATTTACTAGAAACAGGACTTTCAGTTTTTCTTACTCAGAACTTTATAATTTTTAGCAGTATCTTTTAGAATATTTATCACATATCACATACAATATCACATATAAAAGCAGTTGGGTGGCAGACTAAACTACTAGATCTAGAATCAGAAAAGACCTGATTTCTGATCTGATCTCAAAATATTAACTAGCTGTGGGACCCACTTAATTTCTCACAAATTCCTCATTTGTCAAAAGGAAATAGTCATCCAATATAAATGTATTAAGTGCTTAGTATGTGGATGCTATGCTAATAGTTACTAGAAATACAAGTCCAAGAATGAAGCTATACTTATTCACAGTAAAGTTACATTCTAATAAGTTAAGACAATAAACACATATGAAACAAATAGCATAAATGTCAATCAAGTACCTATTGCATAAGTTAATAAACACAAAGTTGTTAAATACAAGGTAGTTGGGGAGGAAATAAAGGCATTAGTAATAGGGAGGGAAGGTTGGGGGGAGGCATGAATCAGAAAGATATTACTCTGCAAAAAGATGGTGCCCTTCAAAAAAAGAGGACTTTTTTAGGGAAAGAGGAGGTGCATTCCAGGGATGACAGGGAACAGAGAGACAATAAAGACTTGTTTGTGAGGAACTGTGAGAAGACCAGTTTGGCTAGAACACAGAGTTAGGACAGGTAGTAGTAATGCCCAGTAAGACTGGAAAAAGAAACTAGAGCTGGGTTGTATATGGCTTTAAAAGCTCAGGAGCCAAGTATATATATATATATATATATATATATATTTTTTCCCCCCCAGAATTTGCTTCTCTAGCTAACAATTCCATTTAAGACCACTCCTGTTCTCATCTCCCATAAGTCTAAAAACTTAGAATTATTTTTGATTCCATTCTTTACCAAATGATTTTTTTCGTTCATTCCAATGCTAACTAATAATATGCATTAGACATATACTCTACAAAAAAAAAAGGTAATGGGGAAAATAAAAAGTTTAAGGTAGTCTCTTAAAGGCTACACAATCTATTAAGAAAAATCATTTTAATACAAATGAAACATGATACCTACAAGAAAATTTTAAAAGTGAGTCAAGGTCCAAGGGAAGGAAAAGTCATTACTAATAGGAAATATCAGTGCAAGGTAAGGAATTTCAACTTTACTTGAAAGGCAAGTCTTTTACTTGTTATCACAGAAGGGCTTTTTGAATAAAGTAAAGATATACAATTCGACATTACTGTCTCAATGACAAATGCCAACCTCCATGTCTCCTGCAAAGTAGTTTCATAAGATCACAAGGACTTCAACTAATTCAAACATCCTTGTATTAAAGATCAGGAAACTAAGGCCAAGAAAGCTTGGCCAAGGGTCAGACAGTATATAGAAGAAATGATCCAAAGAAGGTCCTTTGATATTGAATCCAGTTTTTGCCCCCACTATATGCTACCATTTCCCTCAAGCTAATCCTATATCTCTCTACCCTTTCACAACCAAACTCAATCTACTCCTCTTGACTCCACTTCCTCTCTTTTTATTCACTTCTAAAATCTTGGTAGTTTGGTTTCTGATTTATAACTAAAAGGAAACTGATGAAAATAATAAGTTTAAAATAATCTCTTGGGACATGAGAAGGATTATCTAGAAAAAAATAACGATAATCCACAATGTCTACAACACAGTAATAACCTCTAGATTTTCATGATACTGTTCTCCCTGATTCTCATCTATTTCTCACTCCTTCTTGGTCTCCTTTACTGGTTCACTTTTCTTGTCCCCTGACTTGGGTGTGGCCATTGGCTCTATCCTGATCCCTATCCCTTTTTTCACACTTTGAACTTGTCCCTCAAAGACTTTAAACTCATCACATGCAAAATACAAAAGTATCTTTTCTCTAAACTCTTCCACCCCCTTCTTCCCTACTTAAGCTGAGGACACTACCAATCCCCAAGGTTTTTTTTTGTTTTGTTTTTGAGGCTGGGGTTAAGTGACTTGCTCAGGGTCACACAGCTAGGAAGTGTTAAGTGTCTGAGACCAGATTTGAACTCCGGTCCTCCTGAATTCAAGGCTGGTGCTCTATCCACTACGCCACCTAGCTGCTCCCACCAATCCCCAAGGTTAACAATCTTGACATTATCCAAGACTCATCAATTGCTCTCACTACACACAACTCATCAGCTATCAGATATTGTAATTTCTAACTTCAGAACACTTTTTTATTTAGCCCCTTCTATTTACAAGGCTATCTAGCCTAGTTCAGACTTTCATGATTTCTCACCAGTTAAAATTGCCAAGATCTGAGTCCCTGACTCAAGTCTCTCCCCTTCTATACTTCTATATTTCTGACTATGCCATTTCCATATTCAAACTCCAATGGCTCCCTATTGACCTTAGGATCAGAATATAATTCCCTTGTTTGGCTGTTAAACTATTTTATAACCAGGCCTCAATCTACCTTGTTCCAAGCTTGTGCTACTTCATACTTTTCCCCACATTCTAATTCAGCTACACAGGCCACCTTGATGTTTGCCCCCCATGGACCCTCCCCCAAAATCCTATCTTTATATATCTTTGTAATGGCTACCCACCATGCCATGACTCCTCTAACTCTCAAAATCCCTTATTTCCTTCAAATAATCTGCTCAAGTTCTATGTTTTACATAAAACTTTGATTTTACCCTTTATTTGTGTCCTCTCAACAAAAAGAACTCACCTTTATTGGTTCTGAATATATCTTATATACTTTTATTTCTCTACACATATGTACATTCATATCATTTTACATATATTTATTCATATGTAGTCTTTCCCAAAAGAATGTAAGCATTTCTCTTTATATCCCCAAATCTGATACAAAGGCTTAATAAATAATTTTTAATCAATTGTTTTCAGTTCAAATTCCTCTGGCATTCAAGAATTAAAGGAATACAGCCCAGCAGTACCAGCTATCTTTGCAACTGTGTATTATTTCCTTTATACAAACTATACTTCAAACAAATTAAACAATTTTTTACTACTGAACCATTACACTCTTATGTTTTCATTCAGCCTATTCCGGAAATAACCTCCTCTCCTTTCTTTTCTGAATGTCTATCTGTGCTTCAAATCCTAACTCAACTCCGTGAAGACTTGAATTTTCTTCACTCTTAAGCTTTGCTAAGAATTTGCCTCCTCAGATCCTATACAACACTTTTGTTTTCTAACTCTATATTGCACTAATACAATATAAAGTATTATAGCTAATGTTAGTGTTTTATTTAAAAGTTTTTATCTTTCCCCAATTCATGGTGTTATGTGTACATTAGAGATAGTTAATAAAAAAAATTTCTTGTATTACACTGAATCATTTTTACAATACTGTTTTCAGATCTAGGTGTCATTATTTTATTTTTAAAAAATATGTATAACAAATGAATATATCCAAGAAAAGGAAACCAGAAAGTTAAGACCAGAAATTAACGAATTAGGAATTTTAAGTCCAGAGATGAGATGACTTAAGTTATAATGACTATCCAGGTATTTGAAAAGCAGCCATAGGGAAGAGATTGGACTTGTTTGGATAAGCACAAAAATAAAGAACCAGAAGTGATGGATTGAGGTTTCAGAGAAACAAAGTTTTACTTAATATAAAAGAAAACTTTTCTAAAAATTAATGCTAACCTATAATGGAAATAGCTGCCTCATGAAAAAGTATTCCTGGAGACTTTGGGTGAGTCCTGAATGAACTGTTAGGATACTATAAATCAATTTCTGTTTAGAAACAGGTTTGACAAAATGAAATCTAGGTCCAAGAATTTTTTTAAAAGATGAACTTCTATAAGAAATGATGAGTAGGCTGATTTCAGAAAAGCCTGGAAAGATTTAAATGAACCAATGCTGAGTGAAGTGAGCAGAACCAAAAGAATTGTACACAGTAACAAAATTTATGTAATAAGCCTGCCTCTTCTCAACAATGCAGTGATTCAAGGCAATTCCAATAAACTTTAGATGGAAAAATGCCATCTGTACTTTGAGAACTATGAAGACAGAATGTGAACCGAAGTACATTATTTTCACCTTTTTGTTATTGCTTTTTTCTTTCTCATGTTTTTTTTTTTTTCCCCCTTTTGGTCTGATTTTTCTTGCATAACATGATAAATATGGAAATGTTTAAAAGGATTACACATATTTAATCTATGAAATTACTTGCTGTCTTGGGAAGTAAGTAAAGGAGGGAGAAAAATCTGCAACACAAATTCTTACAAAAATGATTATCAAAAACTGCTTGTATTTGAAAAAAGTAAATAGTACTGAAAACAAAAAAAGATAATGAATTCAATTTTGGAAATAGTTTGAATAGTTTTTGAGAGATTTTTTTTTTTTGCAAAAAAACATTTTTCAAACTATAATTGAAAGTCAGATCTAGGAAAATAGCTAGAGGGAGGGCGTCATTTGATTAAAAAGTAATAGCTGAAGCTATGGAATGTTTTTTTTAAAAAGAAAGTGAAAAGACAGACAAGAGCTAAAAGGTAAAGGGCATTTTGACATAGCAGGCAGAATGCTGGACTACTTGGAGTCAGAAAGACCTGTGTTCAAAATACTGCTTCTGATATTACTGTGAGTCACTTATTTCCCTGGGCCTTTATATTCTCATCTGTAATTTTTCCCTCCAACTCTAAAGAGCTGGCAGCCAGCTAGAAGGCACATTGGCTATACATTAGAATTAGGTAAAAAAAATCCGAGTTCCAATTTGACCTCGGACACTTAATAGTTATGGGACCCAAACTGGGTTATGAAGTATCAGAAGTGACTGAAAAAGCCCATCAACAATACTTTTAAGTCAGTAAAGTACTTTATAAGTGAAGAATGGGAGAAAAACTTCAGAAACATACACTTTAGGGAATTGAAGAGAAAATGAGGAACCAGAAACATTGGAGATATAAAAACAAGGGAAGAGAGAATATCTAAAACGAGGAGGAGGAGAGGGAGCACCAGTATCAAATATTGCTGAGAAGAAAGGAATAATACTATATTTCTTAAAAATCGATTTGGCAATGAGAATAAGAACTATCAAAAGAACCGTTTTACCAGAGAAAAAACCTAGATCATAAAGGATTAAGGAGAAAATGAAGAGACAGTAAAGAAATAAAAGCAATGAATTAAGACAACTTTACAGAGAAGTTTAGAGGCAAATGAAAAACTTATTTAGGATTACAGAATATAAGCATGTGTTTAGACATATTAGAAAGAACCAGGGGAAACATTATAGGATAGCAATGATTGACAGCAAGATCATAGTCCTCTAGGAGATGGGATAACATAAGACTAAGGACACAGGAATTGGGATTAAATTTAGCAAGGGATAAAAATAGTTCTTCCTCTCAGGTAGGAAGAAGGGTAAAAATAAAGGATAATGCTGGAATTTTCAAACACTAAATATGATCTGACATAAAACTGAAATCTTGAGTCATCTTTTCTTTCCATTTCTATTATCATCATCTTAATCCAGGTCCTCTTTACATCACCAGATCTCTCACCTGATCTCTTTACCTCTATTTTTTCATCATTTCATTTCAATTTGCCAGGCTAATTTTTTCCAAAAAAAAAAACTTTTCTTCATATTCTTCTTCCCCATTAAATAATGTTCCCTAATAGCTATTCCATTAAGTCCCATGCATAACTTAAGGGTGCTCTGTAACCTAGTACACTCCAAGTGACAGCATTGCCTCCACTAAAACAGATCAGGTCTCTGGAAATAGTTATAACCAAAAACTTCATCTTTCTCTACATCCAACCTTCTGATAATTCTAAGGATATCTTCTCTGAATTTAGCTAGGCTGGTCCTCCGAAAAAGGGCATATAACCATTGCTGAGTTCCTACCTAAAGCCTTTCCTAAACTAGTTTGAACATCTCAAAGTTGTGCTATGTCTTCAAGAACCCATGCCATAAAAGATGACCCTGTGTTATGATGAATCAATAAAGCACAAACTGAGTTGAGCAACGTATTAGTTAAAAGACTGCCCTCTAATATGTAGTTGGTAGTTGCTTCTTGCAAGGTCATATACCAGTCTTTCTATTTATATTTCCCAACATTAAGAAACTAAATTGCATCTAGTAAAGCATATCTTTAACATGCCTTTTGGTCTATGATTACCAAGATTACTTAAAAATCATTTACTTATTATTTTGACATTCATTTCTCTACCTATGTTTAGCCAAAAGAAATGTATTATAGTAAAAGCAGCATTTTAATAATAGTATTCCAGTACTTCATCACTACAAATCCTATCTTGCCTTTTAATGTTGAACATGACTCAGAAGTATATCACTATTTGACATATCAGGTGCATATTAATGGTCAATCTAAAATTCAGATATAACTAATATTTGATTTTCAGATTTCACTATCTCTCATGAGATGGGACCAACATGCTTGGTCTAGAATTGACATTACATTCTGTCTACCAGACTCCTGAAGATCATACTATTTTTTTTTAAATAAAAAGCAAAAATTATTATTTTGTTGAGGAAAATCTTTATGTAACAACTAGGATTTGACCTTGGTGAACTTTTAAGTTTTCCAAGAATTCAGTGTTGCATTGCCTTTACAAAAAGAAGTCTACTAGCCTGACTTCAGTTTCTAAATGTCTTCAATTGCAATGATCTTAATCTCTACTGTTTGCTTTGTAAAGGTAGAAAGGCTGAGTTAAGTGGACTTAAGTTAAGTTGGACTCACGTGACAAGGTTTCAAAAATTAGACCCTCATCAAAGCCAACACTTTCATTTTACAAATAAGAATAACTAAAGCAAGGGGAGGGTAATTGCTCAAAAACACAGTTACTAAAACTAAGATTCTGAATCCAAAATCAGTATTCCTTCACTGTATTATGTTTACAGGCAAATCACAACTTCTCTGATCTTCAATCATATGTCAAATGAAAAGAATACTAGTTCCTATATATACATGCAGAGATGCTTTGAAGATCAAATGATGCAAAATACTTTAAATACTTGGCAAATCTTAAACTGTAAAACCACCAACTATTAATAGTCATCCATCAATATTGTGGACTTTATTGTCAGCTAAAAAAAATTTCCAATATTGAAATTTTACTCTCTATCCATTTTCTTGTCCCTCCAACTCCATTTTCTTCATCCTACTGAAGCCACAGTTGAGTATTTTAGTTGGAGCTCATCTTACTCTAACGCGTTCCTATTTTTCTAAATCCTCATCAGGTTCTGACTAGAGAATTTTTACTTATTTTACCTAAATCTGGATCCAACTTTACTACCTGATGCATCATGTATTTTTTACTAAGACCCTCATCTTCACTAGTACTAGACTATCCATCTTTAATAAGAACCCAAAGTAGATTGACCCACTTCATATAATAGTAATTAAGAGTATTTTTTGTTTATTCAGGTTAAATTACTCTGTGAAACTTCTAATAATTGTTTTGAGTTCTCAACAAATCAAATGTCTCTTCTACCTGAAAGTCCTTCAAATAAGTGAATTATGCTTTATCCTGTCTTTTCCAGGCTAAATTATTTCTAGTTGCTTCAATTGATCTTCATATGGCAAGATCTCACAATCTGGTCTCCTAATTTATCAATGTACTTCCTAAAATGTGGTGCCCTGAACTAAAAATAAAATTCTTAGCATACTTATGATCATGAACAGTCCAAGAGAACTTTTTCATTTTTCTGCTTGGCAATTCCTTTTCTCAAATCTTCTGAATTCCTACTATGCTGTTTCAAATCTTTTCCACACTCCTCAAAACTCTCTATTCCCTATATCCCCAATTTACTATTTTTTACAACTTTACTTTCTATTTACAGAAACCAAAAACATCTGACATTAGTTCCCTCAATTTTCTTCCCTCATATCTCCAAATTGCTCTATATTTTCATCCATACTTTTGCCCTTATTGTCTTAGTCCCAATGTAAACCATTCCATTCATATCACAGAGTTCTAAGTGAATTCCTAGATACAGCTATATTAATGGGTATAATAACTGATATTTACACAGCTTTTTTTTTCTTTACAAAGTACCTTTCGTGTATTTTCTCATTTAATCTTCATAGCAAGTCTGTTTAGTTGATTCTAAACCTTCCTGAATTGTTTTAATTTTATTCCATTAGTATATCCTTTCCTTTGCATTTTTAATACCTACCTTGTGGTATTAAAGATAGTTTTTTTTTTTTTAGGGGCAAGAGAGGTAAGAGGAGAAAAAATAAATGCTTGATAATGGAAAGAAAATTAATGACATTTTTAAAAAATTAAAAATAAGCAAAAAATGAATACCTACCTTGCCACTGGCTCCTCTTCTGCCTATAAATATGCATCAATTGTGCTTACCCTAAAAAGCCTTTCCTTAAATACACCAATGCCTCTGAAGATACTAGTAACAATTCTTCTCTTACTGTTAAATATCCAATAGATTGATTGCTAGTTCTGTGTAACCACTAAAATATCAAGTTTCTGCAATTAAACTTTCATTTCATGACTAGTGAAGCTATCCTTTCAAATGTTTTTCAATAACCAGGTAATAATCAAATTTTCAATATTCATATTCCTGAATCTTTCCAGACTTTGCTACTTTAGCAACTTCCTTCATCTTGATAGTCTATGTATAATTCTTTATATTGGTTCTTTGAATTGCATTCCCCCATGTCTCTTCTTAACCTCTCCTTCTGCATTCCTTACTACAGTTTATTCGGCTGTTTTTATATGTGGGTTTCAGTCATCATCCCTACATTCTTTCTAATGACCACCCCCATTCATTTTAAAATGATTCTTAAATTTGTAATTCTATCCCTCACCTCCTTCCTAAGTTTCAGAGCTATGTCAACTGTCTATTGGGCCTCTTCTCTTTACCCCAAAATCAGTAAGTACAAAATCCTCCCTACAAAAACCATGTTCTTCCTTCATAATTTCCCTCTTTCTTTTTAAAAATCATTAACGTTTTGTTTTTATGTAACCACTGACTTCTGGATATACTCCTCCCCTCTACTATTCAGATAGTCTTTCCTTTTAATAATGATTTTAAAAGAGAAAATTTTAAAACAGTTAAATAAAACTAATCAACACATTGACATTATCAGAAAATATATGAAATATTATATACCCATTTTTGTAATGAAAGGAAGGTGATTTTTTTCCAACTTTTTGGGAGGGGGTCAAATTTGATCATTATAATAATACAATATTCCATTTAATCAATTTGCCTTATATACTTATATATGCCACTACCATTTTCCTACTAGTCAAACTTCTCAAAGTCTTAAAGTCATTTTTGATTACACCTTTCTTGGATGTCCATGTCATGACAATGACCAAGTCCAATGGACTAAACTTCAATCATTTACTTTTACTCTCACAAGTAACAATATAGTCAAAGTGCCCTAACCAGTTTCCCTAGTTCCAATTCTTCATTTGTCTTTCCATTTTAAACTCTTTACCACTACTAGAACAATATGCATTAACTCACATTATTGCACTGTTCAGAAAGCTTCAATGGTTTATCTCTTACCACCAAACCAAATTAGAAATTCCTTAGCATTCAAGGTACTCCACAATCATGCATTAATTTAACTTTCTGACCTGGCCTCACAAAAGCTGCATGAGGACAGACACCATTTCATTTTTGTCTCTGCATCTCTCAGTTTCTAGAACAGTAGCTGGCATGCTTAGCTTTTAAAAACACTGCCAGAATGACCTGCAATGAAGAGGGAGTGTGTGGGTTATGGGGAATGGGGAGGGGAGAAGGGCACAATGTGTGCTTCTCCAACACTGACTGAATGACCTGCAATGAAGTGGGTGTGTATGAGATTCTCCAATTTCCAAAGTAAAAATGCTCATACTAAAAATGTTACAATATGCTTCAAGCTGGCTCCAGCACACCCCATGTGCTTTTCTAACATAGCATTAGATATAGGCAAATAGTTCCTAAAACAGCTAATCATAAACTAAAGTACCTTCAAATGAACCATAATTTTCCTCTGCTGTTCATTCTCTTTCTTGCCAGTTTTAAAAGTATAAGGGCTTTCCTGAGAGTACATTCCTCTATGTACCTGGCTCTTCCTCTTCATGGCAGCCCACAAAAAGATGTCCAGTAAGAGCAACACATTGGAACTAATTAATTCACTTCTAAAATACTGGTACAATGTTACTATTGTAATTACTTTATTTTCTTTCCAGTCCCTTTTCCTCTGTGCAAGTCTTCTTCAAACTTTACTCTTAAAAGAAATGGTACAATGTGAGTGAATGCTTTTAAATATTTATATTCAACAACTTTATTTTATGTTTATTATTTAAGGTTTCCAAATTTCTATTAAAGCAAACAACATAATGTGTAACAAATGTTTGCCACTTTAGAAATTTAATAATTTTTATTATTATAATAGTAAACTACAGTTTAAATCTTCAAAATTTTACTCCAAGTTATTATTCCTCTCCAATTTTAACTCAGAAATACAGAACTTGAAAGTTGGAAAAAACTCAATGACCCTCTAATTCAACTCATTCACATGAAAAAATAATAACCACTAGAATACACTTATCAAATCATTATGTGGCCTCTGCTTTTAGTCACTCCAAAATTGGGAAATTCTCAAAGCAATTCAAGCCACCTTTGTACAACTTCAATTGTTAGGAAATTTTTCCTAAAGAAAAGCCAAACATTGCTTTTTGACAACTTCTATCTAGTCCCTTCTCCAGATTCTGTTCTTTGGGACTACACAGAACATATTTAGTCCTCTTCAAAATGATAGCAGCTCTTCAAATAATACAGCTGTCATGTCCCAAATCTTCTTCATCCTAAATATGACCAGTTTCTTCAACCAATCCTCCTGTCAGAGATCAAGGATCTTTACCATTATAGCTACTGCCCTCTCAACATCCTCCAGATTAAAAAGGTCCTTCAACTGTAGTACCCAGAACAGAACACAATAATCCAGATGAAGTTCAACAGAGGACTACTTCCCTATTTTTGGAAGCCAGGATCCAAAAATTCACACTAACTTTTGGGACTGCCATTTCACACACAAATTCATACTAAGTACATCCATCTGTAGCCAGCCAAAACTACCAAATCCTTTTCTGAACTTATCTATCCATACCTCATCCATCACGTTTGGTTTTACCTAAGGAACCAGATTTTTCATTTATCCCTATTGGATATCATCTCAATAGATTCAAGCAAATGCTCTAGATTCTCTAGAGCCTTTTGGACCCTACTAGTTTATGGCTCCAGCTCTGGGTCATTTGCAAAGACGAGGTCCTCCAGACCTTCAGATATAGATAAACAGCACAAGGCCAAACAAATCCTTGAGGTACATAATAAGGACCCTTCCATCACATTTACAATGAATCATTAATTACTGAAGCATTAACTATATTCAAAGCATTGCCCTCATCTACTAGTTTAGTAATCCTGTAAAAAAAGGAAATAAATGTTAGTCTGGTATGACTTATTCTTGAAAAAGCCATGTTCCTTGTAGTTACTGCTTCCCATTCTAGATGTTCAACCAACTATCTGACTTGTTTTGCATATGCAGAGCTGTTTGTATTGTAAGAGTTAATCATATATTATATAGTATATATAGTGGCACAAAATTATCAGAGCCTTAATTAAGTATTTAATGATTTTTAAGCCCTTATATAAGTTTAAGTATAAATGTTATGATTTAGTAACTGTAATTCTCATTTTTAGGTTTAGAAATGTACAGGCATATTAATAAGAAGATACAATGTTCAAGATACATCGTTTTCTGTTTAGTTTACTATTTTAGACAATTTATTTGAAAACTGTTAACTACTGTTCTGCTCCTTAGACCACAGCTTCTACTATTTAAAACAATTAAAATAAATATATTTAAAGAAGATACCAACTTCTTATTGTTTCAACTGATCTAAATAAATACTATAAAAACTAATTAATCTTGAAAATAAAATGACAATGTACAATATTACTAGAAATATGACTAATGCATATAAAACCTTTAATTGAAAGGTCCATTATTTTGGAATTTTTTAAAGTGCGACTTACATGTGCTACATTTGATGGTCGGTTAATCTGCTGAATATCAGCACTATTAGTAATATTTCTCAATGTCCGTACAGCTGGACTCCAAGTAGCCATCATTTCAGGTCTTTCAGAGCTTTGGAGACCTTGTCCCGAAGCCATTAAATTACTTCGGACATCTGGAGGCAAAATGTTGCTTGGAACTGGTGGGACATTGGCACATAAATTAATTAAACCAGACTCCTTTCCCTGAGGCAGTCTGCGTTTTGCTGCAGCTATTTGTGGGACTTCAGCTGGGGTCCAATTCAAATTTCTCTCTTGTTTTTCAGGTGAGGAGTCTGAGGAATCATCAAACATCAATTCTTCTTTAGATTTTTCAGTGTTTGATTTAGGTGAAAATGGTTGATCACCTAATGTTGATCCTTCTTGAGAACTTGCAGGACTTGACAACTTTTCATCTGTACTGCCTTCATTTTGAGAATCCTGTTCTTCATTTTCAACTTCATCCTCCTCCTCCTCCTCCTCCTCCTCTTCTTCTTCCTCTTCTTCTTCATAAATAATTAAACGAGGATGATAAAAAGCTTCCTCCTTTTTAGTTTTATCAGATATTGAATCCAGGACCCAGTCTGGTGTCACAATTTTAATGCTTTCTCGTTTAAGAGCACATTCATATTTTTCCTGAGGAGAAAATAAAAAATAAATTAAAAGCCCTACAATTCAGTTTCTCTCCTTTCACTATAACTTGGTAATCAAATAATTTCCTGGAAGCCTGTACAAATAAAAACAGATTACAGTTTTCATGCCACAATATAGAAGAACCACTATGGAACTAAAACTCATAGTAAAAAATTGTTCTGAGATGATCATAGTAAGCTTACCTGCAGAAAGAACCTAAATTTTCATTTAGTCATAGCATGCTGAACTTAAAACAAAAATATCTATTTTGAATGTCTAGAGGACTCATTTTATAAATTCATGAAAAGTTCAATATAAAATAAAATTTTGTAAAACAAATCTCATAGTTAAAAAAAATTAAAGGCACTTCCTATTTGAGGAATTCTATGACAATTTTTATTTTTGTAAAGGGAGATTTTTACATGTAGGATTATAATAAAGTATACCTAGTTTAAAACATACAAAATTTATAATGCCATGACTTTTAATATTAGAATGTAAGAGGATGAAGAAGCAAGAGAACTAGAAAGAGAATTCTGTTAATGGTAATAGAAAACAAGGAATAGAACTGGAAAAGAGCCAAACTTTCATTATTACAAACAATAGAATTTGCATTAGGAAACTCCATCTACAATCTTAGAAAGTTGCTTCAAGTACTCACAGGCAAGGAAGGCACCAAGCCATGCTGCCTATCAAAGGAAGTCAAAGAAAATTTAAATTCAATTATGGTCAAGCAATTCTCCCTCTTATGTTTTTTTCCTAGATTCTCTATGATGATTCCTATAACTATAGATCTAGCTCTAACTCTGAATCATATTTCAAATTATATGTTAGTCATTAACACTTCTAAAACTGAATTCATTTTCTTCTGAAAATCTATCATTCCTATTCCCTATTTCTTTTTATGACATGACCATCTTCCTACAGCTAACCCATCATTAAAAATCTCAGAATCACTTAATTCATTTCAATATTTATTATGCGCACACAATATACAAAATATACCTGCTAAGCACTGGACATCCTTCAAGAAATCAGTAATTTCATAAACACAAATACTCCCTGTATGTAATTGTGTCTTTCTACCTTTACCTAAAGTAGAATCTTTATGAGTATTAGAAAAATATAACAATCAACTTTTTATTTATAAATCATTACTAATTATTAAGGCTGGTTCTTGAAAAAAGAATCAATCAGTTCATCCCCAAATATAGTCAAAACTATTTCAGTTTGATAAACTTTTCAATGTGTGGTTTCAAGTATCACTGCCACATCATCATGAGATCAAATTAAAACTGTAGGACCCATGGAGCAACATTATACCTGCTCCAAAGAAGTTACTAAGCTAATTGGAGAATCAGACATATATACAAATTAACATAAAACAAAGCAAGTGATAAGGCCAAAGGAGAAGTACTATAATAATTTGAGGAGGATTACTTTCATCTGATGGAACTGGGCAAGGTTTAAAAGACATGATACTTCATGGGTTGAAAAGATAAATTTCAACAAACAGAAAAGGGATAGGAGGAATGAAAGTTAAGAAACAGATGAAAATCTACACAAATGCAGAGAATGAGGGAAAGAAACTACAGGAGTAAAAAATTACTAATATGCCAGTATAATTTGAATACAAAGTCTTGTAAAGAAGGAAGTATGAAATAAAGCTAGAAAAGGTATTAACTGAAGCCAGACTGAGGAGGAACTTAAGGTGTTTTTTAGGGTTGTGGGAGATATTAATGCTTTCTGTTAATCAAGTAACAATCATACATATGCATTATCAAGATTACTCACACATCTACTAAAGAGTTGAATGAGGAAGGACAGATTCAAGCTAGGAAGTTAAACAATAGTTGAAGCAAAAGCATTGAACAGATGGCCACACAAAAATATTGTTTTGTGGATGAAAAATTAAAATGACAATTGTTGGAAAGGTTTCAAGAAATGCACAGTTGGTGGAGCTGCAAAGTGGTTCAGCCATTATGAAAAGTAATTTGGAATTATGCCTCCATAATTATTAAACTGTGAATATATTTTGACCCAGCAATACCACTACTAAGCCTACACCACAAAGAGATCAAAGAAAGAAGACAAGGACCCAAATATACAAAAATACTTAGAGCAGGGGCAGCTATATGGCACAGAAGATAAAGCACTGCCCCTAAAATCAAGAGGACTTGAGTTCAAATCTAACCTCAGACACTTAACACTTCCTAGGTGGGGCAGGGCCAACTTAACCCCAATTGCTTGGAAAAAGGAAAAAGGGAAAGGATTTATTGACAATAGTTACAATAGTTCTATTTATAGTACCAACAAACTAGAAACTAAAGGGATGGTATGCATCAATTGAAGAATGGATGAACAAACAAGTAAAATGGAAATGGAATGCTACTATGCCATCAGAAATCAGGGAAAAGTTTTAGAGAAATTTTGGAACACTTGAACAAAATGATGCAAGTAAAATGAATGAACAGAACCAAAAGAACAATTTACAAAATAACAACCTTGTAAAGATGAACAAATCTGAAAAACTTAAGAACTCTCAACAATGCAATGATAAATTACAATCCCAGAAGACCCATAAGAAAAAATCTTTATTGTTGCTGTTCCATCAATTCAATCACACTGAACTCTTTATGAACCTATTTGGGTTTTTCTTGGCAAAGATGCTGATATAGTTTGACATTTCCTTCTCCAGTTCATTTTAGAGGAGGTATTGAGGCAAACTGGGTTAAGTGACCTACTTAAGGCCACACTGCTAGTGTCTGAGGCTGAATTTAAACTAAGATGAATCTTTCTGACCTCAAGCCCAGCACTCTATCCACTGTGCCAGCTAGCTGCCCAGTAACTATCTCCTTCCTAAAAAGAGAAAAAAAGCATTTATTAAGTGCCTTCTATGTGCCAAATGTTTTATAGCTAATATCTCATTTGATCCTAATAGTTCTATATAGATGCATTATGATCTCCATTTTACCCCACCATGAGTCAAAACAAGTGCCTGACACTACATGAGAACTCAGATCTTCCTGACTCCAAGGCCAGCACGCTATCCATTATCATGTAGCTGCCAGAGACTGATGGCAAAGAAAAGAATGAAAAATACATTTTTTAGATATGGTCAATGTTGGAATTTGTTTTGCCTGACTTATGCAAGGGTTTTGGTTTTCTTCATTTTTCAATTTGAAAATAGGTGAGAAGGGAAAGAAAACAGATACTTGCAATATTTTTTTAAGTACAATTCAAAAAAATTGAAATAGTTTAGGGCAGAACATATTTTTTTCCAGAAAGTATACTCTGGATACTTTCAAGAAGTAGCAAGATATAATAATATAAATACCAGGAGGCAATGGTTTCAGTATTCCTTCTATCACTTGCTACATATGACCTTATAGGTATCACTTTTAACCTCTATGGGACACAACTGAAAACTACATACTGCTATGTACACATAAGCTGAAAACAGGATAAATCTGAGAAAGGAAATTAGGAAGGAGGTAAAAAAGAAGACACAAAAATTGAGGAAGGCTGGAGGCTAAGAAAGACTTCTTGCAGAACCCAAGATTTGAGGAAAATCAGGGAAGCTAAAAGGTGGACACCAGAAACAAAACCACTGTAGGCTTAAAGAAGAAAGAATGAAAATGTTCAAAATCTGGAGAGGAAGAACTGTGTGTGAAGAACTTCTAAAACCAGAATTTATAACTGCAAAAGGAAAGCTTTTCTAGTATCCAAATAAAAATGAAGAAAAAAAAGTTAAGGTTAAGATGCATTCTGCTAAATTAAGTGTTTTTTATTTTTCATTTGGATTATGTTGGCAAATAATACTAAATATAACTGTATTTACCAAAATCTGTTTTTGTCATGAGGAAATAAATCATTATCTGCAACAAGCAATTAAATTGCAGTATAAACAGTATAGATGACAATTCTGCATTTTGGCATTTACAGATATTTACAACTGTTCAGCCTCAAAAATTTCTAAGAAATGATGAAGACAAACATCTTAATAGTGATGACATTTATCCTTCAGTGGTCTTCTACTTTAGTTCATCTACCATAACATAACTACCATAACTCATCATTTTCTTTTATTCTTTTTAGAGTCACTACTTGGGGAAATTTTAGTAAAAATGTTAACCTTCAAAGAAGATAATGAATTATACATAGTCATTTTATTTTGTCCTAAAATTCTTTAGTCAAATCTTTTTCAAATAAATTTACCTGTTTTCAAAAAGATATTCTTTGAAGAATAAAACATCAATTTTATATTCCATACAGACACACAAGTAATAATAAATTGTACTCTGAAAATTTTTATTTTAGAAAGACAATCTGTAGTCTATTTCTGGCAGACATGAGTCTAAAATGCAATTTTTTTTCTTACATGATTTTCTAAATGTAATGAGCATTTTTACTTTAAAGAGATAAAAGTCCAAACTGAGAAATTCAAATATTGATTTATTTTACATAATTCCATTCTGTAATTAATTCTATTATGTTAACTGTCTGAGTCATGCTTCTTAATTAAGTTCAGAAGTTCATGAGTCCAAAAGTTCCATTTTTCCCTCTTTTAATTTAAAATTCAGCTGTCCTATAGAACACCTTAATTAAAAAAAAACACAATATCTTTATATCTTATTGTCCATGAACAATTATGGTAGATTTGTTGACTTGTTACCTCGTTAAAGAGCCCTGCACATCAACATGCAATTAAGAGATCTGTTATCATACTACAAAGTCTTTCAAGAGGCAAGTGAACTCCAAGAAATTAGTTATCTCCACAATACTAGCTGTCCTTGAAGCAAGTCTGGTTTGGTAGTACTATGACACTGAGCAGTCATGCAAATAGACACTATCAGTAAGCTTTTTATTGCAACAAGATGGAAAAAGAGGTTGTCTAATGTAGCATAGATGATAAAATACATATATATATATAAATACATATATATAAATATATATATACATACATACACACACACACACACATATATATATATTTATATATATATATATGATAGAAGGAAGAATGCAGAGCTAGAAACAACCTTTTGTTCTCTTGTATTTCCCATATAACTTTATGAAAGCTAATAAGCCCTATTTTTGTAGTCTTTTGACTGCTGAGAAGCCAAGAACCATTTTATTGATAATTGCTTATCAATAAAAGTAAATTTGCTCAGAACTTTGTGTTTATCTTAATTTCATTCATGACAGAATTGACAGCATTTCTTCATGCCTTAAGACAAGACATCTAACACAAATCACGGTATTTCACATTTTACAGCGATCTTGAACAAAATACTTCATAACAAAACTGAACAAGTATCCACAGTTTTGATCACACTTAAGAATTCATTTCATCAAGTAGGATGATCATTATTTAACTTTTACACACCCCCAGAGAAACATTTTTCCCAAAACCCCTCTTTCCTACAAGAATTTTTTTCTCCAGCAAATCAAAGATAAACCCAAGAAATATTTCCACTACTTGAAATAATCAAAGAAAATCTTTACCTCCAAGGGATAGGTGGGGGAAAGAAGGTGGGCCCAAAAGATGGATCATAATCTTAAGTCTCCACAAAGCAACTAAAAAGAAAACAATCTTAACTAGGTAAGAGCTAACTTCTCTAAGCGTGCTTAACGGTCCCTAATCCATTTTTCCCAGACAAGAGCTTTAGTTCTTAACCTTTTATGTATATACTAAGAAGAGAGATAGTAAAAGGGAAAAGGATTGTTGAAGGACATTGTTTCCCTAAGAAGTTTAAGTACTGATAAAGTTTCATTCAGATAATTCAGTAAAGGACTTAAGAAATTTAATTTAAGAAATATTAATTCCTCAGTCTTTTCAGTTGAATTTAAAATGCCACTTTAACTTGTCTCAATTTCAATTAGATAAACTTTGTGATGAAAAAAAAAGTTTTAATTCACATTTAGTCATCTCTATTTCAATTCAACATTTTCTAGCTGCAAACTATCATAGAAAAAGAACTAGATTGACTCATCAGAACAGACTGTGTGAGAAGCGTGCTAGACCCCTTTCCCAAATTAACTTATCAGATACATCTTCATAGAGAAGCCAAGACACACACCTGAGAACTATCCTAACTTCCACCATGTATTTGTGGAACCTGACCAACTTCAGGCTTTTGGGGGATTTAAAAAGCAAAAGACCCAAGCCTTTTCATTGGATAAACTAAAAGGACATAACCATCCTTGACCAATGTTGTCTGCTTCCTGGGGTCCCGTCGTCACTTCCTATAACTTCCTGAGTGTCTGATCTTTAGAGACCACATGATGCTCTGGGTTCAAGACCTGATTTTCCTGCTCTGGGAATAGGGATCTTGTGATTTAGTCTCAATCTGAGAAAACTTCATCCAATCAGTCCCATTCAAGACTAACTGGTTCTAGTTCTGATCATAATTTTACAATATTGGGTAAGTCAATTAATCTTAGCCTCAGTGTCCTCATTTATAAAATGAAGATATCTATCCAAACTAAATTGTCTGATGACTAAAAGTCATCACAATATGTGTTATCAGAGAAAAAATATTTTGAAAGGGCTATTATATACAACTACAACAATGGAACCATTAATAAAAGGAAGCTGAAGTATTAATTGAAAAACTAATGAAGGTCTAAGAGAAGAGATAACAAAGCATAATGTTCCCTTGTGGCAGAAAGATGAGAGACTACTCTGAAAGACAGTTTCTATTGGATGCTTTTGCTTAATAGCTTTTCTTTCAGGGCATAATGGTGATATCACAAAAACAGTCAATAAAATATCAATTTAAATGCTCTAGGAATTCAAGATGTTATTAATTTCTATTATCTAACAAAACAACATTATGTCATCCCTACTGAAAGCATTTTTTAAATTTGTCATTTTATAATATTTAATTTTATACCATTCAATAAAAATATTTAGTAAGTGCTCACTGTGTGACAGACATCATCCAAGTACAGAACGAAACAGCCCCTACTCACAAGGAGTTTACATTCTAACAAGGATGACAAAGGCATAATAGCAATAGAAAGTGAATAAATACAGATACAAAATAGTTTAGAAGTTAGATTAGGGATTAGTAATTAGGGAGATCAGCCAAGTCTACGTGCAGAAAAAAATGCTTAAACTGAATCTTAAAGCCGGGATTATTAAAATTTTTTCTATTCACCATCCCTTTTCACCTGAAAAAATTTTACATGATCATGGGTATATAAAATAGGTACACAAATCAAATATATACTGATAACAAATCCTAATTTTGTGCCCCCCACATTCATATATGAGACACCCATATGGGTCTTAAAAGTAGCTGGGTCTAAAGGAATGGAGGGATTCAAAGAGGCAAAGATAAGCAAAGAGTACAGTCCATTTAGGGAGGATGGATCAAAGCAAAGGCAGCAAAGATAAAGCATAGTTTGGAGACAGGTTGTGAAAAGCATTAAAAGCTAAATGGGAATTTATATTTTATCCTAAAGGCAATAAGAAGGTACTGAACTGAGTGACAAAGGGAGTCATGGTCAAATATAGGCCAAAATAAAATTATTTTGTTAGCAGCATGTAGGCTGGGTGAGACATACGTGGAGGGAGACTGTGAGGCTATGGCAATAATCTAGGTGAAAGATGAGGGCCTGAATCGCAGTGATAGCGGTATGAAAATAGAATAAGGGGTCTGACAACTCAATCTTAAAATCTAGGAAACAATGAATTTTTATACCAGTGGCATGGTCTTAAAAGCATACATTCACAACAAAGAATAACCTCCTTAACTTTTTTTTTCAATGAGCCTATTTTTGAATATCAGGGCATAGAATCTGAGAAATAAGTATTATGTTAATGACTTCCTGGTAAGCAGTAATTGGTAAATATCTATGAATTTTAACTCAGAATAATCCTCCCAGATAAAACATGCAAAAAAAAAATTTCATACTCCCAATTTAAATAATTAGTTTTTGATTGCTTTATTTCAACCAGTTTATAGAAGGATCCACAAGTGTCTGAAATTTTATGTACAGTAATAAAAGAAATGAATCTCACATCTAAGTTGCTAGTAAAGTCTAGTTAGGAGTATAATGTAACCTCTTAGAAGATATAGGTAGACCTGAAAGGGGCCATTACCATATTGAAGTTCAATTTATGTGAATCTAGCCTAACAAAAAAAGCCCAAAGAAAGAAATACTACTTGAACTTGCTCAATCCATCTGTGCTGTTTTTATTTTTATGTGTCAAGCATCTTTTGTGGGGCTTTTATATGAAATGAATATATGATGAATGTTTGGGTGAGATTTACTTGTCCATAGTCCTACAGAGCTTATCAATGGTTTTGTCATCTTAAATTTTGTTTTACTTTTATTCAATAAACTATATTATTATATTTAAGCATTTTGTCCTTCTGTTTTTGTCTGGAACTACTACCTTCATTTTAATGACCAATTTTCAGTTCTCTGGCAGAGAGGGGAAAAGTCTCATGTTCTTTTTTCTCTTTTTGCTGCATTCCCTATCTCCAAAATGAAAAAAGAACAAGATTGATGTAGATATGAATAGTAAGAAAATAAGAAAATGTCCACATTGGCCATGTCAAAACATCTTTCACTCCATATTCTGAGTCCTCTGTTATAAGGTGGACAATTATATTAAAACATAACCTTGTAAACCTTAAAAAGTAATTCTATCATCTCCCCAAAGCAGTATGTTATCTTACGGTCAATTAAGACCAAAATATGAATCCCACCTGATACCTATCAGATATGTGAACATAGGCAAATCAATGAGTATCAATTATTCTCATCTGTAAAAGAGAAATAATGATTGATACTTGTAATATCCATATCAGAAGACTGTTGTGAAGAGTGATTTGCAACCCTTAAAATGCTATATGTAAATATTGATCAAACTCACTGTCATTTCCATTTCTCAAATTTTTTTGTAGCAGAATAGGGCTTCTGATTCACTGCACTAAAACCATTCCCTAAGGTTATCAATGATCTAGAAATTATTACTGAAACTGCTCCCTAAGATTATTAATGATCTAATAATTGTTAAACACTAACATTTTCTCAATTGTCATCTTCATTAACTACTTTGTAGTTTTTGACAGTTAATCACCACCCTCCTCTTAGATATTTTTCTCCTCCCTGATACTCCTAATTCATAGATTTATCTATCTACTATTCCTCCATATCCTGGTGGTTCGTGCTCATTTTCTTAAGCATGGGCATCTCCTGAAGCTCTAGACTTGAAAGTACTTTTCTTCTCTCAATATATATCATCTAGATGGAAGAGGGAAGAACTATTTTTAAAAAATATTTTGATAATTGTATTTCAGTACAGTTGGTTTCTACATATTTTTTTTCAATATAATCTAGAGACGGGATCTATAGTATTCACCAAATCACCGGAGGATCCCTAGGCTATATATTATCATGAGACCCCCAAAATTAAATTAGCTCTATGTAGATAACTCTACAATTGATTATGTGCAACCCTTATCTTTATCACAAAGGAAGAAGGTGGTGCTGGATTTGTGTTCCCTCTCACCAGCTATGTGTGACCTTGGGCCCAACCCTCAATCCCATTTCCTTTTCTATAAAGTGAAGGCACTGAACAAGATAACATCATGCTAACTTCCTTCAAAAATTGGGCTTTACTTCCTGTGTATATTTCTCTGTTCTCCCCATTGGTAGTTCTCTATTCCTCCTCAGATTATCATCTTTTATCTAACTCTGTGCAAGCTGTGTGCTCACAAGAACTAGGGAGCATACATAGTAGGCACCTAATAAACGAAGTCATTCAGGCCAATGATAACAGATTTTTGATGAAGAGAGCCATCTGCACCCAGAGTACTGAGTGTGGCTCACAACATAGTAATTTTTATCTTTTTGTTGTTGTTTGCTTGCATTTTGCTTTCTTTTTCTCCTTTTTTTCTTTTTGATCTGATTTTGTGTGTGTGTGTGCAGCATGATGTGAAAACATGAATAGAAGAATTGCATATGTTTAATTAACATTTATTAGATTATTTGCTGTCTAGGGGATAGGGGAAAGGGAGGGAGAAAAATTTGGAACACAAGCAAGGATGAATGATGAAAAACATCTTTACATATATTTTTTAAATTAAAAGCTATAATTTTTAAAAAAAAAATGCTTCCCCTGCCTTTTTTTTTTTTTTTTTTTTTGCTTCAGCTGAAGGATGGTGAATTCTGCTCCAGCCTTTTAATCTTCAAAAAGGGCAGCTAGGTGGCACAGTAGATAGCACCAGCCCTCAAGTCAGGAGTTCAAATCTTATCTCAGATTTGAGATTAACACTTCCTAGCTGTGTAATCCTGGGCAAATTGGTTAAGCCCAATTGTCTTAGCAAAAAACAATTAAAAATAAAATGTGTGTTGAAATTAAAACAGATACTTATTAATAACTTAATAACTATAATCTTTATCACTAATTGGGACAGTAGCCACTAAAGCTTACTTACTATCCAGGAATTACTTCTACAAGTGTCACAATAGCTCAAAAAAAAATTTACTTTAATCAATTTGTAACAGAATACATCTCAAAGTCCATAAAACACATTACTGAGGGTTGGAATGAGAGAAGAAATGTTGTAGAATCAGAAAATAACATTTATTACTTCTAGGTGATGAAAATGATGATACCAAAATGAAAAAAAAAAAATTGATAATGATAAGATTTTAATCAACAATACCAAAACAAACAAAAATCCCCAAAACTGATAAGTTTGAATTCAAGCCAAATTTCAAACTTTAGTTCGAAACATTCATTTAGCACTATTCAATTCCTTTCCTGAAGAGTTCACTGTATTTTTCATGGCTTGATTCAAAAAGTTAAGAAAAATAATTACATTGGGCTAAGGCAAAATGAATGAAAATCAAATTCAAAGCCCAAAGTAAAATTTTATAAAATTAGCTAAAAGTGGCCTTGTGGATCATCATGTTCATCCCTCTTATTTCACTAATGAGGAAGTAGGCTATAAAGAATAAAATGGATGCCCAAGTCATCTATTTCAGAAGCAATCAAGCTAGAATTCAAACCCAGATCTTTCAAGCCATCTGATATAAGTATGACACCTTTTCTGAAACTGTAGACATTGGAGTAAGTCATACTGGTTTCAGAGACAGCATTATCTTTACTACAGTACAATGTTTTGCACATATTAAGTGGATAAGTAAATTTAACTCATTCATTAAATTCTTTATCTTCTACGTTTTTTGGAGAATTAACAAAATGAATACTCTAAAAAGTCAAAATTCTTTTGCATACAGAATCAAAGAAAAAGAAAAGACAATATAATTTAGGATATATACGTATCTGTTTCAACTTTATCACAGCAAAATAAATTTTTGAAAATCACCACAAAATCATTAATTGAAAATTTAAGGTTTTGATGTATTAAAAATGAACTTTTAAAATATCAAAACTCTGAAAAATAAGCTTTTCTTAAATACTCTAAATATTTGTAAAATGTTAGCTATTATAGGCCATTAAATAAGCAAATATGAAAACATTTAGTTCCCACTTTAGTAATCATGTTAGGACCTTTTTAAATGATTCAGTAAAAGCTTTTGTTTACAAATAAGAATAAACTTTTCAGATTCATTTACATTGAAGCAAAGGATCTGGTATTGCCAAAAATTGTTTTTTTCCCTTACTCCAGAAGACAATGCATGTGGCATAATAATTATTCTGAAATGTATTTCGAAAGCTGGTCTTCACACTAATTAAATAATGAAATACTATAATACATAACTCAAATTACTTAAATTAAAAATGTAAAGATGCAAAAGTAGTAACAGAAGCTAAAATGTTTTTGAAAATGTTCAAAAGCTCAAAAGTATCTGTAACAATTTGAAAAAACATGAAAGATGTAAATGCAATTATCAGCTGAATCTAATAAATCATAGAAGAAAACCTTCAAAGAGGAAAAAAAAGTATTTGGAAATATTTCAGTGCTACATAATAAAAGGATTGTACATGGAAGATTCTTACCCCCTTTGGTTCTGGTACAATCAAATGAGTACACTTCTTATTGAGGCTCAGCTGGCAATCCCCCCCATAAAATGTAATCAAAGCCCACAGCGCACTTCGGTCTTCAGATGAAATCTAATAGAAAGTTAAAAATAAAACTTTTAGAGTTACGAAATGTACTTTTTTCTTTAGATGTCTTTTTTTAATTTATGCATTAACATCTCTTTCAAAATATAAACTTTTCTTCTTTGCTAACCTAAAAGGTGAAACAGGAAAATATTTTCTTAAAAAAAAAAAAAAAATTCATCGTTCAAATGAAGATTCAATTGGAAGATTCTTTAAATTATATAAACATTCTCAAATTAACATAATTGGCTAAGTGCTTATAGTTAAGTTAAATATTAAGTGACCAAAAATATCTGTAACCAGAAAATATCTAGAACCTGCAGTAAAAGACCCTAATAAAAGTACTAATCCAATCTTGTTTGAGAAATTGACAGAAGAAAATAAGCAATGATACTATCTTTTCATATATCTACACAATTAATTTTCTATCATTTTTGTCACATAATAAAATTAAAGAATGAAATAAGACCTTCAAATAATTACAAAAAGTATGAGTTGATGGAGAAAATATTTAGACCACTAGGGAATAAAATATCAATAAAGAGAAATAAGCTAATGATATATATATTTTTTAATAAATCTAAATTCAACTTTTATACTTCTAAGACATATATAAAATATATGTGCTCAACTTTCAAAATGAATATAACCACAAACAAATCCACTTGCATGAGTATCTTAAAATCTAAATATACCTACCTTAACAGTTAAATCATCCACTGAATTTCTCCATATTCTTAACAACTTGATTTGCTCTGTTTTTCCATTAATAGCTGCCTTTAAATCTCATTTCTTAATCATGAAAGCTTGTTTTACAACTTCTGGTACTCATGGTAGAATCTTTACTATGCAGCAGGAAAATCCTTCTGCCTTATCCTTTTATTAGCATTATTTTGTTTAAATTTTAAATAATTACAAAGAAAAGTACTAATAACAAAATTTAGAAAAAATATATTTCATTTAATTTTTAACTGATATTTGTTACTCAAAAAGCATCAAGGAATGTCCTATATTGTTTTTTAATCATTCTTGAAGATATTATTAATTTAAAATAGTATATTATTGCTACAATGGTATATTATGCTACCAACAAAAATAATATATAAATTATGTCATAAATTAATTCTTATTGAACTGCATGTTCTCTTTAATAATTTACCTTATAAAACTATTATAGATAGTATGCCAAAGAAACATATTATCAAGACTTGACTGGTTAGCTCCAAAATTTTAATATTCTCATCTCATAGGTAGGAAAACCAAGGATAAGAAAAAGAAAGCAATTACAAGTCAAGATCATATCATAAGTTATAAGTAGAGTTAGGACTCAAATCCACACAACATATGCCAATCAAGACTACATACAGCCAAGTGTGAAAACAAAGTAACTACTAGCCCTGCAATTTCACATTTTTTTTCCCAAAACAAATAACAAAGGAATTTCTCTATATCACACATGGTATAATGAAAATAATGCTAGCAACCTGAACTCTTGTTTAACTCTTAATTAGGGTATTACTATTAGGCAGCCATTTAATTCAAGCTCTCCTACTGTTGTGTGATTAAATCACTTCACCAGTAAATTCAATTGAATAATGACTTGAATACAGCACTGCAAAACACTATATTACATACTGGGGGCACAAAGTACCTGGCTCAAGAGCTGAGTTTTACAGGAAACTAAGGATCTTAAAAAGAGATAGAGAATTTATTCTAAGCATGGGAGGGAGAGTGCAAGAAAGCATAGAAAAAGGGCTTGGAGCAGTATGTTCAAGAAATAGCTCAGTTTGACTCAACTATAGTGTGTGTGTGAAGTATATAATTTAAGTGAATAAAAATGGGTTGATTTCAAACTACACAGGGAAAATTGAGTTTTTATTTTATCCTAGCAACTAAAGATTTTTTTAGCATAATTATGAAATGATCAGACCTGTACCTTAGTAATATTGTTTTGGCAGAATTGCAGTTTGCAGAAGCAAGTGAATAAATAGTAAAAGGCCAATTAGTGTATTGAAAATAGTCCATGAGAGATAAAGAGGGCTCTAGATAGGGTACTAATCATGAGAAATGCTGTAAAGGTAGAATTTATGTCTTGGTTACTGATTTAACTGAGGTAGAATATATGGTGTTCCAAAAATATTATTGTGGCTTTTAGATATAACTGCTTATAATGGCTAAGACTTTGAGGACACCATATAGTAAATGATGACAGAGGTTCCAAATCTAGATTAAATTGAATAATGGTGATATCCTCAAAGGGAGGTTTAAGAAAAACAACAATAGGATGTTTTTGATATAATGAGTTTGAAATTTTCTGTTGAAGCTATTATCAATGTGGGATTGAAGTTCATGGTAGAAGTTGGGATTATATTGCATACATGGATATATAAAAATTTGGGAATCATATATGACAAAATTAATCATGGAAACTGATGAGAAGAGAATAAAATCCACAAAGGAATTTGAGGGAATATCCCACATAGTAGGGAAATAGATAATGATCAGATAAATAGGAAGAAAACCAGAAGAGAGGAGTATTACAAAAGCAAAAAGAGACCAAGCACAGTTTATAATGGGAAAAGGCCATCAGATTGAACAGTTAAGAAATCACTGGGGAGCACTCAGTAGTAATATGGTGGAGTTAGGGACCGAAAAGAAAGAGAACAGTAAAGATGAAAAGAATATTTTAGTTAGCATATGATTCTTTCTAAGAGTTTAGCTATGAAAGAGAGGATATAGAATGATAACTTGAGAAGATGGCAAGATCCAATCAAAAAAAATTTTTAAACAATGGGGAAACCATACTTTTAAGCAGCAAGGAAGGAGGCAATGGGTAAGCAGGGCATATACTGAGTAAGAGGCAACATTTCCAAGGTAGCCAAGATAAACAAGATTGAAAGCATAACAAGAGGGTCTATTCTTAACAAAAAGAAGGGATACCCTGCCTTCTTCAAGGGTTAGAATAAAAAGAATGGGGGACAATGTAAAAAAGTCATGAAATGTAGAGTAGGGGGAAAGGACAGGCAGTCTCCCCCCCCCCCCAGTAAAGAGGTAGTCTATTGAAAGGGAATGGGTAGGGGGTCATTTCAATTCTTCTCTAAAATTAATCATTTTTCCCTTTATTGACCAAAGTTCTACCCTTGTCCAAGCCTTCAATTTTTTTCACTTGAATTTTTTAAAGCTAATATCCTTCTCCCTCCAGTTTAGCATAAATAACACTACCAAATGCCTTCATAAAAATCTCATCATTCCTCTACTCAAAAACCTACAATGTTCCCCCTAAAGTTTATCAGATCAGATTCAAACTACTTCATATAATTTCCAAGGTCCACTATAATCTTCCCACTAGCAATTTTTTTTCTTCAAGCTAAAAATCCTACTTTCCTCAAAGAATCTTGAACTGATATATTTCTGAACTTTTCACCATCTTGTTCACCATCCTTTAAAAAAGCACAATCGATTTCACTTAAAATGCAGTGTGGAGAACTAAGCACACTACTCCAGATAAGGACAAAAATTAAAACATAACCATTCTTTTTCTGGATTTTGATAGAGTATTTCTAGAAATATAGCTTATAATCACAAAAGCTTTTGCTTAATACCTACCATTACACAATGCACTAGCCTGGAACCTGTAGTACATTAAGCTTCCCAGATTTATATGAATATTAAACCATGTCTGGAATATTTTATGATATGTGTAAATGACTTTTGAAAACAAATCCAAAACTGAAATTTAGCAAGAATAAATGTATATAACATATTCTTGTTGGTTCAGTCCATTCTCATCTATAAAGGTTCTTACAAATCCTGATTCTTAGGATTTGATATACATACCTTTCCCTCAGAATCTAAGAAATACGAAGCAGGGATTCAAGGATTATTTCTTAATTGATATATCCTCAGTGTCCCCTATGACAAGCATCCCTTATTAGACTTTTCATCGGGGTTAAACTGATCTAACTTCCTAAGTCCACTAAGTATATTCAAAATCTCTCTCTTTTGGATTTTGATGAACTTCTGAATATGGAATTTAGAAATCCAATTCACTGCTTTAGAAATAACTCAATAAATGCAAAGATTGCATATTAGTAAAGAGACACAATTTATCTCTGCTTAATACGGTGTCTTAAGGCTTTCAAAATGGCCACTTTTAAATACCATCTTCACCTGCAGAAATAAAAATTTTATTAACTTCAACACTTAAAAAAACAATATTCGTGTATTAGACAAAGTCTTAAGATTAAAATCCCAAAAAAAATTAATGCTTGTTTAGGATGGAAAACAACAAGCCCAGTGTATACTAGGTGAAACTGCAAATTTGTTAGGATTACTAGGTGAGAACTCAGGTTGTCTGGACAGTGACAGCTTCTGGAGACGACAGCACGCTACACAAATTAGTGGAATTTTTTCCAAAAACAAACTAAAAACACACAGTAATTAAAAAAAAAAAAAAAAAAAAAAAAAAAAAAAAAAAAACTAGACCCTAAGAGCATAAAAACAAAATATAAACACACATTACAAGACAAATATAGCCAAATGGACAAAGGAAAATGAAGGAAGAACAGAGGGAATAACTAATGTCATAGACATTTTATATGTTGATATAATGCTATTGCCATCTATTTAGAGTTGGAAAATATTTTAGATATTGCTCAACTACTTCATTTTAAAGATGAGAAAACCAAAGGCCAGGCAGGTTAAGTGATTACCAAAGGCCCCCAAAGAGAATTTAAACAGAGTTTAAATCCAAGTCCACAATTGTTAAAATGAAAACAGTTCACATAATTTTCATTGTCTAAAATACAGATTAATAATTTTTAAAAGAAAATTAAATTGTCCCATGGATCAAAGAACCCCCTCTTCCCCCCCCCCCTTACCCCCAGCAACTGGCTTATGTATAGATCAGGACTATTATCTATATTTTCAAAACTAATGCTTTCAGGAGCTCCATGAAATGGGGAGGAAAAGGGAGAATTGCAACTTTTAAAAGAACTTTGGGTATTTAGAACAAAATTCTCAAATCACACTGGGTGAGAGTTTAGACTAGGCCTAATTTATCTCCTAAATTTCAAATGTCTTGGCTATATAGCCTGAATTATGTATCATTTTCAAATAATCAATAATAAATTTATTTATTGTGTTATTTAATATAGAATGCTCTCCTCCTAAAAATGCCTCCTACCCAGCAAAAATAAATAAATTTTGGTACTAAAAATACTATAATTATGATGTAAAATGTTTAACAAATTTATATTAAATATTCAATTTAATTAATATTGTCCCTAAAAATTTTTTTGATTTTTATTATCTCAGAAAGGTTTAAAAAAAATCCTCAGAAATCTGTTAAATTAGGATTATAAATATAATCATTCAAAATGATGCTTACCTGAGAAAGGCAGGCAGTGACTCCAAAAAAGATCTGACAAGATTCTGGAGAAAAACCATTCACTCTGGATAACAGCTATTAAGATTAACAATGCAACAAAACATTCTATGTTTAGAATTTCAAGCATCCAATGTTTGAACATTTTCTTTCCACTTTCAACAACAAAAAAAAAATTACCCCTAAAATGTCTTTATGGAAGAAATGGGTTGAGGGTGAGCAAAAAGGCATGTTCAGCCACAGTGAACAAGTACTAGATTAAGTAAAAATGAAAGTCTAAGAGCAGAATCTTGTACAATAAGAGAAAATATAGCATGGAGATAGGTAAGGGAGGGGGGATAAACATCGAATTCCTTCATTTTATGAACTAATTAAATTAGCTATAAAGCAAATTACAAAACTGAGCCACTTTCCTACCTGCTATAAAAATTGAATTATACAGCCCGTGGAATAAATTTAATCCTAACAATATACATACAAAAATAAGTACATGCTTTTTCAAATTGGAGTGTGGCAATTTTTTAAAGTACACATTAAATAGAATAGATTTTGGAAGGAGGAGGATGAAAATACTATTATTCAGATACTTTTACCAAAAGGGCTTAGACTACAAACCAAGAGATCAGGATTCTATTCTGAAATCTGTCATTATATACTTGTATGACTTTAGGTATCATAAGACTCAATATACAAAATGAAGGGGGGTGAACTAAGCTTCTATGATACTTGTCAAAAATTCTACTAAAAAAAATTGCTTTTCAAAATAATGTTGCATCTCTAATTTTCAAAGGATAATTTCTGAAAAGTACTCTTTCACCAAGGAGAAAAGTAGCGAAACCTTATTTCGATATAGGAAGTCAAGAAACACAATTGAGATTTCAAGCTCTTTTGTTTCAAATTCTAGGCCTCTTATTTTAAAAAAAAGTAGCAAGACATAGAGCTCCACATAGTGAAGATCTGATCCTCCAATATAGCAGTTCAAGTTTTTTTTTTCCCTTCCAGAGATTCTGAGATCAAAGGGGCCTAAATCCTATCAGAAGCAAATCCTAGAGTATCTTAGCACAACAAATAGCCTGAAGATCAACTCTTTACTGCCTCAAGAATCTTCATGAGAAATATAGCCATTACTGAAATTGGCTCATTAGCCCAAATGATTTCTGGACAACTGAAAAAAAAAAAAAAAAAAAAGACACATCAATACAACACTTCCAAAAAAACTCACTCTAGTGATTTTTTAAGGTATACAATTATAAAATCTTTCTACAGAAACAATCTTAAAGATCATACCAACTGCTTCTCTTTATAAAAGTGAAGTCTAATCTACAAACTAAATGGTCCAATCATAACTACTTACTTGCTGTCCCTCAAATACAACACTAGATTTCACCGTAGTGCTTATCTCCTGTCTGCAATGGTATCTTACTTTGCTTCTGCCCTTTAAATCTCTAGTTTCCTTAAGAATCATCTATTTACCAAATGTTTTTACCAAAATGCTTGTACCTCTGATTACCTTGTCATTTATATCCTGTCTAGACACATGTATATGTAACATATAACCCCACCTTTGAATTTCTTGACAGCATAGATAGTATGATTTTTGTCTTTGTATTCCCAGCACCAGACAAACCAAGTACCTTTTAACTCCCCATTGCCAGATAGTTAATAAGTGGCAAACGGAGGGTAAGAATCATTCTTGAACTAGAGCTCTCCTACTAATCTGGGTTCAATGACTTTAAGAAGAATCACCTTTAAAGATATGTTTGTTTTGTCAATTTTAAATTATCAGATCATAAACTTGGCACTAGACTGAACCTCTAAGGATATCAAGTCCAATCCTTTCATTCTCCAGATGATGAGACAGAGAACTAACTCACTACATGCATGTACATACAGCTAGTACATCAAGCTGCCTCTTAAAATCATCTATAAAATCATCTATAAAAATTTACACATGAAAACTGACTTTTCTCTTTCTATTTATGATATTACAATGGACTACAGAATGCACTTAAATAAGCTGTCATCTCTAAAGCGAGAGGTTAGACCTGGAGATCACTAAGTTTCCTCTAAGCTCTAAAAGTCTATGCTCTACATACAACTTGAGGAAGCCATAATCTCGGTGGAACTCATTTATCTTATCTAAATTATAGAGAGGATACTAAACTCTTAAAAGTTAGGAGATGGTAGATCAGATGATCTCTAAAAACTTTCCAGTCAAGTACCTTTGACTTTATGCCTTCCCTATAGTATCAGATATTTCTTTCAAATAATCTTTTCTAAAATTTATTGTGCTTTATGGAAATTTTCATATAATGGATTTTCTTTTAAGAACATTCACCACAGTTAAAAAGGAAGCATCAAGAACAGAATTATAAACAGACCAGGGGGTAGATACAAGGAAGGAGTGGGATCAGGATCACAAGAAAGATTAGTAACAGAACAGGAGGAAGAAGTGAGAGCTAACTGAATTAAGAAGGAAAATATGACACTAAAGGAAGTTAAACGTGAACAAAGAGTCATATAAGGAGAGGAGGCAATAAACTGAAGATGTAGTTTCTTTTTAAGCAATGAAGAGTTATGTTGGAAATTACATAACAAGAGCTAGAAACATTGGGAATTCGGTAACAAATATTAACAAAATCCATTTTTTACTACAAAGAAGACAACACAAACACCAGCTTCCATATTATTAAGATATAAGAAGTTAGGAGAAATTCTTTCAAAACTATGGGAAAAAATGATAAGATAAAATTTTACCATTCAAATCACTATTATAAATCTTTTGGCTAATATAACTAAAAGATGGCATAAAACAAAATTGAACATAGCCAAATTCAACAATTTTTTATCTTCTCTATCCTAATCTAATATTCCATTAAATTATAAATAATCAGTGATCTAGTTTGATTTTGTTTTCTTTTGTCTCTTGTTTAAGCTGGTAATGACCATTACATAACTAACAATTTTCACTTGATGGGTAATTTAGGAAATGGAATTGAAAAGTAGAAGTTAATTCCAAACTAAAAAGTCTTTTAATCAAGAATTTACTATCATTTCAAATTCAATGTTTACTCCCTTATCCCCTAAAAGGATACGGCAGAAGAGCTCCACACCGAACAGATAAAATCACCCAGGAAGGCTAAAAGAGAAAAGAAAAATTAATGAAATTAATTTTTTTGTAATTTATAACAAAAATAAAACCTAATATTTCACTAACATTTCTTCTAAGAAGCACTTAAAATAATAACAAAACATCTAGATGTTATGTATGCACAACTAAGAACAAGTCATATTCAAGGTCAATTTTTAATGGCCCAGTGTTAAACATGGAGCACATTTATGTCAAACTTGACAAAGGTTTTTTTCAAAGATTTCCAATTTGTTTCTTAACAATTGGTCAATTCCCTTTGATCTCTTTCAGGTCTGACTAGATCATCAACTCAGCAATCCTTGGCCAATTGATAGCCTACCAGATTCTGCATAGTTTTCCAAGCCATTTCCCTTTAAATCCCCTATACTACTACCTTCCTTTCCTTTTAAGTAGAGGGCTATTTCTTATACTTAAAACAAAAAGTCTCTGAATTTTAATCCTTTCTTCTCTGAACTTGTTCCAAAGTGATATTCATAAAGCACAAATCCAACCATCTCACATTTCTGCTCAATAAACCACAATGGTTCCTTATTATCTGGCAGCAGTCTACCTCTCTAGCTGTCCTCTATATCTGGAATGCCCTTCCTCTTCATCTCCACCTTTTAAGAATCCCTAATCTCCTTTAAAACTAGTTCCAAGTACCACTCTATATGAGGCCTTTCCATATCCCAAACTGCTGGAGCATTTTCTCTAAAAGTTATCCTACCATGATTTTATATGCACTTATTTATACATATAGTATCTCTCAATAAAGTGTAAGCTAGCAAAAAAAGAAAGAAGCATTTAGATAGTGCCCACTATGTAAGTATTAAGTGTTTTACAACTATTAAATGGCAGAGAATTTTCATTTTTGTCTTTATATCCCCAGTACCTGCCACACAGTAGAAAACTTGCTGATTGGTTGAACTACAAATAATTAAGGACCTATTAGTCAGAAATAAACAAAGAATACCAAGACAAAAACAGAAAATTATACCTGTCCTCAAGTTGCTTGAAAAGTTAAGAAACCTTTGACCCAGCAGCGCTACTACTGGGATTATATCCCAAAGAAATACTAAAGAGCGGAAAGAGACATATATGTGCCAAAATGTTTGTGGCAGCTCTATTTGTTGTAGCTAGAAACTGGAAGATGAATGGATGTCCATCAGTTGGAGAATGGTTGGGTAAATGGTTGGGTAAATTGTGGTATATGAAGGTTATGGAATATTATTGCTCGGTAAGAAATGACCAGCAGGAGGAATATAGAGAGGCCTGGAGAGACTTAAATCAACTGATGCTGAGTGAAATGAGCAGAACCAGAAGATCACTGTACACTTCAACAACAATGCTGTATGAGGATGTATTCTGATGGAAGTGGAAATCTTCAACATAAAGAAGATCCAACTCACTTCCAGTTGATCAATGATGGACAGAGGTAGCTGCACCCAGAGAAGAAACACTGGGAGGGGAATGAAAATTGTTAGCACTAATATCTGTCTGCCCAGGTTGCATGTACCTTCGGATTCTAATGTTTATTGTGCAACAAGAAAGTGATATTCGCACACATGTATTGTACCTAGACTATATTGTAACACATGTAAAATGTATGGTATTGCCTGTCGTCGGGGGGAGGGAATAGAGGGAGGGGGGGTAAATTGGAAAAATGAATACAAGGGATAATATTATAAAATATATATATATATATATAATAAAAAAAAAAAAAAAAAAAAAAAAAAAAAAAAAAAAAAAAAAAAAAAAAAAAAAAGAAAAGTTAAGAAACTTGTCATCAGGAACTATGGTATATATGAAAAATAAAATTTGATGTCCAACTACATATTATTGTAGTTTTCATCATAAATTTATAAGCATAGCAGAATTTCCCTACAATCCAGCTATCCTTCATATGATAAAAACAAATAGCACTGGCAAAAAGAAAGCTACTCCAACGAAGTTAAAATGATCTAGACAAAGAATGAATATGGAAGGGGAAGAAAAATTATGGCAAGTTATCAAGAAAAGCTGAGTTAAAGCAAAATAAAAAGCAGAGGGGATAAAACTAACTGGTGGAAATCCTGGAAGGCAAAGTTTAAAAATTTTAAGTTTGTAGAATCAAATATAAATAAATTTTACAAATGAATATTAAGTAAAAAAAAAAAAACAAACAAACAAACAAAACCAACTTCTTTGGTGCCTTAACTTTAAAGCACTGTTTTTTAAAAAATTCAGTTATGGCTTTTAAAAAGTAATGCTTTCAACTTAGAAGTTTTCATTAAATTAAATACATAGCAAAAATTAATGCTTTACTGATGCCATTGAAATTTTGCTCTTTTTAAATAATTTCATATCCTTGCACTTTTTATCTTCATAAACAAATGTTATTATAATTCCAACTTTACAGACAAAAAAATTATGTTTAGTGTCCAATGACAATTAGCGAGTGAACTACAATTAGAATTTAGAGCTTAAAAATTAAACTGTGTTGGAAATGATATATCACTCAACAAATATTTAATATATGCAAGGCAGTGTGCTAAGTGCTGGGGATATTTAAAAACAAACAAACAAAAAAAAAAAAAAAAAAAAAAAAAAAACAGTTTCTGCCCTCAAGCAGTTCACATTCTTGGACAAAAAAAAAAAAAAAAAAAAAAAAAAGCCAAAAAAATTATATATACAAGTTTATTCACAATCTAAATAGAAGGTAACAAAAATAACAGTATGGATCCAGAAAGCTAAATAGTCAATGTGAATCAAATAAAGGCAGAAAGAAAGCTATTAATCTACAGGTCCTTAGTAAATGCCTATTAACTGACTATTATTAACTACACAGGATTCTATTAACTACACATAGATAGCAAAAAGATAGTCAATTCTCAGTTATCTGTGTTAGTGAAATAAACAAACAAAAAAATACAGACAATGAAATATCTGCTTAAGCTATGGGCAATGACTCTAAACCAAATTCTCAATATAACTTAGCCTTGAGGAATTTTAAACCATGTCCTATGCTAAACAATGCTCACCAATCTTAAGTCATACCTGTGATACCCAAACCAGATGAGAAACGTAGCAAATAGGGTGCTCTTCTGCCCATGCCTCAAGTTAGGATTATTTCCCTCTTATTATCCTGATACTGAGTCATAAAGAAAGTAATCTTAGGGTAAGATTCCTTTCCTTCCACCTGAAGTCCAGGGGGAACAGCATCTCCTTTCTAACATCGAAACACTATGATTAGAGAAATAAAAATGTGTTTCATGACATAATTTCTGGTTCTGGACTTGGACTGCATGTTCCCTTTCCATAACAAATTTCTTTACTATAAGGAAAGAAAAGGTGAACCAAATGAAAATTTTGGCTTGGGTCAGCTGCAAAGAATAAGTGGACATTTTTGTTTTCTTATTCAAAAGTGATTTTAAAAATAGGCAGTTCACCAAGAATTTCATGAAAAAATTGATGAACTCCATGAGGCTAGGGACAGTGTCAATTTAACTTCTTATTCTCTTCTATTGTTAACCATACTGTCCAAGACAAAGCAGAAAGAGTGCTTGACATGGAATATATCAAGATGACTAAATTAGACTTGAAATTCAATAGTTTCTTTTTTTTGTAAATTAGTATAGGCTTGTATCCCATTCCAGCATTTTAGAGGCAGTATGTTATAATGAACAGTCTTTTGGGGAAGTCAGGCACCTGAGGCTATTTTCCTTATCTGTAAAATGTGAATATTCACAACCATATAATTCATAATGTTTAAACATATACATATATAAGTTTATTATTATTAAACATGCATTGAATTGGAATGAAACTATGAAATAGTAACTTCAGAATTCCCCAAGCCTATGTATAATCTACAATACAAGTAATGTAGGAGTCCAGTGGTTAACACTGGAATCTCCACCTAGTAGAATTTGGTATACTGTCATTATCAACCAAAATTTAATTACTAAAAAGGCTTCAGATATAAGGTTGGTACTACTACATGGGCCCTAAGAAGAATCATATTTAGATTTTAATATATGTGTCTAAATTATTCATCATTAAATAAATACAAAAATTTCAATTTACTACTCACTTTTACTATAGGGAGATCAAAGACCTCACGAGCTTCTCCAACCTCTGGATTGTCCCCATCTTCTGAAATTATATGTGAAGCTAGTGCATTATAGGAAACTTCCTTAGCTTTTCCAGCTTTCAAAAACTGGATAACCTAGAAAAAGAATAGCTGCACTGAAATAAAGCAGTACACTTCATTTTTCACTTAAATAAATCATGACAGTTCGATAAAACCCTTTTTTCTGAATAAGAATCAGCAAATTTGAGTCTTAACACATGAAAGTAAGCCCCTTTTAACAACACAATTTTTCTAGCTAACAAAATGAACCTGTTTAGTACATTTTATAATTGAATCATTAAATATCACAAATCATTACATATCAATTACGCTCAACAAATACTCCTGAAAGAATAAAGTACTATGTAGACAGTCTTAGAAGTATTTTTGAGCCTGTATTTATAATCTCTAAGTAATCAAATCAAATGAAACAGTTCAGTTACTGTTTTACTTGAGAATATTCTCATGTTCAAGGTCAGACTTTTTTTTTTAGATACATTTTCTTCTCAGTATTTTGTGAAAATACCAGAATTTCACTGATAAATAACCTTTAAAGCACCATTTATAGCGAATGAATCAAATTAAAGAGAGAAAGGAGAGAAAAAATATAAATTGCTTAAAACCATCTCAAGATCAAATGCCTTCGATCATAGATTTGGAGATACAAAGGGCATTTCAAGTCATCTAGTCCAATTATCACTTTACAAATGAGGAAATTGAGGTCCAGAGAGGTTAAGCAGGAGGATGGCCCCACTTCACAATAGCAGCAATAGAAACAGGATTTGAATCCAAGTCCAGCCTTTGATCTATGCCATCTTGATTATTCACCTTTAAATTTCTTTACCACATTGGGATCTCAATAAATAGAATTCTGTAGTAAGTAGTTTGTTTTGAGTCTCATTCAATTATTCAATAAATATTTTACTGTCAAATCAAAAACCTTTAAGGAGTAAGGTATCCATATACATTTCCATTTGTATAGGTTCTTAAAATATTAAGGTACTTTACAATTTTAAAAAATTGTTTTAATCATTTCAACACTGCTATGAATTTAAGTCTCAATCCTTGAATGCCATCCTTAACTTTTACTTCTTCCATGAAGTCTCTCCATATATTCTATTCCCATAGTACTTCCTCTAAATCCAAAGTCATGAATGTGCCATTCAATGAAAATAAAAACCTCTTGCATTGTTAATTTTTCACATTCTCTCCAACTAGATTGAAAATGTCATATATAACCATGATAGGTGTGATATATATTTCCCTAAGACTCCATTTGTTGAATGAAAACTGCATAAAGAGGATTAGATTTAAAAATATACCATATATAGAATATTCTTTCCAAGTAACTAAAATTTCTAAGAACTTCAAATAATTACCATTTATAATTAAGTATAGACAGTTTTTGTAATTACCTTTTAAAATTAAGAAAGGATAATCTTATAACAAGATTTATAGAAATAGTTTTTACTAAACTATGGAATATAAACTTTTAATCTTAGATTATAAGAGAGAACTTCCAAAAGCCCACAAAAAAAAGATACCAATATCTTTTTATAAAGATAGTTGTATACTTAAAATATTAATCATTGTGTAATGCAGATGTAGAACCTCTTCAGATCTGGTCCAACTTCCATTGGACACATGCATACTGTCTCTACAACTTCCTCAACAAGTGGACTTGTTTTGGACAGCTCCAATCATTAGGAAATACTTTATGAGTTGAAATCTGCCTTCTACAACTGTGCAGAATAAACAAACATCATCTTCTACAAATCAATCCTTCAATTATTTAAAGAAAAATAATTATAATCCAAGTTCTTCTCTGGACCATCTTTAATTCTTTCAATGAAACTATGATAATTTTGAGTGCTCTAATCTTTAGGTTGCCCTTCAACAAGTCAATGTCCTTTCTAAAATGTATTAAGATCAAAACAAAGCACTTTAACTATGGTCAAACAGTGCTACTACTTTCTTCAATTCAAAACTGTCTATCTGTATTCTGTAAAATGTAGTGTCCAGATGAGGAATAGTTTATTATTTTTGAGTGCTAGCTTTTAAACCTCATGCATGCCAACTTTCAAATCAGAAGTTATCACACATTTTTCTCCACATTCCCAATGTGGAAAGTTGCTTTGCTTAACTATGTTTGTTTAGTTTTTTCCTTTTTTGGGGGGTGGGGGAAGATTTAAGACAGAAAAAAAATACCTGACATTTGAAAAAAAAATTAATTTAAAAAATCTAAGTTAACTCTTATTCTTAAACCAAGAAACAAGGGGAACTTCTAAAAATTAAAGTTTCACAAGGTCATATGAAATCTCCCAAAATTTTCAACCAGACTTTAGGATCACAAATTTAGAACTAGGTTATCTAAGCTAATCTCATTTCATGGATAGAAGACTGAAGCCAGAAACATACTTTGCCCATGAATTCTAACTCCAAATCAATATTCTTTTCCACTGTACTATGTTTCTTTAATGTGCTTTTAAAATACACGTGAAAGTTCTAATAAAAGTAACAAGATAAAAACAATCAATATACTTGTAAAGTACATGATCCTCCTCTTTCTGAAAGATTCCTGTCAAAGACAACTATTAAATGTCCATTAAGTTTTATTTTTAAAATATCCTATTTTTTTTAAATCTCCTATGGCATTCCACAGGGTACTTTTCATATTTACTTTCATATGAGATAAAGTGCTATGTGGTTATATTTATACATATATTGATGCAATGATTCCATCCAATCTTTAAACTTGAAGTACTAATCTCTAATTTTAAATTAGTGACACAAGAAAACTAAGAGAAAACAAACATACATATAAATCTATTTAAGACTATGAAACACAATCATTGAAATATGAGCTCATCAATCATTCCAACTCTTCCTTCTTCCTTTCTAATTCTTTTAGTAACTGTGTATCCTGCATCTGAATGGTTTTAACTATAAATTCTTTGAAATTAAGAGACTTGTCTTACTTTTTCATTACTCCAGAGGTTACATATATACAAATAAATTACAAACAAAAAATTATTTCAAAAAATGAGGTAATAAAAATTTGACCACCGTGAAATAATCTGGTAGTCTCACCACAATTGTTTTAAGAATGAGAATATATTATTTAGAAAACTGGATAACAATTCACGTTTTGTATGTAAACAATAAAATTCCCATATCTCCTAATGCAGCTGTAGAAGACAAAATATAAAATTTTTTAGTATTTTCCTAAAAATTCTTGACAGGACCATAAGATTTATTTTTAGAAAACACGTTTGTAGTGGAACCTTTGATATTAAAATTCAGTGAAACTAGCTTATTTCTTTTTACTATTTGATACCCATTAGTTTTCTGTAAAATCTGGTTCATTGTTTTTAAGCATGAGCCTTCCAAATCATTTTAACTAGCAAAACATGGCTAAAGGGACTTGTGTGTATTTCTAGACACATCCTATCTTTATAAAGGCACCTACACACTTGACATGAGCTGGTGGGCTCCCTTTCTTTGTAGACCTTCCTTAACACAGGGTCTCTAACGCTGCAGGAGTGGATAAAAGATAACTGACCAAACAGACAGGAGTGCCCAGAGAAGGGGTCCTTAACCTTTCTTTGTAATGGACCCCCTTTGGGTAAAAATCGGAAGCCACGATTTTTAGATACATAAAATACACAGGGTTACCAGAGATCAAAGACAGAAATAGTTATCAAAACGTTCTTTCAAAAAAAAAAAAAAAAAAAAAAAAAGATTAACCACTTCCTGACCCTCGAGGTAAGGACCCTTACCCTAGAGTCCACCCCCGGCCTTGAGCAAACCCGATCCCACTTGTAGATTGTGCCCAAACCGCTCGACATCTCTAGGCTGGTCCCCCACGTCCGTTCCTCCCTCCCTAGTCCCGTCCCGCCGCCGAAGCGTCCGGAGCAGCCCCACGAGCCGCACGGCCACGGATCGAGCACCCCGGACGTCCCCACTCGGCTGTCCCAGGCGGATAGCACGGACACAGGAGAGCTACTCACTACTGAGCAAAGCGCCGGGTTCCCCCGTCAAAACGCGACGTCAGGCGGCAGCCAGGGACAACTAGGCCCGAGTTCCCTTGCCCGCTCCAAGAGGCGCGGAAGCCCTGCTAAGCAGCCCCCGGGCCCGAGGCGGCTGCTGCGCAGATGCCGCCGCCGCCGCCTCCACCAGTCAGGGAAAGCCGGCTCGCCCCCAAACGCTCCCGTTCCCTTCCCCGAGTTGGGCAGTCCACGGCGCCAGCGTGACCCCGTCCGCTCCCCTCCTCCTCCTCCTCCTCCTACAGCGCCTCCTCCTCCTCCGAGCCCCCGAGCCGGCGGCGAGAGCTCCTCGCCTCGCCCGCAGCCCGCTCCCCCCCGCCCGGCCGCCGGCGAGCGCGGAGCAGGCGCGAGCCCGGCCCTCACGCTCACCCTCCTCCTTCAACCACCCAGGGGCCCCTTGCGCCGGCGCGAGGCCGGCGCGAGACCAGCCTCCTTTTCCCCAGCCCGGGCAGGCCGGCGCGAGACCACCTCGACAATGGTACGGCCGCAGACTAGGGGGAGGAGGACGGGGGGAGGGGGAGAGCGAGATGGGGTGGAAGGTGTTAAGGAGGGTACACATCCACCCGGAGTGGGTCGCGGGTGGGAGGGGGGAGTGGAGGAGGTAACGGAAGAGGAGCCGGGCAGAGTAAGCGGATGCGGTACCTTGGGATCGATGTCTCCCACCGCGTAAAATTTGACCTCTTTGAACATTTCCTCGGGAACTTTCAACTCCTCGTCCGACATGATCCCGGCGGCTCGACTGGCTTCCCTGGATCCGGAAGAATCAACGATGGCACCCACCCCAACCCCACCCACCCCCCCACCCCCCCAGCGAGGCCCACTTCGGCCCGCGCGCACCCCGACTTCGCCCCCGGCTTATACGGCCCGGATAGTCCGGTCCCGGCGGAGTCTTTACGAATCGGGGTCCGGTTCCCCCCTCCTCCCTCCCTCCTCCTCCTCCTCCTCCTCTTTTCCCCCCTCCCTCTCAGAACGGCCAAAGCGCGGGAGCAGCGCGCGCCCTGCGGGGCACACCATTCCCCTTAGGAGAGTAAGGGGGACAAGGGAAAGGGAAGCGGGACCGGCAGCTCCCACCGCCTCCTCCCTGGGGCGAGGGGCGCGGAGGCGGTTTCATCGCCTACCCGGCTTCTAAAAGAAAACCAGCGGCCCCGGGGCCAGCCCTCTCACCGGCGGGACCCTAGGGCTCGAGTAGCCTCACCACCCCCACGTTGGGGCAAGAGTGAGCAGATCCCGGGGAAAGGGGGTAGGGCAGCCCCTCCCATCAACACACGTTCCCTCACACACTCACCCTGGGCAGCGCAGGCGCGGGGCGGAAGGGGCGGAGCGCCGGCGGGGGCCCGCGGGGGTCAGGACCAACCCCGCTGTCAAGCCCAGGCTGGGGTGGAGGTGGAGGTGGAGGTGGAAATAGAAGTGGAAGTGGAACTGTAGGGGAAGGTTAGGTAGCATTTGGGGCCCGGGACCTCGGCCCATTGGGTTGGGTTCTCGAGCCAGGACTTAGAACATCCGTGCGCTTCTGGCCATCCCTGATCGCTAACCGGAGCTCCCCAGCCGCCTAGACCCGCAAGGAATGATTAGGAAAGTGGGGTTCGTACAAGTTCAAAACTCCGCCACGCCACACTCCCGCGTAAACGAGAAGCGGCCCAAACCGGCGAAGGCCCGAGTGGAGTCGGAGCGGGGAGAGGTGGGACACACGTGTGTGTGACCTTGAGGGACTCGTCTCCCTTCTAATCGGGGATCCCACGAGGAGCAACAGTTGTCCCGCCTCTTTCCCGCAGGAAGTGACCGGGACGGGCGCCCCGGCTATCCGCCGGGGAACCGAACCCCAACCCGAATGCGCCCCCTGGGGTCTGGATTGCTGCTCATGTGCAGCTCTAGGGCCCGAGGTGGGGGTTGAGCCGCTGGCCACCATTGCTGACCCGGCGACCACTGCGCGGGAAGGGGAGGGGAGCGGAGCCGCGGTTCCTCGGGCCCAGCTTATTGCCAGTCCCTAGCCGCTGCTCTTCGCTCACTGCTTATTCACAGAGTCCGTGGTGGGTAATTTGGGAAACAAGAGGTTTTGGATTAAGGACCAAGAATCCTAAGGGCCGAATTGTTCCCTGGCCCGTGGGTTCTTGTGGTGGGCTCCCCCTCGCCCGCCCGGACCCCGCTCCGCCCGGACCCCGCTTCTTAATACTATCCACAACTCCCCCTTCATACAGAGCTCAGCGGCTCCCCTTCTTTACTTCCTGCATTTCCAGTTCTGGCCGTGACGCCTATTTACTGACTCATGAAATCTAGGTGACCCAAAAAAGGAGCAGCAACGTAGAAAAGTCAGAACTTGAGGTGGCACGGACGGATTGTGATGTGTACATGAAGTCTGCAGCTGCTGTTGTAAAGAAAGCTCTCCCGCTAGGCGCCCGACGCGGGGAAGGGACCTACCCACACCATTCGGGATAGCTTTGTATGCTTAAATCTCCATCTTTTTTTAGTTGCAGTTTAAATAACTGGGGAACATGAGCTCGTAGAACATAATTTCTTATGAGCAAGGACTATTTTTTTTTCTCTAACTTGTAAGTGTAATAAATTTTCGCCTTGTGGAACTAATAACCTAGTCTCAAATCCTTTGTGACAAATGTTCTGAAAAAAACGAAGGTTGTATAATAATACACCTATAATTCTACACCTGCACTTCATCTTATTTGCATTCTAACCAGAAGTACTATAGTGATTTCTTAAAAGGAGTATATTGAGATGTTTGAGCTATCAAATTTATTTTTCCACAGAGATTTTTCCTTCTGACTCACTGAATTTTATCAAATACGAACTATTCTTTCTAGAAGTCCTTTCCATGTAACAAACAGAAAACTAATTTGAGGCATGTGTGTATGGTGAGGGCAAGAAAAAATAATTGAAATCTTTTAATCAAGGGTTATTTTAAATTACTCTGAGGCACCTAAATTCATTCCTTCATCCTTTTTAAAAATTAGCTGTCATTACTATAATTCCTCTCCAATACAGGGAGGAAATAATGTGTACACTAGTTCCAAAAATTTAAGCAAATGTAGATGATTTACTTCAGGATCAGCTAGACAGATCTGCCCATTCCTTTTATTCACACAATTTTTACTTATTAGCTAATTTTAAAGTGTATGAAAACTAAAATCCAAGTAAATTAAAATTAACCTTTACATTTGTAAAATGTCAATTTAAATAAGCTAAATTTAGTTAAAATAATTTATTATAACCGCTTCAAATACTAGTTTAACAATTTTTCGTAATAATGGAAAAGGGTATTATATCTTGCTTCAGGTAACTACAATATAAGTAATGGGGTGTGTGGGGTAAAGATAGAAATCCACAGGAACTCCTTATAAATTGATAGTTTTAGAGAATTACTGAGGCCTTAAAACCTAGCTTAGTATGTTTAAAAAGAAAGAACTTTTAAAGTTCTTGGTCAGAACCAAGGTCTGACCTACAATTTGGCTCTTTTGCTAGCTTTGTATAGTCATAATTAAGCAAAATATTGCCCAAAGATGTTTACATAATCACAATGTTTTACATAAGTAGTAAAGAAAATGTCAAATATTAGGTCTCTAATGTGATTCATGTGCCCTTTTATTGCTACTTTCTGGGATGTCGCCCTCTTCCTTCATTGGAGAAAGGAACCATGAAGCATTCTCCTTATCAATGCAGAGCTGCAAATCATAGATTCAACTTTTTTTTTTCCTTTTTTTTTTTTTTTTTTTTTGTATCATGAACCCCTTTGTCAACCTATTGAAATTTATGGGTCCCTTCTCAGAATAATATTTTTAAATGCTTAAAATACAGAGATTTACAAAGGAAGCCAATTATATCAAAATATAGTCATGTGTTTTACAAATAAATTCAGAAACCCCATGCTAAGTCCTGCCTTTGAGAACTGTCTACAACATACAGAGTTGAATGACTTGCTCACAGTCATAGCCAGTAGGTGATGATAGTAAATATTGAATTCAGGTTCTGATTCCAGGGCTGGCACTCTATCTGGCATGCCATGCTGCTTCTCAGATAATAGCTGGCAAAAACATGTTGCATATACCAAAATGTCTAAAGCAATACCTTTTGTGATAGCAAAGAAATTGGAAATAAACTTGATTACCCCAGTCCTGATTGGGGAATAGCTGAACAAATGGCAAATGAACATGATAAAATATAATAGCACCATAAGAAATAACAAATCATAAAGTACAAAAAAGCATGGAAAAAACATGAGCTAATATAAAAGGAAAAAAAAGACAAAATATACATAAGTGTGTATGTATATTTACATATATGTATAATGTAACACAAAATGACACAAAGGATATCTATATATTCAGATTAAAAGCAGTGGTCAATTTGGCTCCTAAAGACTATCTTGGTAAAAGAATGGGAGTTTAGATATAAAGTATTTCATATTGTCAGGATTGCTGTGGCTGTGAGGGTAGCTAAATGGCACCCTAATCAGGAGTCAGAAAGCCTCATCTTCCTGAGTTTTAATTTGATCTCAGACACTAACAGTGACCCTGCTTTTTGCCTCAGTTTCCTCATTTATAATGAGCTGGAGAAAAGAATGCCAAACTGCTCTACTGTCTGCCTAGAAAACCCCAAATGAGGTTAGGAAAAGTCAGACATGCCTAAACAAGAACATAAATTGTTCTTAACTATTAAGGTTCTGGAGCACTTCATACATCAGACTGGCAAAGATGACAAAAGCAGAAAATGTTAACTTGGAGAACTAGGCTTAGCATTGTACCTTGCACATAGTAAGTGTTTAGTAAATGCTTATTGACTGACTTGCAGTGGAAAATCAGACCCACTGATGGATTATTTATGCATATGAATTATTGGTCCAGCCACTTGGGAAACAATCTGGAAATTATTCCCCAAAAGATATTCAGCTATACTATTAGGTTTTTACAAGAAAGGGACATATATGTTAAAAAATACAATTCTTTCTACAAAAGCCAAAAATGGGAAACTAAAGAACTATCCTCCAATTAAGGAATGACTTTTAAAAATTGGTTTATTAGTGTAATAGAATAAATGCCATAGGAAATAGCTAAATAATTAAGAGGAACTTGAGAAGACTTCTCTGCACTGATATAGAGCTAAGTGAACAGAAGAATAGTTTATATAGAGAAAAACTACTTTGAAAGACTTCAGAACAAAGCAATCCTAAACCATGAGTTCAGTGAACTGAATTTGAGGAATACATCACTTACTTTCCCTGATGGAGAAATGATGAGAGACATTTACTTTTAGGTTTGCTAGTGGGGAAATTTGTTTTGTTGGATTATGCATGTTTATTATAAGAGTTTTAATTTTCATTAGGGGTTTCTTTGTATGTTAAACACACAAAAGAGCAATGGAAGAGATATAAATGCATATAAACATTTTTTTAAAACAAAGGTAGGTTTTGGGAGGCACAACAAGGGAAAATGATTAGTAGTAGAAAAAAATCAAAAGGCGGCAAATTCTTTTTTAAAAAGATAATTGCTCAGGTTTCTGTTTTGCTTGGTTGGGCACAGCCTAGATCTATAAGATTTTCAACTGAAAGACTTAAAGATACAACTCAAACAAGTATTTGATTGGATTTTTAAAAGGAAGAATCCTTGTAGCTTTTTCTATCGCAGAAATAGGCTACCTCCACTTTGACTTTCAATATTTATTCAATAAGGTAAATTGTAGGACTAAGGTGTCCATCTGATATTTAAAATCCCATCAACCTGTCAGACTTTGTAAAATATCAGATGCTAACTATGCAAGGTCAGTGTGCTGCACACGTTTAAATCATAGGGAGCCATCACCACAAAGGACCAGAGTCAAACCAGTTTCAAGCAAAGAAAATGTTCATTAAGAGTGTGTCAATCATGACCAAGACTGTTCCTCTTGGCCAGTTATGATAAATAAAAATCTTGAGACAAAATCTAATTTCATTCAGAGAGTAGATGTGCTAGGCAAGTAGGAAAAATAAAGTCCACAAAACTGACATCCTGAAGTCATGAAGAATAACCCTGCCTAAAAGCATCGGAAAAAACAAAAACAAAAAACAGGATTGGAAATAGAATTCTATTTTTAAAAATTAAGCAATGAAGCTTATCAAAATTGGCTCCACAGAGAATTTTTAAAATAAAATGGCTATATTTTGAGAACCCCAAATAGGTGGTTATTATTCTCTATACATAAAGTAGCACACAGCTGTTTAATTACAGTATATCTTATATAGTATGAACAACTGTACTCTAGATTAAGTATTTTGTATTTCTTAAGATTTTGTCACAAATTTGTTATGCTACCTTAAACTTTAAAGTGATCAGGTTTCATCAACTGATTGTCTAGGCCTGGTGATTTAGTAGAATACAAATCAGCATGGTATGAGCGACTTTCCAATTTTCTGAATCAGTTCAAATGAAATAATATCTATAAAGCACTTATATTGAGAGCTGACATTTAGTAGGAGTTTAATAAATGCTTGCTCTTTTCCCCTTTCCCCCTTTTTAATTCATTAGATGCTGTAAATCAATATTGTCTCCCTGTTCCTCCCCTCAATTTTCTAATCTACAACATGAGTTTCAGGTCAAGTAATTAACTTACTTAAGCTTGCTGAGAAAGTCAGTGAGAACTTAGGAACCAGGAAGGTTTTGTTTTGTTTTGTTTTGTTTTGCTTTTACTAAAGCAAAGGGGAAAAGAAATGGAAATTTGAGGCTATTATTTGAATAACCAAAAATAAACTCCCTAAATTATGAATTTTAAGTATGAGGGGGTTTTTCAACATCTCACACCAGCTGCCTCATTGATTTACTTTCCTTGCAGATATAGACTTAAACTAATATTATCAGCCAGTACAAGATATGATATAAACACAACAAGGTTTTGTAGGAGGACACTACCAACCAAGAGAATCAGAAAAACTTCCCTTTGGTCAAAACGAATAAGCTACATTAGTGCCACATGTCATATCTACCACATTAGTACCACAACACCTTTCCAAAATACTATCTCCTTAATTCCATTTTCTGTTTGCTTTTCAATTAAATCTTGAACTGCATAGTTATTTTCAGATTCAGAATCTTGAGTAACTGATCCCTTTTGCCCTTAAAGATACTTAATGGGAATATAAGAGCCTAGAATACAGCTATTAATTTAGTAGCTTTGTAGCAATTTTTATCTTTTTATTAATTCCAGCTCCTTGGTATATAAACACTTGTTATTTAATGAATGCTTGAGTTATTCTAACATAACTGCTCTGAGCTGACCTCAGGAGTGAATAACAATAGGATACTTCGATACTATTATGTATTAAGATCACTTAGTAAAATCATGACTCATTGCAGATAGAAGGTAACTCCTAAAAAATAATGTCAAATGAGAACTGTGGAAAAACTGGAAAGCCAGAGCTGAGGAGACACTAGTTTGGCATATAGGGACCTGTGGTGAAGTAGCTCTGTTCATGAAAAAAAATTGGGCCAATATGGAGGAAAAATCACAAGTAGAGTTAAGTTTGATAAATAACTAGAACGATGAACCCAAAGAACATTCTTTTTGAATTAAAAAAAAAATTCTGGTTACTTATTAGTCTTTGCAACAGTTATTACGACAACAACAACAAATTAAATTAATAGTCATCTTCAAGTATCATACACTACTTCTGTGTGTCTACACATATTTCTATGTCTGACTCTGTGACCCCATTTGGGATTTTTTTGGCAAATATACTGGAGTGTTTTGCCATTTCCTTCTACAGCTTATTTTATAATAGAGGAATTGAGATAAAGTGGATTAAGTGACTTTCTCAAGGTCACTTAACATCTGCGGTTAGATTTGAACTCAAGACTTCCTGACTCCAGACTTGGTGCTCCAAGCACCAAGCTTTCTTTCATATTTATGTGACAGGGGACAGCTTCTAGGGGAAATACAGCAGTAATCCTGTGGACCCCTGACCTCAGTGCTGTTGTTCTAACAATCTGTCTGTCAATGATTCTAAAGTTTTCTGGCATTAGGGTAGTCCTACAAATATTGCTAACAGTCAGATAGATAATCTGATCAGTAAAAACCAAGTTCCTGAGACAATAGTGAATAGACCACTCCTCAGTTCTACCTCTGGGCTATATAAAATTAAACTAATATTAGTGTCATGAAGAAGCAGATCTCTGTCTTTTCCTATAAATTTGTCTTCTTGCTTCTGGTTCTTTGCTAAAATCTTTGGAACTTAGCCCACTTCAATTGGCATTACAATTACAATAAACTTTGCTGCTTGACTTGGAGAAGGTTCAAGCCTGCAAATTCTTTTGAGATACCTTGAGATACCGGTCTGTGACCCCAGTCTCCCTTTTGAACTTCAATATAAGTATATCATCATATTTTCTATAGCACCTAGCACAATAAAAAGCAATTTTTAAAATGACTAAATATAAATATGCATTGCAATTTAATATATCAAAATCTAGACTTTGAAATTCTAGGGAAATCATTTGCTTTACAAAAGTATCATAATAGAATTTTAAAATAGCAAGCTCCTAATATATTTCAACAATCAAGAAGCATTTGTTGAACACATATGGAAACCAGAGCTGTGATTAAGTATACTAAGAAACAGAAAACAAATAGAATATATGTCTTGCCTTAAGGAACTTACAAAGTAAGATGGGAAATTTTGCCACACAAACAACATAAAACATGATTAAATGTTCAATAATTAAATGCTAAAATGTGAAGTATGTTATAAATGAAGTTAAGTAAAGATAACTTCAGTAAAGAAAGCTAGTGGAAGTAGAATTTGAAAAATGAATAGGTAGAAAGGAAATAAGGAACCAGGGAGGAGAATAACACAAAAATAGAGACACATGTAGGATAAAGGAAGGTTCACTTTCACTTTTAACCAATCAGTATTTGCTGATTTGGTTTCATAATTTTATCACAGAATAAGTTTAGACCTTAAAAGGATTTTAGAGACCATTGAGTAAAACAACCTCATTTTACTAATAAGAAAAATGAGCTGCAAAACAATTCAAGTATCAAGTTGCTAAGTGTCACATAGTATTTAAAGCAGCATTTGAACCTAAGCCCTTCCACCTCCAAATCCACTTTTTTCACCAATTTTTTGTTGTTTTGTAGAGTTTTCACCCTATACTATCCATGTTTTGCCTGTGGGGGAAAAAGTGCTTTTGTTTATAGATTATCTTACCTTGTGAAACCCAACACATCAGCTTCTTGGGCAGTGTCATCGGAATGCTGGAAGCTACATTCCTACTGAACCAACAGGGGAAAAAAGGCATTCTATTACCACACTCCACACACTATGAAGTATGTTCCTTTAATGGCACAGTACTATGAAAACATTGCTTTTAAAAGTAGATTGTTTCAGGTGAAATGCCCTGATGAGTGAAGATCTATAGACAGAGAATTCCATTTTGATATTCTCTCACTAAGAAAGATATAAAATCCAAATTCTTAAGCTAAAAACTTTTCCTTCAGAAAACCACAGATGTGGTATATATCATACTTCAGAGCTTTACAGTTGGCCTCTCAAAGGGTTAAGAAGGAAGTCACTGTGAGCTGTACTGCTTGCCAAAAACATTTGTAGAGTAATGAATGTGAACATGGAAGCATCTGTTATTTCTATTCATTATTGTCAGTGAATTAGATATTAACATTTTGAAAAAAAAAATTCCTTTAACTGTTTGCCGATGACTTAGAATTCTGGCTGTTACCCTTGCTCAAGCTCCCTGTTTTTGATGGATCAAAGTATATAAGAGTAGGCTCCTCTTTGGTCCTGTTCCTAACTGTGCACTTCAAAACCACATCTCTTCTACTGCCTCATCCTGGAACTTTACTTAGCACCTGAGATCCCCTTACCCTAAAATATCTTGTCATGACTATGGTCTGTTTAACCTTGGTATATCCCTGGAAAGAATACCCTCTCATTCCCCACACACACCATCTTCCATTGGTGAGTTCTTCCTTAAAACCTCTATTTTGAAAACCCTGCCTTCTTTCCTCTTCCAATCAGTTCCCCAATTTTCTAAATTTCAAAATCATGTCCCTACTCTGGATTATCTTCATGCAGCTCCACATACAGACACATTTACACACATCCCAGTTGCATTACCAGAATGAAAGCAGTGAAAAATCATTTGAACCCTAGAATCATCTCTCTAACTGTTCAGATCTATTTTGCAATTTATTTTCCTATGGAATCCTAATGCTGACCATTACAACGATGTGCCCTTCTTTCTTGTGATACTAAATACTTTTCTCATTTCGCCATCATTCTGCATTTCTTGCGGTATAGGATACAAAGAAGAAAAAGAAAAGAAAAGAAAAGAAAAGAAAATACTCTCTTCCCTCACAGAGAATTTATTCTGCTTGAATCCTATAGTTTTATTTCAGAGAAATAAAATTTCACATCTGCTTATTATATCTAAATTTCTTACAAAACATTTCTAAAAATTAACCTCCAAAAAAACCCTAATATTACAGCTTAGTTGCAAAAAAGGCAAAATGAGAAAAGCTTTGCAAGTGACTAGAAATTAGTGAATTACTGAACAAATTGTAATTGAATATTATTGCATAAGAAATGACAAAAATGATAGATTCAGAGAAACATGAAAAAACTTGTTCAAATTGAGGCAAGTAATATGAGCAGACTCAGAAGAATGATTTATGCAGTCATAATAATAATATGAAGGGAAATGACTTTGAAAGACCTCAGAACTCTGACCAAAACAGCAAATAATAGTGACTTCAAACTATGATGATGAAATAATATGTCTCATCTCTTGACAGAGAAGTAGTGGTTCTGAGAGTTAGAATGAGGTATGGATTCTTTGAAATGACCAATATGATGATTTTTTGTTGTTGCTGTTGTTATACTCTATATATTTGTTTTAAGGGATGACTTGAGGAGAGAGGAAAAAAGATGAGAAAATAGATTAGTGGATAAGTGAAGGGAGAGAGAAGCATTAATAAAACATTTTAGAAGAAAAAAATGCAGGAGACACAAATAGAGTAGTTTTGTTACAACCATGACAAATTTAATATATTTGCCTTTTTAAAAATAAACTGTTTTAAGAATTTACAAATACACTATTGAGTTTTTAGGTATTAAATACTTATGTTGGTTAATGATTAGGCTCATAATAAAAAGTTTTAATTAAAAAAAATTACCAGAATGTCTTTAACAAAAGCCATTTGTGAAAAAAAAAAATATTGTTTTCATATTAGCCAACTATCAAATAATGTAGTAAGTCAGTTAAGCTTGTAACTGTAATAAGTCATATTAATAATTATTAAGATTAAGAAAAAATAAATTTTAAATTACTTTTTATAATCATTTTAATTTATAATGGGATCAAGAAAACAGTCAAAATATAAAATAAATATAAAAAAGTATTTTTATTTTCACTCTAACTTGCTTGAGAACACTCCATTGATTATGCTTTTGTAGTTAGTTGTCTAACTAAAGTAGATAAAGCTAGAATAGACTTTAGGTATACCTAAGTGCTCTAATTTATACTGATTTCAATCTTTTTTTTTTCAGTTTTAATTTTCTGATTTAATTAGTTCCCTAATTAGAAAGGGTTAAATTAATTAACCTCATTATTTACTATATATTTAATGATTCATCCTCTACTGGGATTTATTTAATTTTCAATAATTAGTTAGCTTATGACAAGAGGGAGAATTGTCAAATTCTGCATTTATTGCTTTATGATCAGTAAAATAGTTGGATAGATTAAAGGATCTTTTAGGTGAGGTGTCATATACTAGAAGGGTTATTTCCCAATCGTTTTAAAGTAAGTACATGTACCATATAAAAATGTATTAGTATTAACAATTTATTTCTATCAATTAGAACTCAGTGGATGAGATGTTTTATTAAATTGAAAAGGTTAAGAGATATTCTAGGGAAAAATGGAGAATTCATATTAAAAGCTAACACTACAATTATTTTATTTTAGTGAAAGAATATAAATATAACTTTGAAATATTTCACATATATGCAATACCATAAATCTGACTCTAATTCTTCATTATGATATGGAAATAACTTGTATTGAATGAACCAATCAATTAATTAAAAGCATTTATTAAGTGCGTGTTAAGTGCTGGGGATAAAAATACCCAAACTGAGCAATCCTTGTTCTCAAGGAGCCCAAATTCTAAACAGGGAAGATAACACATATAGGATATAGATGACCAGGGAAGGAAGCTGTCCACTGGGACAGATGAGTGGTTCAATGAAGTTCATCCATTAATGTACCCTTTTCAGAGACTTGGAGTATTGATGTGATTAAAGTTTTCTAAGCAAGAGAAAGAAATAAAGAGTGATGCTGGGGAAAGGAGACCATGCTTGGAGACAAGTGGGAAAATGTCAAAGGTTATGCCATCACATAGACCTAATCTAATTTAAGGGTAACTTAGTACTAGAAAAAACATTTGTTGGATGTTGACATTTTTTTCAGCCATGGTCATTCACAAAGACAAATTAAGGCTTCTAGGGTTTTTAGCTCTCTATTGGGGAGGCAGTATGCCATGAATCAATGAAATCATGGATGCCTGAAGTACTGAAGTAAAATCCCTTTCACATACTAAACAATGTGGAACAAGTGTGAAAAAGTGGAACAAAGTGGAACAGAGTGCTGAATCTGGTGTCAGGAAGATCTGAGTTCAAATTTAGCTAGAGACAATCACTAGTAATGTGACCCTGGAGAAGTCACTTAAGAATCCTGTTTGCCCCAGTTTCCTCATTTATAAAATGGAGATAACGATAGCACCTCCTTCTTGGTATTATCGTAAGGATCAAATCAGATAATGTTTGTACTTTGTAAACCTTAAAGTGATATATAAATGCTATTTTTATTTGCCAAAACCATAATATAGGATAAATAACATGTTAATATTTACTTGTTCCTATGTTTAGAAGAATTGCATGTTTAATCTGTGTTGGATTATTTGTTGTCTTTGGAAGAGGCTGGGGAGAATTAGAACACAAGGATTTGTAAAGATGAATGTTGAAAGCTACCTTTGCATATATTTGAAAAAATAAAATACTATTAAAAGGGGGGGGGAGTTTTACTTTTTCCTATATTCTGTTATAATCTAAGTTGATTTTACATATTCTATAAACATGCCACATGACTGTAAAATAATACCATATTTTCATATAACTTAAAGAAATCCATCTTATTACTTTATGAGTATGTATTATATATACATTGCTCATTGTAAAGCAAAGTTCATGGAAATATGTAAATTCAGATCCTTTCCCTAACATGGATATTGATAATAAAAATACCCAGAAAACTTCTCTATGTACTTTATATCATGTGATGCAACAACCCTGTCACACAGCATTTACAGGTGGTCAAAATACCCATTCTACCGATGAGGGAGGTTGTTTATGATTGTCCACATCTCGTGATTTGCAAGTACTAGAAACTAGGTTTGAACCTCAGTTTCTCTTGATTGCAAGTCTAATGCTCTTCCATTGTAGCATGAGTTCATTCCCATAGTGTATAGTACTGTCAACAAGCCTTTATCAAGGCTAAAACATAAGACTAAAAAGAATTTACCCCCTTTCTTCTGATCCTGATTTGTCAATAACTAGAATTCAACTCGCCATTTCCCACTCAGATGATATTCTGGCTTCCATTATCCCTAGAAATTGACTCAAATACAGTTCTCCAGATCATTTCCCACCCCACCTATAGGATATTTTTAATGTTGTCTTCTATTAGATTGTTAGCTTCTTAAGGGTATGAACGATTTCAAACCTTTATATTCCTAGCACTTAGCACTGTGCCCTAGCACTTAGCACTGTGCCTGAGTTATATAGCAGCCTTAATATTTATTGACTATTGGTTGTTAATGATCTGGTCTGTAGCCAAAGAAATCTTTTTAATTTTGCATTAAAAATTATAACTCCCCCCACCAAACGAATAAAAAGTGAGCTAAGTAAAATGTGTTTGGGTGACCTGAATAACAATTTCTTGAGTTATTAGTTATTCATGTGGCTGCAAATTATACTATTTTGCAAGCACTGACTGCCACATAGTAAGGGTTTGATAAAGGCTCATGGGAGTGCTATGCACTATGGGGATTTTAAAAATAGAAGAAAAAAAAATGCCCTCAAGAAGCTTATAATCTTTTGAAAAGTCAAATGACCAAACAAAATAAGTCTTTGAGGAACTAGTGTGTGACCCTCATTTGAAAATAATATGCCAAATTAGAGTAAAGTACCTCACCTACCTTATGTCCATGTTGTTTAGTCCTGTCAGATTCTTAATGAAGAGCACAGCATGCCTACACTGCCCATGGGATTTTCTTGGCAAAGACACTGAAGTAGTTTGCCATTTCCTTCTTTAGTGGAAAATGAAGATTAAATGACTTATCCAAGATCTCACAGCTAGGAACTGAGGCCAAATATAAACTCTGATCTTCCTGACTCCTGCACAAACCTTCTAGCTTATTGTTAAATATGTTGTTAAAGACTAAATGAACATGTTATACACAACAAATACTCTAGCAGTTAAAAGAAGGGATATTTGTGTAAGTCACATTATCAGAGAAGACTTTATAAAAGAAGCAGGCTGATGAACAAAGGGGAAGGTGAAATTTGGAGAGGAGAACATTCCAGGAGATTAATGTGATTTGGTTGGAATATAGGGAGATGCCCCTTGGTGATGGTAGATGAATCATGATGAGGGCTAACAGGAGAAGTTTAAGTGTGAATGGTGAAGAGAATGCAGATGTGAGCAGTGTGATAACCTGCTAGACATTCTTATTTTTAAAAAATCTAAAACAACTGTGCCATAGACACGCTAAGTTTAATTTATTTAGAAAATGTATGGGAAAGGCAACTCATTAAGCACTTTGCTTAAACCATTCCCCCAAATGTACTGGTGGTCAAAAAACTCAAAAGAGATGTTACAAACTATTAGCCACAATACAAGAGACCCTCTCAACTCCCTCAAAATTAGAGAAATACAAATCTAAATGACTCAGAGGTTGTAAATCATTCCTAAAAAATGAACAAAAATAACCAAAGAGGGAATTATTGGAGGGGCTATGGAAAAAACACACTTTTGGCAGGTAACCTGTAAATTTCCACTCTGGAAAACAATTTGTTATTATGCCAATAAATGAGTTAAATGTCCCTTTGACCAAGGGATTTCATTCTGGTATATGTCTCAAGGAGAAGAAAGGCAGAAGAATCTATATGAAATTATTTATAGTATCACTTTTTTGGAATAATAAAGAATGGTAAGCAAAATAGATGGCTATCAATTAGAAAATAAGTCAACAAATTGAGATACATGAATACAATGGAATATTACTTTGCTCTAAGAAATAATGAATCTGAAAAATTCAGAGAAGCAGATGAATAAGAGGCCTTCAAGGCCCTTTTTTCTTTTTCTTTCTTTTTTTTGAGGCTGGGGTTAAGTGACTTGCCCAGGGTCATACAGCTAGGAAGTGTTAAGTGTCTGAGAGAGTTCAAATTAGAACTCTGCTCCTCCGGAATTCAAGGCTGGTGCTCTATCCACTGTGCCACCTAGCTGCCCCCAGAGAAGCAGATGAAAAGAGGAGTGAGGACAGCAGAACTAGGAAAATAGCTTAAACAATTATTATAACTATGAAAACAGAACCAAAAAAAAAAAAAGTGTAACCAAACCCTGGATAAAGGCTAAACTTTACCCAGGGGAAGAATTGATAAAATTACTTTCATCCTTTCTTTGCAGACTTGGAAAAAGATAAGTGGAAATATTACTTATATTGTCAGATGTGATTGATTTATAGTTGTTTTTTCTAAACTACTTTTTTCATTTGTTACAACAGATGTTACAATGGATATATATGAGGGATATATATGGAAATGAAAGTGATGTAAAAACAAAAAATAAGGCAAAATAAAATGTGTTCTGTTTAGCCATAGCAATAATAAACATGGTGTCTAGCAGAGTTGTTGAATATACTTTCTTTTTAACTCATCCTCAGACAATGCAGATCACCAAGTACCTAAAGACAACAAAAAGTTAAGTGATTTTCTCAGTTATTTATTACAGCCAGTATGTTTGGAAGGTGTAACATGAACCCAATTTGTTCCAAATTGGAGACTGACTATCTATTCTGCCATTTTCCTCTTTAAACATGTATTACATATTCAAGAAGTTGTGAATTAAGTACATTGTGATATCTTTTGTTTTCAACTAAAAGAACCATTTATAGGTATAAACGAGAAGTAATCATTTTTATTGAAGTTGCCAATTACTGCCCACAAAGTTTGAGTGCAGTAGGGGACCTTAGAAATCATTTAGTCCAACACTTTTGTATTACAAATGAGGAAAGTAATCCCTTAGAGAGTTAGAACCTTGCATAAGATCACATGGTGAGTTAATAGCAGAATTGAGAACTGGAACCCAAGATTTCCAACTCCCAGTCATGTTCTTTTTACTTCACGATTTAGCCTCCAAGAGACTCAAGAGATCAATCTGAATGCTTGACCGATAAGAAAACAGGGGAATTGGGGCTAATTAATACTAATCATATCTTTGAGATCCATGGAGGAAAGGGCCTCAAAGTAAGTACAAACTATCATTATAAGTAATATTTTTCAGGATTTTTGAGAGGAAATTTAATGAAAGAGTCAGAACTATATGTAGCTCCTGGCCGCTAGGATTTTCATCTTAGTCATGTAATTACGGTGCTTCCCCCCAAATAATCATAAGATTTCAGTTTGTGATACTCAGTGGGGCACAGTGACAACTGCTGAGATTTGATGGAGCTGTTTAATTTAATACCTTCTTAATAAACCCAGAACAGGTGAAAAGGAATAAAGCATTAATGAAATTTGTTCATAATATTCAAATAAAAATGCCTGTCAGTTATAGTGATCCTTCAGAAAACAAAATAGGGTTAATATAAAAAGGCTAGGTAATTTAGCATCTACCAAAAGAAATGGAGATGTTTTACATAGGTACATTTTCTAATAGTATTAACAGAATCTGATGCCTTATTGAAGCAGGGAAGTAATCCTAGCTTCTCAAAGACTATACACAAAGAGTTTAAATTTTGGCAGTTTCTATCAGGGTAGAAATGATTCAAATAATGGTCTCAACAAGAGAATAGCCAGATAGACAGACAGACAGATATATTTTTACAGTTCCCGTCTAACTAAATACAGAGAGGTTTATCACCAATACGCTGGCCATTCAATGATGAATTCTATAACAATCCTTGAAACAAAAAAAATTACAAAATAACCTTTGGTCCTTTAGGGTAGCCTTTTACACTTTTGTTATTGTTGTTGTTGAGGCAATTGGGGTTAAGTGACTTGCCCAGGGTCACACAGCTAGGACATGTTAAGTGTCTGAGGTCACATTTGAACTCAGGTCCTCCTGCCTTCAGGGTTGATGTTCTTTTACATTTTTTTTTTTTAAATAACAATGTCTGAATGTCCAAAAAAGGGCAAAGAATCCCAAGAATCACATCCTTTTTTGATTACCCTATAAACACTAACTTAGCTTAGTAGACTTTCTAAATATTTACCCAGTGATCAATAAGCAGACATACTCCTGGAAAATCCAATCACATCAGTCTTATGTGACATTCTTGTCAGAGCCATGACTGAGAATTCAGGGCGTGTAGGGATGAGGACAATGCAAGGTCAGCCTGTACTTGGATCACTGCTGATCTGGTTGTCCCCTGTAACATCGTTCCCAGTATAAGTAGTTCAAGGATGCCCCAATACTCTAGGTTGGGCAAAGTTGTCCCAGCCCAGCAGTGGAAGGAACTGGACATAAGGAAGAAGCGTATCAATGATAACCATCCTTGGAAATTGGGAGCCTTAGAACAAGAGTGGGATCTTTTCTCACTTCTCAGTGCTGAAATCCTACATTCTTTATCTTTAAGACAATCCTCTAAATCTTGTAGTCCTCTGTGGAGTCAACCTGCCATGACTGAAAAAGGGAGAAAATGTGCCCACACTATCCTTTTTATCCACACTATCTCTGGAATAAAGCAGTGGGTACAGTGGATAGAGTGCCAAGCCCGGAGTCAGAAGATCTGAGTTCAAATCCAGCTTCACTAGCTGTGGACCCTGGACAAGTCACTTAGCTCTTTCCCCATCTGTAAAATGAGCTGGAAAAGAAAATTGCAAAGCACTCCAGTATTTTTGTCACAAAAACCCCAAATGGAGTCACAAAGAATCAGACATGACCGAACAACATACAAAAACAACAGCCTTGTGCTAGTTACAGCTCTGATTCAGGCTATAAATAAAACTTTAAGAGAAAAGGATATTTCAGCTAAATGGTAAGATGACTCAGGATTCCTTCTTGGAGAGGCAGATAGAGAAGTTGGCAGAGTTAGTTTTATCATTCATCCAAAAATAATGAGGAATGTCATTTCATAAGACATCTGATCACCTAGTATAGCAAAGCTGATGATGAGCTTTGTAAAGGCATCCATGAAGATAACTGCAACTTAGGTGCCAACACCTCTTGTAGAGGACAAGGAGATAGAGTTATTCTTTGCAGGACTTGACAATATCCTTCTAAATTAAATCTGTATACATTTTAATATTCATTCACTTCAATTTAAAGTTGAGCCTAAGAGTAATTAGTAAAAACTGCTAGAAAATAGGGGGCAGGATTAAAAAAAAAGAAAAAAGTCTGAATCCAAAGAAACTTCTCATTTGTATAAGATGGATATTTTTTCCAAGAAGAGATTTGGAAGGTGCTTGACATAATCAACACCAAATGGTAAATAATAATAAATATGGGCAGGAAATGCCCATGTAGATCATTTTAAAATTAGCTGTTTTTGTAAGATCAATCTATTTACTCATTACCGCCAACATTAAAGATCAATTTTAAACTTCCACATGAAATGTTATGATTCCAATGTCTTTCTATCCATGGGTCATTTTCATTTTCAGTAATTTCTTGTAAGTTGTTTTAATTATACACTATGCCTTTTTTGTTATTTTATTCTTTCTTCCAGTATATTAATCTTGATCTTTGCTCCTTTAGTGATGCCCACATAACTCTCATATTAGTAACCAGGAATTTCCCATTAAATTTCCAGAAAAGAATTATTGTCCTAGATTTTCAAACAAACAAACCAAAACTTTCACTTCTTAGTGATCAATTTGTAAAATTATGTAATTGAAGCTTTGGTATATGGCTTTGTTTTCTCTTAAACTGCAGGTTTTGCCTTCTTTTGATAATCAGGAAAGGCAGGTCCTGTGAAGGGAGGTCCTACACAGAAAAAAGACCATCCTGAACTCCACAGTTTTGTCTAGGATTGTCTAAGCTCTAATTTTCTTCTTTCATTTCACGTAGCAATAGGACAGGAGCCTACAAACAAGTATTACAAACTGATGAACATTACAAAGTGTAAAACTCATGATCCAAATTGAAAATAAGTTAATGTAACATATTAGGTAACTCCTTTTTAGATTAATCTCTGGTCTGGCTCACAGACTGTCAGGTCAGAGGGTTCCACAACAGAGGTAGCTACAATGCCCTACTGATATGGAGGAACTATCTGATACTCAACTATAGCTACTAAGTCCCAACACTGGTGTTTTCCCTTTAAATAAATCAGCTAAAATGATAACATTAACTCAATGATAAAACAGTTAATGGGTACCTAGGTGTTGCTATGGTGCATAGGGTACTGGCTCTGGAATCAGGAAGATTTATCCTCCTGAATTCAAATCTGGCCTCAGACACTTACTAGTTATGTGATCCTGGGCAAGTCACTTAACCCTGTCTGCTTCAGTTCCTCATCTATAAAATAAGTTGGAGACGGAAATGGCAACCATTACAGTATCTTTACCAAGAAAAAAAAAACAAAAAACCTTCAAATGTGGTCACCAAGAGTCAGACAGGACTGAAAACAACTGAATAATAACAAAATATTTACTAAAAAAGAAAGAAAGAAAGAAAGAATAAAGCAAAAGCAAGAATTATTATAACAGTCCACCACAAATCTGGGTCACACTCTCCTACCAAGGTATTGAGAGCATAAACTTACAGTAACCTAGCAGAAAGTCATATCAGTAGGGAAACCCACGTAATTGGGGCATTTCCCAATTCTGGACTACAAGACTTAATGTCTTTCATTTCCTCAGGGTATGCACCACATGTCACTTGCTGGAGTAGCCTCAAATAAATTCTTCCTTCTTATTTGATTTTACTGTTTGCTGTTTGAAGTTGCTGGGTTGAATGCACACAGACAGCTTTTTCAGCAGCCGATTCCTCCCCAGGTCATCAATCACAATATAACCATTTCTTTTTTGATGCAACATAATACTCAATATACCTAACACTTTCTGGTTTGTGAGGCAGCATGGTATAGTGGTTGGAGTGCTGGAATCAGTTAGAACTGGAAAAGAGAGAACAAAATTAACCAATAGAGATTGGAACTAACTGAGGGAGTTATACATGTTCTTATGTTTCCCTTCTTATCAAATGGCCAATATAGTTTCACATCAATAGATCTATTGATTTACTACTACTGGAGTCACTCTCAGTGATTTCTGAAATCACATAGAGACTGAAAGACACACTGCAAGATTGAAGAACAAATGTAATGATTTACCAAATAAAAAGCAAAAAAGTTGAGTCTGCAACCTTCATGTCAAAATGCTTGACATTATCTTTGTTAGCATTTTAGAATTTATTTTCAAAGGGATAATTAATGAGCATCTTTTTTTTTTTTTTTTTTTGAGGCTAGGGTTAAGTGACTTGTCCAGGGTCACAAAACTAGGAAGTGTTAAGTGTCTGAGAACACATTTGAACTCTGGTCCTCCTGAATTCAAGGCTGGTGCTCTATCCACTGCGCCTCCTAACTGCCCCCATTAATGAGCATCTAGAAAAAGAAGTGGTGCTCATAAGAAACCCAAACAATTTGATCCAGAACAAGTCATGCCAGATAAACCTCAGTGACATTTTTTTTTTTGGATTGTTATTAGATTGGTAGATGGTAAAATGTCCACATTTTTATATTCAGTAGTCAAGTGTCTCATCTGCCTATATGATTAGACTTAGCCAACAAAATCAGTGGAAAATTGACAATTCACTTTATCATTCTGTTTGGGACTAGGATATTAGAATGTTGAAACTAAACTACTTTTTCATTGTTTAAAGTTATGTTTGGATTTCCTAGACATTTTTCTGGGTCTATAGGCCAGTTTTGTTTTTGTGGAACGAGAAATAAGATTTTATGATTTCATAGGCAGGTTGCCCATATAATAGATCTACCTTCTTTTTCCAAGTATGAATGTAAAGGCTTAGGATCTAAAATGTTCTCTAAATATTTATCTATCTGTAAAAGATTCAGAGTAAAAAAATAAAGGAATAAAATGGAGTTTCTTGTTTCACATCATGAGGTAATTTTATGTTAACAAATGATGAAATTAAAAACAAATTGAATAAAAGTTTTGTTGAATAGAAGCATGGACTATAATTTGATTGTACTGAGGACCTGATACACTGAAGGCTATTATTAATCTTGGTTAAATGATAGGCGTTTTATTCCAGGAAATTTTAATATGGAGAAAAAAATTATTCAGTTATAAATTATTGTAGACAAGGAATAACCATAGGCACTTATTATCTATGTGATCTTGAACAAATTATTTAACATCCTTGGGTCTCAATTTCCTTGACTGCACAATGATAGGATTGGACTGAATAATGTCCGAGGTACTTTCCAATGTTAGGTCTATGAAAACTCACCTCTAGGTCAGATGACTAGCAAGATATGTTTGTTTTTATTACTGCTTCAATGCTCTTTTTCTTGGAAACCAGAGTTGATCCATACTGAGAAAGCAGCCTTCCTTCTTCAGGAAGAGGCACAGATTTCAGTAGCTCAAAACTTTCCAATCAAATCAAAAGTGAGAAGTAAGGATGAAGTGGAAGTAACTTATACCCTGGTAGATTTGTGATTTTCTTTTTCTTAAGCAATGGTGCCATTTAGTATTTTTATCCTTCTGTTTTAACTGACTTTCTGACTGAAACAGTATAAATTCTATTATGAGATAGAAGAATGGTCCTCTTCTTAGATCATCACTCCCCAGGAAACATGAATACATCTAGTCTCTTACAAAATTCAAAATCATCAAGATCAAGAATTTTATGGTCATCAATGGTAATAATTTATACACCAACCATTACAGGCAATCTGTATCCCAGCATTTATCAGCCTCCTTCTAATACCTTTCTGACCAATGAGGAACCAATATTCCTTTCCAGTAAATTAGATGAACTCAGCATTAAAGACATTGACTTACAGTTATTTCTTTATATCATTTAGCAGTCTGCTATAACAGCTAGTTACCACTCTGGTGAGACTCTCATCACCTCATGTCTAATCTATGCAAAAATCTACTGTAGAAATTCTTAAAATTAAATGTGAGATTAATTAAATTGAATGTAAAAAAACATTGAATTAATAAAACTAGAAGTTGGTTTTATGAGAAATAAATAATAAAATAGATAAATCATTAGTAAATAAGATCAAAAAAAGGAGAGGAGAAAACCAAGTTAGTAGTATCAAAAACAAAAAGGGTGAATATATCACTAATAAAGATTAAATCAAAGGAATTTTAGGAATTATTAAAATGTAACCAAAAATAAACAAACAACTAAATAGGGGAAAATAGGTCTACTGACTGATATCGAATTTTTTCCTGATCTGTTCTATGTCCTACACAATTGTCAATGGGATTTATTTTTTAGCAATTTATTATTGGAATTATGTCCAAAGAGTTATTAAACTGTCTACATCCTTTGGCCCAGAAATACTACTACTGTCTTTTCCAGGATGGTTAGGGGGAAATGGAAAAGAACCTATATGGTCTAAACTATTTATAACCATTCCCTTTGTGTTACAAAAAGCTGCACATTTAAGAGATGCCTGTCTGTAGGGAAATGGCTAAGCAAGCTATAGTTTATGATTGTGAAGGAATACTGCTGTGTTGTGAGAAATAACATGATCTTCCTAAAATATAACCTGACCATATCACCTCCATTTTGCTCTGTTTGGCTACCTTTCCAGGTTTCTTACATTTTACTTCCTTCAAGTAGTCCACAATCCAAGGACACTGATCTCCTTGACGTTCCTCACAAAAGACCATTTTTCTACTCTGCTGTCTTTTTACTGACATTCTAACCATACCAGCTCTCCTTCCTCTTCTGAGTTTCTTGACTTCATTCAAGATGCAGAGCTAATCTCAGCTTCTGTCAGAGACCTTTGCCAGCTTCTTCATCCCTGTCTTCATTCTTCCAATTAATGCCTTCCCTCTGTGATCACTTTCCAATATGCTTGTTTGCATGTCATCTCCTCCATTAGGATGTAACTGTCTTGAGGTCAAGAAAGTGTTTTTTTCCCTTTCTTTGAGTCCCTAGCATTTAGCTCAGTGCCTGGCAATAATAATTAATTTGCACCAAATTAATTTTTGTTGACTAACAACTGACTGAAGGAATATTTGATTGTTTAACATTTAAATCCATGTGAGGAAAGGCTTAATTCTCTCCAAAATATGTTTGAAAGTTTCAAAATAGGAAATTTGTTCTTACATAGCCTGAGGGGATAGTTTCTCCATCCATAAACTCTTATCTCTATACTTCTTCCAAAGACCTTTTCTTCAATATCTGTATCCATGTTTATCTCCAAATGTCCCTAAACTTTGTTTTGCATTATTCTGGTGTATCTTGGAATAAAATTGCCCCACTACAATGAATTCTGTTTTCTTGTAAAACAATTCTTTATTTATTCTTCAGGAGCTTTAGCCAATTTACATATCATCTCATGTATATCCACATCACATGTACCAGTTAACAAGTATCTTATGGATTCATCCCATTGAATACTAACAAATGCTCTCCAGCCTGATAGATAATTCAGCTGAAGCAAAGTGCCCCATTTCCCAGTGAGTAGCTTACACAGTCTGATTTTACTAGGATATAAATATTGGCATTATTGTCAGGAATAGATCTGAGAAAAATCTAGATATTGATGAATAATGGGGAAATGACTGTTGTTAGTCTATGAGAAATTTAGATTTCTCATTTGTTGCTATATGTTAGAGTAAAGTCAAAGGGATTATGAAATGTATTCCTGGCTTTCAAGAATAGGGAATATGTTTATAATGGAAAATATAGATATTCATTAAAAGAGAAAGGAATTTCTTAATAGGTCAGTTCCATTTGTGGAATTCACAACAAAGAAAGCATTAGTATAATTAAACCAGTACAATTAAAATTGCTTCTTTTTGCTAATTGCCAGCTTAGAATTGTCAGAATAGAAGCAAACCCCACAAACCTCAAAGCTCAGAATAAACTGAGAGGGTAGCCTAATTTTCTGGACCAACTCCTTCTTGTAATAGACTATTTCTCTTCTAGAGGTGTTGTCCTCTTCTGTCCAGCACATTCTTAAAACTCCCCTTGCATAGAATTTCCTATATTGGAAACTTACCATTTTCTATGTAGTTTACACCTACTCCTTTTGACATTCAGGGTGGGAAGCTAATCAGATATATAGGAAAGAGAAAATCCATTCTCCAAATAAATAGCTGTAAAATGCTTGGCCTTCAACTGTACTATTGTTACTTTGTTATGTGGGACTAACTCAAGCATTTCTATATGAAATTGGGGAGAAATAGTGAGAGCTTGGCCTCAGGTATGAGCATTAGGTCTGGAGAGCATCTCCCATCATTATTGATTCTCACTTCTTTTCATATGATCACATAAAGGAAGGATTGGTGAAGTTATAGATATAATTGGCCTGCGGAGCACTGGTTCTTGTCTCTTTAGTCCTAATATATTATTGCTTCTTCTGTCCATACTCTTGGTTATTTCAAGTTAAACCCCTTCCCTTGTGCAAGGGAAAATAAACCAGTAACAAGCCTCTTTCTTTTAGCATTATTGATTGACTTTTTCTAGGAAAATCTCTAAGAAATAAATGCAAAGAAGAAACCTCTTAGCCTTGAATGCTAACTAATATCTTTTAAATTATTTTGATCCAGAAGAATACCCTTATGGGGATATTCTTTCCAAGTTGAAACAAAGATTCCTCGTCTGATCTCCAGAATTGGGTGGTTTTCTTCATTCAGGGATACAGTAAGCTTCCTGTGAGCCAACATGCAACCAAAACAGGAGAACCCCTCTTTTATTGTCCTCTATCATTAGACTCCCCTGATGCTTCTCTCTTCTGCAGAGATTTAGAGATTTGAATCATGGTGACTCACTAGTAAATGTCAACTTTGAACTAGTAGTTTCTTCCTTTATACCTTTAATTTAGATTCCTAAACCAAACCATTCTCCAATTGATAAATGGTCAAGGGATATGAACAGACAATTCTCAGATGATGAAATTGAAACTATTTCCACTCATATGAAAAAGTGTTCCAAATCACTACTGATCAGAGAAATGCAAATTAAGACAACTCTGAGATACCACTACACACCTGTCAGATTGGCTAAGATGACAGGAACAAATAATGATGAATGTTGGAGGGGATGTGGGGAAACTGGGACACTGATACATTGTTGGTGGAGTTGTGAAAGAATCCAGCCATTCTGGAGAGCAATTTGGAACTATGCCCAAAAAGTTGTCAAACTGTGCATACCCTTTGACCCAGCATTGCTGTTATTGGGATTATATCCCAAAGAAATACTAAAGAGTGGAAAGGGACCTGTATGTGCCAAAATGTTTGTGGCAGCTCTTTTTGTAGTGGCTAGAAACTGGAAGATGAATGGATGTCCGTCAATTGGAGAATGGTTGGGTAAATTGTGGTATATGAAGGTTATGGAATATTATTGTTCTGTAAGAAATGACCAGCAGGAGGAATACAGAGAGGCTTGGAGAGACTTAAATCAACTGTTGCTGAGTGAAATGAGCAGAACCAGAAGATCACTGTATACTTCAACAACAATACTGTATGAGGATGTATTCTGATGGAAGTGGAAATCTTCAACATAAAGAAGATCCAACTCACTTCCAGTTGATCAATGAAGGACAGAAATAACTATACCCAGAGAAGGGACACTGGGAAGCGAATGTAAATTGTTAGCACTACTGTCTATCTACCCAGGTTACTTATACCTTTGGAAGCTAATAATTAATGTGCAACAAGAAAATGGTATTTACACACATATATTGTATCTAGGTTATATTGTAACACATGTAAAATGTATGGGATTACCTGCCATCGGGGGGAGGGAGTGGAGGGAGGAAGGGGATAATTTGAAAAAATGAATTAAAAAAAAAAAAAAAGAAGTGATATGCCAGGAAGAACAGAAGACTCCCAGCTTTATGGGGGGGGAAAAAAAAAACAAAAAACAATTGCTCAATGACCACCATTCCTCTAAGGAAGAATGTACCCTGGCCACATGTGAGCTGTATAAGTGATGCTGCCATTCCAGTGTATGAACTGGCTCTGTGGAAAGGCTCTATGTGTAAGGAAGGAGGAAATTATCAAATTAGGATTCAGGCTTTTTCTCTTTTGTTTCTTCATTGAGTCCCCAGCTCCTGTGGAAGATCAGCCTAAGAAAGACATGACTGAGATTAAACCTAATCCTCAGGGCACATGATATGGTCTTGGGTAGGACCCCAGACAACTAGGAAAATCCAATCTATACTAATTCTTGTTCTGAAGAAAGGAGCCCCTGCCCTTGTACCCCTCCATTAGAGTTTAGCGTGACCCAGCTCATGAAGGAAAAAATCAACCACAGTGGTATGGATGGAGATGGATTTCCCTGTCCAGATTGCTGGAGGCAACTGAGTCTCACAATTAAATCACATTCTGGTTTGCCTCATCGTTAAATCCACCGATCAGAGTTGATTTTGAATTTTCATGGGATTTCCTTTTCAAACTTTTAAATTTTCAGGCTCTCCATGTCTTTTGTTTTTGGTTGCCAAGAGAAACCATTGACCATCAATTTACTCTTTTAACAAACCCAATTAATAAATTGATCATTAATTACACAGAAAAAAAAAAATTAGATTCCTAGTCATCAGAAAGCAGTCTTGAATATAACGAAAGCAGCTGTAATGAATTGGTGGGGCAGTTGTCTACAAATAAAAAAGTTCAAATAGTTAAGAAAGATCGAACAGACTCTAAAAGAAGGATAGACCATTTTTGTCCTTTACATTCTCTTCCAAATGAATTTGGGTATAAAGATGGCTGAACATGCATGAAGAGCAAAGTCAGTTCCAAGATAGAACTTCCTGATAGTAAGGAATGAAGGATAATGGAACTTTTTCCTCTTAAAAAATTACTCATTTAACCACCAGGTGGCATTAATAGCTATTAACTGGGGAGTTGCACACTCACTTTGGAGGTTGGAGCAGCCATTCCCTATGGGATGGAAGTGCAGAACACAGATCCTTGACATATCAAAAAAGAAAAAAACTCCAAAAGTTGTCTAATCCAACCCAGATTGGCAGAAAGAATACACTGTGGTCATAAGGCCTCTGCTAAAAGACTTTCTGATAGGTGGATCTTATTTATCAAGGTATATAATCTAGGTATTTTTTCCATTTTGGACTTTACCCAATTTCCTCCTTACATCAATCTAAATAACATCTCTAACTTCTGCCTATTGCTTCTATCTTGTTCTTTTGGGATCAACAAAGTAAATATTTGGAAGATTGTCTTGAAAAAAAGGATGAATGTGAAGTCTCCAGCCATGCCTATTCAGGGTAACTGCCCTAGTTCTTTCAGCCTATTTATTCTCTTATGGAATGGTTTTGGGTCTCCCTATCTTTAAACTCAACAAACATTTTTAAGTGCTCACTATGTTTCAGTTATTGGAACAGGGCAGCTAAGTCATACAATGGAGAGAGTACTATGCTTGGAGTCAGAAAGACTTGAGTTCAAATTTGGCCTCAGACATTTACAAGTTCTTCTACAAGTCACTTAACTTGTTTATCCCAGTTTCTTCTGGTTTAAAATGGGAATGATAATAGTACTTATCCCTAAAGTTTTTATCAATCAAATGAGATAATATTAATAAAGCACTTAGCACGATGCTCGGCACAGTAGACACTATGAAAATATTAGCTGTTATTATTTGTACAAGATTCTGAGAATACTAATAAAAATGAAACAATTACTGATCTAAAGAAGCACACGTTCTGTTGGGTGAAAACAACATGTACAAAAAGAAGTACATATATGCAAAGTAAACACAAAGTAATTTGGGGGAGAAAGTTCCCCACTGACAATGGGGAATTTAAGAATCTCGTATGGGAAGAGGCACTTGAACTGAGACCTTGAAGAAAGTTAAGCTTTACAGGAAAACATTTCAGTATTTTTAAATCATCCTTGTTGCTTTTTTGTAGGCATACTTTGGCTTGCCAAAGTTCTTTCTAACATGCCCATAAATATTGTTCTTATACCAAGATATCTGAATTTGAATTTTGACATATTCTTTCTTTCATCATTTCTTGCTTAGACTATTACAATAGCTTTTTTTTCTTTTTAAAATTTTTTATTTTATTTTTAATTTATGGAATAAAACAAACATTTTCATAATATAGTATTTAATTTTTTAAAAAAGATGATTGCAAATGAAACTGAAAATCTAACATAAACAACTTCCATATATATATTTTTATATACATATTATGTAAATTTCTTCTTTTTCCCCTGCTTTTTTTCCTTCCCCAATAACTTTCTCATTTCTAAAATGAGAAATTCTCCATCCATCCTCTGCATAATTTCCATGGTGACTTTACAAAGGCACCAATCTTAATAATGTCAGTAACCTATTTAATATATTATAATGGCTCCCTATTATCTCTACAATCAAATCAAAGTCTCTCAATTTGGCATTTAAAGCTCTTCATAGCTGGGCTCCAATCTACCTTTGAAATGTTTTTAGACTACTTCCTTTGACACTGTACAATGCAACCAAAGTGCCATTTCTCAAACATGATATACATCTCTTTTCTCTGTTCTTATTCACTGGTTATCCCATATGCTTGAAATGTACTTCATTCTGACCTCTGTCTTTAAGAATCCCTAATTTCCTTCAAAGCTCAATTTAAATACCACCTTTCTTTATGATCCCATATGCTGAAGACCTTTCCTAGTTTATTCTGACATTGTGAAAGTAGTTACTAAAACTTTTATGATCCTAATGGCAATTCCTTCATTTTTTTTTCTTTTTGGCTGCTTGCAAAAGCTCCTGTATTAAATTAATGATTTTTTTTTCCAGGTCTCTCTCTTCTGTAGCTCTTAGTTCTTATATAATAGTATTTTAAACTTAAAAAAAATACTCTTCTATAATTTCACCTAATGGTTCTTATTGGCAAACTTTTTTTGTTTTTAATTTTAATTTTTAACTTTTTATTTTTTTCTTTGAACTGAAGAAAGAATTGAAAAAATTCTTTAATTTTTATTCTTTGAAAATTGGAAAGGAGTTTATAAGGATTAACTGTTTGCATCCTAATGGAGGGAATGATAGAAGAATCCTTCTAGAATCCTAATGCTACACAAGGTCATAGAGGTAATCAAACAATAAAGAAAATTTAGAACTGATTTTCCTATGTTTTGGTAATACTGACAGAAGAAAGAAGAAAGAAGAGAGGAAGAAAAATGGGAGGAAGGATAAAGGGACTTATCTTATGTAATTGGATTATGCAAGTAGCATCCACATGAAGGTAGATTGAGTTTTAATTAATCTAAACTGGACAAAAAAAGAACACATGCATGTGTATGGACGCACACATACACACACACACGATTTGGCATAGGAATTCTCTAAACTCAAAAGGGATCCAAAAAGGAAGGGGAAAATGAGAAAAGTGAGTATAAGAAGGGAGATTCAAGAAGGAATTAATCCTAAGCCAAAAAAGACTCTAAATTTGGAGAAAGGATATTGAAAAGCAAGTTAAGAAGAAAGGAGTAAGAACTTACAATAAAAAATATGTGTATGGTAAAGAGAATAGGATAAAGTACACAGTTAGTCATCATAACTATGAATGTGAATAGAATGAATTCACCCATAAAATGGAAGAGAAAACAGAATGAATTAGAAAGCAAAATCTAACAATCTGTCTCATTTATTAGAAATACATATAAACCATAAAGAGACAAATAGAATTCAGAAAAAAAGGTTCAAGCAATATCAAGCCTCAGCTGAATACAAAAAAAAAGCAAAGAATAGCAATATGATTTCAAACAAGGCAACAACAGAAATAAATCTAATTAGAGATAAAAGGGAAGCTACATTTTGCTGAAAGATTATTGAAAATGAATAAATTTCAATTCTTAACATATATGCACTGAACCATAGAGCCTATAAATACTTAAAAGAAAAGTTAAATGAATTTACAAAAAGAGACAGACAACAAACTATTAATAGTGGGGATCTGAATGTAATTCTTTGTACCCTAGATAAATGTAACAAGAAGTTAAAAGCTTGCACAGAACATTAGAAAAGTTTGCTTTGGTAAACCATGATAAACTCATGATTATTGAATGAGAATTATTTTATAAGTATATATATATTTTGGGAGGGAAGTAAAAAGTACATAGTAGAGAACAAAAGAAAACCAAAAAGAAAGCCAAGAAAAGCTGGGTAGCTTTGAAAACAATATGCAGTATTTATTATATAGATTTTCTCGAAATAGAAATTTCATTGAATCCTCATGTTCTAATGTGTACATGGCAATTTTTTTCTTTTTTTCATTTTCATAAATCTTTAAAAAGTATATCTAGGGAGGATTCTGGGAAGATGGTAGAGTGGGTTGGTTACTTTCAAATTCTCTAGATTTCTAGAACAAATTTGCTTCTCAGGGTAAACATAAACTGGAGAAAAATCAAGAAGACTTGGGGCAGAACAAGGGAATGAAAAAAAAAGAACAGAATGTGAAACATTTTATAAGAAAAATGACAGATCTGGAGAACAGATCAAGAAGAGAAAAACATAAGAATATTTGAACTACCTGAAAGTTGTGACCAAAATTTAAAAAGAATCTCAACACAATAAGGCAAGAAATAATCTTAAAAAATTGTCCTGGAATCATAGAACATGAGGGAAAAGTAGAAAGGGAAAAAATACACTGATCACCACCTCAATGAGATCCTTTGTAGAAAACACATAGAAATATTACTGCCAAATTTAGAAACCCCCAGATTAAAGAGAAAATTTTACAAGAAACAAGAAAAAACAATGCAGATATACTAGAGCTACAATTAGAATTATACAGGACTTATCCACAGCCACAATAAAAGATTGCAAGTCCTGGAATCTATTTATTGACAATCAAAGAACTAGACCTGTCCAAAAATATTTTCTTGAACTGATAATTTGTTGTTACATATTTTGAATCCTATCAGATGTTCTGCTGGGAATGACAATGTTCTTTTCTGTTTTGTCTTATTTTGCTTTTTATTCCTTTCCTGTTTTTTTTTTTTTAATGAAATAATTTTGTTTAAAAAGTTTAAAAATAAGAATATATATTCTCAGCTATTCATAGTACCTTTACAAAATTTGTCAGGTATTTAGACTTAAAAACCTCATAAAACAACAGAGAAAGACAGAAATATCAAGTATATTATTTGCTGACTACAATGCAATAAAACTATTAAATGGCCACTGGAAAAAAATAAAAATCAATTCAAAACTAAATAATTTGATGCACAAGAACTGTTAGTAAAAAGAAGAGACAATAGAAATAATCATTTTCTTAAACATAATTACGATGACAATTCTTTTTTTGCATAAAGCATGAAAAAATTTTGGAATTCTACCAAAATGATACTTAAAAGAAAAAATATATTTTTAATTAACAAAATAGAAAAATCACAGATAAATGAATTGGATACGCAAGTAAAAAAAAACTCTACAAAATTAACCTCAATTAAATACTAAAATAGAAATCCTAAAAATCAAAGAATTAATAAAATTAAAATTAAAAATAAACAGAAAAACATTAAATTTATAAATAAAACTTGGAGCATGGTTTATTTTGAAGAAAAGAAAAATAATAAAATAGATAAGCCATAAGCTAACTTGATTAATCTGATTGAAAAGAAAGTAGAAAACCAAATTACTAATATTTTAAAATGAAAAATGATAATTTAAAAGAAATTATGAAGAAACTGATTATTAGGAACTATTTTACCCTACTCTTTGCCAATAAAGCCAACAGCTTAAAAGATAAAATGATAAATCATAAAAATTAGTTTACAAAAATATAAGGTACCCAGATTAATAGATCTCAGAAGAAGAAATTGAATAAGGCATGTTGTTTATCCTTTATTCTCAAAGAGAACCATGACATCAGGGAGGTCATGATATGACATGCAAGTGAGTTGGATTTAAGTGACAGTGAACTGTGCAAAGTCACCAACCTCACTTTCTCCTTCAGAGCCATTTGGTTCTAGTGGTAAAATATGTTTCAGAACAACTGGTGATGGCCCCAGATGCAAATGAACATATTTCCAAAGAGAAAACTGAATAAGGCATACATGACCTCTCAAAAGAAAAACAAAAAACAAAAAAACAGGAGCAGCTGGATTTACAAATGAATTCTATCAAACTTTCAAAGAACAATTAATTGCATAAACTATTTGAAATAATAGCAAAGGAATGGATCCTACCAAATTCCTTCTATGACACAAATAAGGCCTTAGCCTTATTAGCCAGAAAGTCCATAAAGAAAAAGAAAAAACTAATTAATATCCTTAATGAAAATTAATGGAAAATTTTAAAATAAAATATTAGCAAATGTATGACAACATATCACAAAGATAATACACTAAGATCATGTTAAATTTATACTTATAGTAAAGAGTTGGTCTATTATGAGGAAAACTATAAACTTACTTAACCATATTAATAACAAAAACAACAAAGATAAAATAATTTTGTCAATAGATGCAGAAAAAAATTATTAAACTATAACTTTCATTTCTGTTTTCAAAAAACCCACTATACTGTATAGGAATAAATAGACTTTTCCTTAACATGATAAATAGTATATTTCTAAAACCAAGTGCTAATATTGTATAAAACAGGGATAAACAAGAATCTTTTCCAATTATAATAGATGTAAAATTGTCATTACTTCCATTTGACATAGCACGTAAAATGCTGTCTTTAGCAATAATAAAGAAAAGGAAATTGAAGGAATATGTATATACAGAATACGTATATACAAAGAAGAAATGAAATTGTCACTCTTTATGGATGAAGTGAGTCTGTACTTAGTTCTAGAAAGAATAAACAAAAAAAATTAAATGAAACAATAATTTCATCAAACTTATAGGATACAACACAAATCCAAAGAAATCATCTGCATTTCTATATAACATCAGTAAAATTCTAAAGGAAGGTTTAGAAAGAGAACCTACATTTAAAATAACTATAGAATATACTAAATAATTGGGGGTCTCCAACCAACATACACAGAAGAAACATATAAAATACAACAACAAACTACTCTTTAAAGAAATAAAGACAACTTACCCATGAACTATTAGCATTTTCCCAACTATTTAGGCCTGAATCAGTATAATAAAAATTATAATATTACCTAATTTAACTTACTTTTTCAATATCATACCAATTAGACTACCAACGGATGAATTTGTAGAACTAGAAAAATGAATAATGAAATTCATATAGGGACACAAAAGTCAAGAATCTCAAGGGAAATAATGGAGAGTGGTGGGGAGTGAGAATGAAGGGAGCCTACTACTGTCAGATTTCAAAACATTTGAAAAGCATTAATTCTCAAAACAATTAAATATTAGTTAAAAAATAAAGATCTCAGCCAGTGAAACCAATTAGGTACACAACATTCAGAAGCAAACAAACTTGATTGTTTAGTGGCAAATAAATACATAGTCCCTAGTTATTGGAATAAGGACCTATTATTTGATTTAAAAAAAAGAAAGAAAAAAAAAACTTAGTGAGAAAATTGGATAGGAGATGAGAAAACACCTCCTAATAGAGGTTAGCAACTTCTCTGCAATTTAGAGTCTTATAGAATTGCCTAGAACACTTGAGAGATTAAATGACATGACAGTATCATATAGTCAATAGTTATCAGAGGCAGAACTTGAGGGCAGCTCCCTAACCATTCTGCAATGCTGCTTCAAAATTGCAAAGTTTGATTACTAAACAATTATTAATTTTACCTTCTCTATAAGAATAAGTTTCTATTTCAGATGTGAAACACATTAAACTCTTAAGAAAGACACTAATCAATCCTTCTAACTCATCTACATATAGATAATTACATATATTTGAGGTCAATACTTTTAACATAGTTCATTACTTTGATTACTATTGCTGGTCTTTTAACCTCTGGTTCTTTTTTCTTAATATTTTCCTCCTTTTTGGTTCATCTTATGTATGTTCATTTTTCTTTTCAGGTTTGGGTGTCTAGGCGCTGGAAGTGGTAAAAGAGTTGTTCTCATTCTTTCTATATGTTGATATTTATCTTTTATGTAACTACTCTCTTATGATACAAGGTAGCTTGTCGCTCAGTGGAGGTTACTAAGAAATCATTTCAGTAGTGATGTTGTTTAAACATCATATGGGTAACTCAGCAAAGTACCATAATGTAACCACAATACAGAGTTGTAGATCTGGGGATGAGGAGACTATTTCAAAATCAGCTACTCCCTCACCCCATCATTTTAAAGATAAGTAAATTGAGATCCTATCCTCTTCAATTCCTTTTACTCTACAAAAAATATATCATACACAAACCATCCATACTCCATAAAGTTTTGGTCAGCTGGGTTCTGATGATACCACTGATTGGACTAGCAAATCAGCACTGTGTTGAAATTGCTCCTGTGAATCTTATATAAAAGTGGTATAAGGTACAAGCCGATCTTACATAAAACTATTGTAATGATTAATTTAACAAAGAGAACTATAGAACAAAGTGCTTCTTGGTGTTCTGATATCACAAGAAGGCAAATTAACACCTAAGCAAATTTAAAAATACCTGCTGGAAATGCTTCAATGCAGATACCATTGAATTCTGAAGTAGACAAATCACAAATGTATATGAAATGGGCTAGCCACATAAAGACTTTCATTATATTCCAGTAATATATCACAATTAGAGATGTCTTAGCATTTATGAGCAAGGGCTTCATACTGCTTTTTGTCAACAATATGCTTATCTCCAGGTTATAAAATTGTGTATTGAAGATCAATACAAGTAATCATGAGAAACAATTTAATCTCCAAATCTTGATTAGCTAGAATAAAAGCTAAAATCAAGGAATTAGGGGAAAAAAAATTTAAGAGGGAAAAATTAATGTACCTGAGGTCATTGAAAATCTTTAGTTAATACAAACTCCAGAAATTCTACTTAATGAAACAAATGGCAAATATAAAACCAACATCTCCTATGATTCTAACTAGCACACATATTTAGATTGGAATTAAAAAAACAAAACAAAACAAACAAAAAAAAAAACTTTGAGCTTGATGGCAAGAATAATTAATATACTAATTATAACAAAATGGAATAATTCCCCCCAAAAGCTGGTGTTTGCCATAAACATTATGAACATATTCTTCCACAATATTTGACAGAAAATATAAAAATATTCCTAAAGCTGCATATAACCATATATGATGCAACCACTGATATGAAAAGAAGAACCACAGAAGAAAGATGGAATTAGTGAATTGGTCGAGCCTTCTGAAAAACAATTTGGAACTATTCCCCTAAAGTTGCTAGCCTGTGTACATCCCTTGACAAAGTGATACCATGAGAAGGCCTACAAAAGAGGTGAAAGACAGAAGAAAAGATCCATCCATACAAAAAAATGCTTAGAGCAGCAATTTTTGCAAGGACAAAGAATTGGAAACTAAGGGGATATCCATCAATTGGAAAATAACTGAACAAATGATAGTATATGAATGTAATTGATTAATTTTGTACCATAAAAATGATGCAACTGATACTATCAGAAAAATCTGGGAAAACTCATGTGAATTGATAAAAAGTGAAATAATAGAATTGAGAGGACACTATATATAAAAATAACAATATTATAAAAATGAACCAATTTGAAAGACTTAAAAACTCTGATCAATGCAGTGAGTAACGACCTTGATTCCAGAGAGCTGCTGATGAAGTATACATCCCACTTTCTCATAGACAGGTGCAGACTGAAAATAAAGAATGAAATCTTCACTTTTAGACATGACCAATATGGAAATTTGGTTTGCTTAATTATGTATATCTGTGCTGATTTTTTTTTTATTTGGAGAAGTGAGAGGTGCAAGGGAGAGAAAATAAATGTTTGCCACCTTAAAAAATAAAATATTAGTGAAAAAAATTAAGAAAGATGAAGCTTAGGAATATCTCTAAGGACAGGTACCAAACACCACCATGAGAGAAACAACCTGAGAAAGCTATAGAAAGCCTGCAAAAAGGTATCCGAAAATTACATTATGACTTTCAGCTGCTCTGAATATCAATATCTAGTTGGAATATGTGGTGAGAAATTTGGATGCCATATCATTCAAATGATAATGATGAAGAGAGAGACAAATAGAGACAGAAACGTGAAGAATGGAACTGATACACAAAAATATATTAAAAGCATGGAAAGCAGAAAATGTGCTGCATTTGGAGTCAGATGATCTGTGTTCAAGTCCCTATTCTGCCACTTACTATTTAAATATTGGCAAATTATTTAAATCTCTTTAGGTCTCTTTTCCTAGAAGTGCTAGTTCTTTTAAATTTTGGCTTCTCAGAAACTTTCTCTTCTTTCAGGGACCTAAAGGGAGCCTGAAATCATTTGCCTTCTTTCTAACAGCTGGAAGACTAGAATTTCTCTTTTCAAGCTCTCACCAGCTCTGTCCTCTCACCCAAGCAGGTCTGGGATACCGAGCAATCTATCTCTACCAATGAGGATAGTATTATGCAAAAGGACCTTTAAGCCAACTGTTTCATTCCTAAAGGGAAGAGATTAGAGTAAATGGCTCTCAGGTTCCTTCTAGTTCTAAATCTATGATAAACTGAAAGTCAAATGTAAGGTGACATAAAGAGTTAATGTAGTACAAATAACAAAATACACAATTCAACCTCAGTTTTTATTACAGTAGTTGGAGAAGCCAAGAAAGAGAAGGCTCCCAAAGAACCTTCCAAAGAATGAAAAAATACTGATTATATGGCCTCAATAAGCACAACACAGAAAAGCAAGAGGTTGTATACTATTAATATAATACAACACAAAAGTTACATTAAGGGAGGTTATTTTATCTTCTTTGCAAAATTCAAAAGTAGTAATAAGTAAAATTGCTGACTATTGGCTCAAATGTTTCACAAGACAATGTGAATAACTAATAAAGCATCTTATCAGCTTCCCCTAAGACACAAAATGGATATAATTTTTCTTAACAAAAAGCCTCACATATATAATACCAAAAGTTGAGAATATAGATCAATTTTCCATTTGTGCATTTTAGAATAATGATAATAATAGCAACAATTCTTAATGTTTATATAACACTTACTTTGAACCAAGTACTATGTCAAATATTACAAGATAAAACTTATGCACAAGTATTATCTCATTTGATCCTTTCAAGAACCTGGAAGCTGGGTTGTATTATTATATGCATTTTACAGATGAAAAAATTGAGACAGATTAAGTGATTTCCCAAGGGCCACATAGCTATAAGTGTTTGACATGATTTGAACTAAGATTTTGCTGACCTTGTACTCCATCCACTATGCCACCTACTTAACTGCAACCTATTCACAGCTGTTAATATTTACCAAAATTTATAAACACAAGAATAAAACATATTGGTTGAGTACCAAAAATATTAGTACGGATTATGAATTAAGGAAGTAGTTATACCAAATTATCTTATAAATCATTTGATATTCATGGATGATATCAAGTTATATGGCTCCAATATGGGGGAACCTTAAAAAGCTTCTTTGTCTCAGACTCTCTCTAATCATATCAAAATATCACTTGGAAATGATAAGCATAAAATTCTTAATGTACACAAAGAAAAGACAGAAGGTCAGAACTGAAGGTTCTGAGCTTGAATCTGTAGCTCAAATTCAACCAGCAGATGAAAAGGATGTTTACAAATACCTAAATCTTTTTTAGGCATTAAGCATAAAGTTATCAAGGAGAAAAATTGTATATGCAAAGAGACTTACCAGTATCCTGAAATCAAGATTCAATGGAAAGAGCATGTTTAAAACAATTTACATTTATGCAGTACTAGTCTTGATGTATATTTTTACAAAAGTAAAATGGTCAATACATTTTCAAATATCCCAACAAAAACTCAAACAATCTGCACAGAGGGCTCATTGCAGTAATGCAATTAGAAAAAGATTAACAGGTTTTTTTTTATCACAAAGGAGGAAGAGGATTGATTTTTTTCTTTTCAGAACAGATAAAAACATTTTTAAATATACAGAAATACTTTAGAAGTAAATAAACTTTATTTAGTATACTATACGATTATAAATGCTAGACATCTACCATTAGATTTCTGAATGTAAGTGTAAGTGGTTTCCTCCTGGATGATGAATTCAACCAGTGATATAAAACATCAATCAAATTGCTGAGTCATGCAGACTCAGCATGGAAGAGCAATTCAGCATCAGGTGATTGTCACCAGAAATTAAAGAAAGATTATTCTTAAAGAGTCTGGATTTAGTGAACAATACAGATTGTGGAGGGAAATTTTAATAACTGTGTAACATATTACAGTAGACCGGTAAAAAAAAAAATTTAGCTCCTATAGCTTATCAAGAACAACATGATCAGGTGGCCTGAATTATATAACAGAAATTTGCTGTCCTTCATAAACATAAACAGACAGTAAATCCCCTTACTACAAATACAAGCCCCTAGTTCCCTCCCAAGATCTTTGCAATTCCCACATTAATGAAGTCATGGCTCCACCAAAGTCTGTAATTACTACATGTGAATGAAGGTTAACTTTGGATAAAATTCCACAGTGCCTCCTTAGCTAAAAATCAGTTAGCTTGTAGAGATTTTCATACTATCAAGCTCTTCTGCATGGGAAAAACACAATCACAATGGAAAATAGGTCAGTTCTTGCCAAGGGTCTTTTTTCTGTCTCCATGGCCCTGACTTTTTCTATTGCTGCAAAATACTACCTTAAAAAGCCCTATATATTAAAAAGGAGGAGGAGGGAAGGGACTAAACAATTGCTTATTTTGCCGCTGAACTATAAAGAGGATAAATTTAGCTACCCAAATAATAACTTAGGACTCTTAAAACTCCTAGCTCCATTACTGTTTTGCCAGTTTCCTAAAAAATCATGAAAAGACATGCTACCTAAAACATAAAGAATTCAACCATAAGAAAAACTTTTCTTCCCCTGGACCCAACGCTGTATCACTTTTCTGTCACAGATAGTATTTGGCCATCATTCAAATATAAAGCATTAGCTGGTTTTGACTACTGAGTTATTTCTGTTGACTTCTACAGACTTTATAATCTACAAAACAGCCAGATTTTTATTCAGATAAATTGCTATGTAATCATATCTCTTTCATCCAGTCCTTATGAATTTTTTAGTCCCAAAGCAAGATTTAATGTTTACTTCTATTCCTCTTTACATTTATTTCTTGTTAGCTATATCATTTGTCTGCCATATCCTTTTTTAAAACCATGAAAAGACAACTAGATTGGCCTTCAGGAAACCTGAATTCTATTCCTTTCTCTTCCCCATAGTAATTTATGAACTGTCAATTTATTTGACTTTCTTTCTTAACATTTTGAAGCTTATTGAATCTTCTAAGGCTTATAGAATTATAGAGTTCCTTTAAAAAATAAGAACTTAAAACTTTAATGAAATTAAAATCCTAAGATCTTTTGAGATCTACATTTTTTTTCCCCATTATGTATGCTGTCCCTTCCCACTGTGTTTTCTGCACACTTATCTGACGAGTTTCCTGGGTGCCCAACTATGGATCAAAATCTTCTGACAAGTGCTAGAAGAAATAGGGGAGTGTGGGGAAGTTGGGGGCATAATTTTTACCTGGTAAAGAGCATGATGGGCAGGATTTGGGATTTAAACAATCTTAACCTATTTTCAAATTTAAAATGGACAAGAAGCCCAGAGTGCTGGTATGGAGATAGGTATAGAATGAGAAGAAATTTGAGCCTCCTTTTTGGGAGGAAGATAGTACAGTGTCACACAGACCTACTGTTGACTACACCTCCTTCAAGATATTCTTTCCTCAATAAATGTGGAAATATGTTTAAAAGAATTGCACATGTTTAACCTATATTTAATTACTTGCTGTCTAGGAGAGAGAAGAGAAAGGGAGAAAAATATGGAATGCAAGATTTTGCAAGGGTGAATATTGAAAACTATCTTTGCATGTATTTTGAAAAACAAAAATCTTACTAAATAAATATCTTATTCTTTCTTCATTGGAAGGAATATCTCAACAGTATAGTCAACAGTGATGAAATCTTCACAGGTCAACAGAGATAAGAACTGAGACAAGGCTCTTGAATTTATCAATAAGGAGATGATTGGGCTATATAGAGAAAAAGATATTCCAGGATTAAGGAAGTGATAGTTCTTCTATTCTCCCCAGATTAGATCACATCTAACTTGTGTTCAATTTTGGGTATTACTGTTTAAGAAGACACTGAGAAGCTAGAGAACATCCAAAGAAGAGCAACCATGACAGTGAAAGACACTGAGCCTATATCATATGATAATCAGTTGAAAGAAATAGGAATGTTTAGCCCTAGAAGACAAAGTTCATGGGAATCTAAGAGCTATGTTCAAGTGTTAGAAGGGTCATTCTAGCTTATGTTCTTCTCCATATCTTTCCAGAATATTTCACAGTTTCCTTTAGCAGATACTCCAGGATCTGGTCTCAATGTTTATTTAATCATGAGAAAATTAATGCCTAACCTATGTACCTCCATTACTAAATCCAGTTTTTCTGGCTGTATTCATACTATATTCTTTTATCTCTAATGTATACTCCTTCATCACTTTCAACTATTTTTCACAACTGTATATATACATATTTTCCAGTGCTGAGCAGAGTGCCTGGCATATAGCAGGCACTTAATAATTACTAATTGAATGGCTCTTAATTAAGCTTATAGGTTAACCGATGCCTCTGCTAGATCTGCACACTACAAGGAAGACCTCAAAACATATTTCCTTATTTATTGTACAAACCCCATAAACACGGCCCAGTTTGTGCCCACTTCACAAGAAATAGATTGCCATCAACAGAAACCAAAGCACATCAAGAGACAGTGATGCAGATAAGCAGAGGAATATTTTGCTGCTACATTACAAATTTCAAAATGTCCAGTGTTAAAAATTTCTTATCAAGTCTTGATGGAAGATTCAAGGAACCCCCATCTATTTGTGTTACTACAGGAAAATCAGTCTTTTTAAAAATGAAAGATAATTAATACATCCCTGTTCCTTGTTCTTTTTCATTTATGTTTAAAACTCAGCATGGTTTGTTGGAAAGTTCATAGTTTAAGAGTCAGCAGATATAAATGCCAATCTCTGTTCTGCCATTGAATAACTTTAGACACAATACATACTCTGTGACTTTTTTTTTTATCTAAAGTGTTAACAATTCTATTTGCTTTCAAAAAGATGTTTTGAAAATGAAATTAAGAAATAAAAATAAAATCACTTTGAAAACAAGATACAATAGCATTTTGTCCATTTTACAAGATATAAACAACATCTAGAGACATGTTTAACAATTTTTTTCCATATAATCTATTGGGGAATATTTCTGTTGTCATTCTATTTGTTATAGGGGAAATAGCCTAGACGTTTGCCTGACTTTTCTATGATTATATCTTTAAAAATTTTAAAGCTTATTAACTGCCCTTATATAGTATTAGCGATAATAATAACACAACAAATGAATAGCATCTTTTATGTGTACAAGATAAATTATAATAAATGCATCCTGTGCAAATTCTTAGCTTTCTTAATTACTATACAAATTTATTTTTACATTTTTAAAAATAATTTTTGTGGGGAAAATTTGAGATGCTAAAAAAAGCATGTATTTAAACCTGACATTTGCATTTAGGATTTATTCAAGCCCCTCACATTCTTTAAAAGCATGGTCTCACATGGACAATAAGATGATTGAGATCAATGATCTAGTGATGAAGAGAGCCATCTACACTCAGAGAAAGGACTGTGGGAACTGAGTGGTTCCACAACATATGGACCACAACATAGAATTTTTACTCTTTAAAAAATTGGTCTTACTCTGACCTAACCACTTTCCCCCCCACAAAGGATAATTATAATTTCATAAATCTCAGAAAATGTCCATTCTTGTGGGATCCTTTATACTTTTTCTATCAACATTTTAAATTTTGTTCACAATTGTGATTTCATTCCAGTAGGGGACTTCTGTATTAGAAATTCCCTCAAAACTTTATTTTGTAGGGCATTAAAAGGTTAAGTCACATGCCTAGTAGATACCAAATAGAACTTAAATCCAACTTTTCTTGCTTCCAAGGCCAATACTCTCTCCACTATGCTACAATACCTATACCTACATATGTGTCTACCCATATATATCTATTCCAACAACTAATCATTTCAGTGTGGGAAAAAATATAACTGTTTGCTTGAATTGACCTGGAATTCAGCCACATGAGTCAATTTAGTCAAAATAGACTGTCTGATAGCCTCAGTTTTAATGTCACATGAAGTTTGACTTCACTCAGATGTGGATCTTGTATGGGGACTTACTGATTTCTAAAGAATTACATAAAACATAAGAGTGTTGTGTGTCCTACTGGCAATTGGTACTCATTACCTGAAAATTTATTTCTCACAGGAAAAAGTACCAGAACATGCCAAAGAACCATAGAGAAAACTAAAAGCTTTTGGAATGTTAAGTAAATGTGTTAAACTTTTATTAGTCAGCCATCTAATATTCTAGGAATGTACATCACCTGCATAAGCAAACTACATTAAAGATAATCCCATCTTTCATCCTGTAAGAAAAAAAAAAAAAAACACCTCTATCAGGTCAGAAATATATGGGGAAAGCCAGTGATAAGAAAGCAATGTTATGCTGAAACCCCTGCCTCTGAAGCACAATAAAATCCTGAAGGTGGCAGGAAAGATGAGTTAACAAAATAACAAGTGTGACTGGCTGGACCATATGATGTCTAAGCATTATTATTTACTTTACAGATGAGAAAACTGGGGCCCAGAGAGATGAGATGATTCTCCCAAAGCTACATAGATAGTTAGCAGATCTGGATTCTAATGTTCGGTTCTAATGAACTGACTTTACTTTGAACTTTACTGATTCCTTTCTATCACTCACTGAATGATTTCCAATCCAGTTTCCACTTGTGGTCCCTGTGACCTGGTGTTCACCTCTTGAATAAGAAGTAGCTTCCTGAAAGTCAAAGATTGTGTCTCAAGTCTGCCAGAAGTCTCCAGTCCAGGGGAAGAGGGAGAAGAACTAATTAAAGGAGCCCAGTTAAATGGAAAAGTCAAGCAATCGATTCAGCACCGTGGACAGATCCTGTAATGCCCAGAGGGAGAATCTCCAGGGGGCCTTTTAACCAAAGCTTAGGGATTTTGTGGTTTGTGGAAGAAAAAAGGGAGTGGTCAAGATGCAAAAGGGAAAGTGCAATTCAGCTGATGTTTGGGGTAGGGCTTGATTTCTAGTTTGACAAAGCTAGGGAAGGCTGGACTTGCAAGAATTCTTTTTGCAGAGCTGAGATGTGTATGGAGGGAGAAAGAGCTGGAGCTGAATGCAAGTACCAGCCTTTATGTCATTTTCATTCTCCCTCCCTCCCCTCCCCCTGCATTGAGTTGAAGAGATGCTGCTCTTGAGAAAAAGCAAAGACCTGAGACCTCTGGAAGGTAATCACTGAGATAACTCTTTGACAGGTTCTTCCAGCTAGTTTCATAAGGCTGCCCTAAGATTAGTAAGGCTCAAGGCCAGCTCGGGAGTGGTCTCTGCAGCAGGAGACGGCACTGGGCACGAGGCTCCCTGACCCCTTGCTTTCCCTGATATTCAGTCTCTAAGGTTTTTGGACTTGACAGCCGGAGTAGGTTTCGCTTTCCACGCCCGAGGGTTTCTTAAAAGTGGGTTGTATCTAAAACATCTTCCTTTCACCTCTCTGCCTTTCCTGCCTGGTCTTTTGGGACTTAATTCGCCGACGCTCTGCAGAAGCTACCCTGCTGATCAGAGGGTGCCACAGCTGGATCAGCTGCCTCGGGGTTCACAGCCTAGATAACCCTCCCAAACGTCCTATCACAGCTTCCTTCCTCTCCTCTGTAACACACACACACACAGAGAGAGAGAGAGAGAGAGAGAGAGAGAGAGAGAGAGAGAGAGAGAGAGAGAGAGAGAGAGAGAGAGAGAGAGAGAGAGAGAGAGAGAGAGAGGAAGACACTTCCTGACCAAGAAATGGACTGGCCTGTGAACTTCACCGGCTCCTTTCTCACTCTCCCCTCCCCCTTCCCGACCAATGGGAGCAGTGGCCTGAAAACCTTGGCCCCAGGCAGCCCCCACTTTCCATCTTTGGCGTGCTAGTCCTCACCCTGCTGGGTTTACTGGTGGTGGCGACCTTCACGTGGAACTTGTTGGTCCTAGCCACCATCCTCCGCGTGCGCACCTTCCATCGGGTACCCCACAACCTGATAGCCTCCATGGCCATCTCTGACGTGCTGGTGGCAGCCCTGGTCATGCCCCTGAGTTTGGTGCACGAGCTGTCCGGGCGCCGCTGGAAGCTGGGCAGGCGGCTGTGTCAGCTGTGGGTCTCCTGCGACGTGCTGTGCTGCACTGCGAGCATCTGGAACGTGACCGCCATCGCCCTGGACCGATACTGGTCCATCACCCGTCACCTGGACTACTCTCTCCGGATCCGCAAGCGCCTCTCCAATGTCATGATCACCTTGACCTGGCTGCTCTCTGCAGTCATCTCGTTGGCCCCTCTGCTCTTCGGCTGGGGGGAGACTTACTCGGCGGACAAGGAAGAGTGTCAGGTGAGCCGCGAACCCTCCTATGCCGTCTTCTCCACTGTGGGCGCCTTTTACCTTCCCCTCTGCGTGGTGCTCTTTGTTTATTGGAAGATCTACAAAGCTGCCAAGTTCCGCATAGGCTGCGAGAAGACCAACAGCGTCACACCCGTGCCCGAAGCCGTGGAGGTTGGTGGATTAACGACTTCCCCTCCCCTCTTCCTCAACCCGATTTCTCACTACCTATCCCGCAACTTTAACTCCCCCAAAAACTTGGAGCAAGGAGATCATAGAATTAGGCTCGCTTCTGTACGTTGGGTCTTTGGGGGAATCATGCCCTTGCCCACGTTAAAGATATTTGGGCTCCAGTCTAGCTCTGTCATTAACTCCTGATGTGACTGACTTTCACCAGCAAGTTATTCTCTCTTCTTTGGTCATCAGTTGTCTTACCTGTAAATAAAATAGGGCAGTTCAGCTAGACTCCGATAACTATATAATTGCACATCCCTCTAGAATGGCAGTGCTATATAACCTTACTGCCTTTGCCCTGGCTTTTTTTTTGGGGGGGGCATGATGGTGCTGGTTAGAAGATGTATATATACATACACACCTAAGAATATATTGTGAGAATATATTGCCTGGCTTAGTGGTAGGATGTCGGAAAGACCAGTATTTAAATTCTACCTTGAACACTTAAGACACCCCCTGCCCCCAAAATCACTATGAAATTGTTTTCTCTTCAGTTAAATGAGCTGTTTCTTCTCATTTTAAAGAGTAGCACTAAGTGGTACTATTGTTGAGGCCAAGAGAAGCGAGATGATTTTTCCAGAACCATACAGGCAGTAAGATTAGAGCCAAGATTCCAACTCAAATCCTTTTCACTACATCAAATAATTCAGGAATCCTCTGAGCAAGAGAAGGGAGAAAGGATGATACAGTGTTTCATAGGAATGTAATGAAAAAATCATTTTGCAGACCATAGAGCACTATCTAAATATGAGATTTAATTATGTTTATGGGCAAATAACATTCTGTACTTCCATCTCTTAGTTTCTATATAATGATTTGCAAGGATTCTTAGTGGCCTTGTAGTTTTCAACTTGTCTCCTAGGTAACTACTATAGTTTTACAGGATTTCTTTTCCCCTGAGCTATAATGAAAGTTATAAACAGTATATTGAATCCTAGATTCTGTTCTTGTTTTCTTTCTGTTTGCTTTCCCTTGAATTTTCCTATTCTGGGACTTCCTCCCCTTTTTACAACGATACCCCTCACAAGTATGTAGAGCAATTGCTCACACTGCTTGAAGAGGACGACATCATGTCTTACTGAAGAATCTGACAGCCACTCAGGGAATGCTAACGCTAAAGCAAAGCCAAAGACTAGACAAGGAATGTTTGCCTCTGAATTTTTCTCCACAGGTGGAATTTACTTTCAGGGAACTGAAGCTGTCAAAATACCCTAATGAGGACTTATTTTAATATTTGAGGCCTCTGATTGAGAAAGTTGGAAAAATAAAAGCATTAAATTCATCATGGCAATATTCTCATATTCCCTCCCTTCCTTCCTCCCTCCTCCTCCTCCTCCTCCTTCTTCTCCTCTCTCTTCCTCTCTCTCTTCCTCTCTCTCCTCTCCTCTCCTCTCCTCTCCTCTCCTCTCCTCTCCTCTCCTCTCCTCTCCTCTCCTCTCCTCTCCTCTCCTCTCCCTTTTTCTCCTCTTCCCTTTTGCTTTCTATTAGCAGCAATCAATTGTAAATTCAAAGATGATGCAAAGTGATGTATACTCAAGGATGTAACTAGACTTTGGAGGAGTGGGATTAAGGGAAGAGGCAGGATCTGGAGCAGTGAATCGGGGAGCACAGACCAAGAAAAATTCATTTGTTAACCTAACCCCAAACATATCTGAGCAGACTAATATCATGCTGATGGGCAAGTGTGACATTAAACCCATGGTCAGAACATTCTCATGTGGTCTGTTCGCTATGAATGCATGTTTTCTGTACATTGTATTCCCGATTTTATCAAAGCTGAACTGGATATTAAAATAAATTTTCTACAGCATCACCACTGGGTAAAGATGAAAAGCACAAGTAATCATGGCCCTCTCCCTAACACTGAATATATTCATTCAAATGATATTTAATTGAAATTGAAATGTGCTTTAAAGGGTAATGTTTAAATCTAAATTTGTGAGGGACATGGAAGAGGAGGACAGTTTCACTCATCTTGTCTAGCTAACTATTATGTCTCAACTTTCCTAACTTCCTTTTAAACATCTTCTTATGGAAGGATCCTAAATAGTCAATAAACAGAGTATTGAATTTGAGTCAAGAGGCTGGTAGGGTTCACTGGAAAGAGATGACTCTAGATCGGGATCTCATCTCTGACACTTTATTTCCTATGTGACCTTGAGTTTCCTCATCTATAAAATGATTGTCTACTTCTAGTTCTAGATCTGTGGAATCTCTGTGAAGGCAGAGATTGTGCTATTTGTCTTTGTATCCACATGATTGATTGATCCTATAAACTACCTATTTGACATTAGGTAAGTCTCCTATACTCCGTTTTAGATTCTTCAACCATAAAATGAGAGAATTATGCTAGTGACCTGTAAAATTTCTGTCCCTAAATCTATGATCCTATGATTGATTTGAAATTTGCCTCAGGTTGCCTCACAATTAAATTCTGTATGCATTTGTTAAGTATCTACTTATATGTAGATGTATACATATGTAACAAATGTAGGCTAAGCACTAGAACTATAAAGACAAAAACAGAATTAGTTCTTGACTTCAGGGAGCCTACATTCTACATTCTAATCTCTTAAAATGTCTCTCCTCATCTGAAAAATGAAGATAATTCCCATATAACTTCTTTAACTAGCATCAGGAACAAAAACCATGAAGCACCCTAGCTTATGTTCCCTTTCTGTAGACCATCAAGGGTATTTAGTAATTTATTGTTGTATTGAACTGTTTGGTCTTAGATACCACCCAAGGAATAAGAGTCATCTCTTCCTCTGTTACTGTCCTTTTACAAAGTATCTTTAAGCAGGATCCTTTAAACTTGGATCCCCCAGGGGGAATCTGTACTTGGATTTCAGAGGGTTTATGAACCTGAAACTTTCAATATTTTAAGTATACGTTAGTGCATTTGACTTCCTTTGTACACATTGTATATATTTTATACATTTAAAAACATTACTTAAAAAGAATCCTTGAATTTCATCATATTTCCAGAGGGATCCAAGACAAAAAAAAAAAGATTAGGAACCCCTGTCCTAGAAGTCCAATCAAGATGAAGTCCTCCAATAGAATTCCCTGGTCTTGATTGTAAATGTATTCCTTTCAAGGTAAATGTACAGGGAATGACCCAGATGTATATCTTTTGCTAGATATCTGAGCAAGCAGAATTTAGACAGGAGGGAATGTCTAAAGCTACTATTTATGGAATTAAACTCCTTGAGGGCAGAAGGTGTTTCATTTTTGTCTTGGTACTTAACACACTTAGCACTTAACACAGTACCTAAATATTTGTTGATTGATCATTGCAGGTAAAAGAGGTCCTCCACCAACCTCAGATGATATTCACTGCTCGTCATGCTATGGTGACCTTCCAGAATGATGGAGAGACATGGAGAGAAAAAAAAGAGAAGAAGGCAGCTCTGATGGTGGGCATCCTTATTGGTGTGTTTGTGCTTTGCTGGATCCCATTCTTCATCACTGAGCTCATCAGTCCTTTCAGTTCTTGCAATATCCCTCCCATCTGGAAGAGCATATTCTTGTGGCTTGGCTATTCCAATTCCTTTTTCAATCCTCTAATCTACACAGCTTTTAACAAGAACTATAATAGTGCCTTCAAGACCTTTTTTTCTAGGCAGCGTTGAGAAAAAGGGAGACACGTGGGAAGAAAGGCTTATAGAACTTTTCATACTTCTCCTACTCTACCTTTAGTCACACAGAGGATCCTTGATTATCAGAAGTCAAAATTATCTTGAATTTCTAACAAATTCCAGAGATCTTTGCCTCATAAAGTTCTAAGCTGCTGCAACTCTTCAATGATGGTGGAATCTCAGAAAAAGAAAAAAGACTTCTCCCATATGCAAAGGAGGTGGGGCATGGCAGACTTCCCATTAAGTGCCCTTTCCTTCTGAAAGCCCATCCCAGAATGAGAATGAGAAAGCCAGCAAAAAAATGGCTAACTGGGATAGTTGTGGGTCAGGACACAAATTTGTATATTTCCATTTACAAGGTCTTTACTTTTTTATGGGAGAGAAGAAGCCCCCAAAAGTATATCAATCTTAGAAACAGAGGTGGCACCTTAGGCACTGATCAGCCTAAGTGAAAGACACTAAATTTACCTAGTAGTTTCTGTGCCTTTTAAGAGTTTACCTATCACTGGGAGACTATGTTCATCAGAAAAAAATCACTCAAATTTCCACAGAAACAGAAACAGGCTGAATCAAATGCTGTCAGAATATTTTGAAGAAACTAATATTCTTTGGGGAAGGGAGGGGGGTTTGTGAAGGAAAATCTTTGCCATTTGTCTCTTGGTAAGTTTGTCTTGAATTTTTATAGGTGTTTAAGTACATTAATGCTTTGTGAGCTTAATAATTGTTTCTTTTGGCCATAGACCCTCCTAAACTCCAGTTTCCTTCCTAATCCACAGCTAAATAGGAAAAGGGTTGGATTTGATTTCTAAGACTTTGGTATTGAAATGGAATTCAAAAGGTCACCTTCTATAAATGAACTTGTGAATGGCCCCAGGTGATGCTGGGACATTCCAGCAAACTGAAGTGAGGTAGGGCTGTGCAAAGTCACCAGCCTCACTTGCTCCTCCATCAGGCTCCAGTGGCCAGTTATAGTGTAAGGGTTAAAAAGCCTCTAGAAGCAAGGAATGCGGTTCAAGGCATGTGGGAGGACCTGAGGGATGAGAGGTACTGAGGCACAGGCGAGCCCTACGTGGAGGTGGGGCATACCATGCCTCCTTCCTTAGTTCTCTCAAAGTCTACCATGCCACCCTCCTTATTCTCAGGCCAATCCTACTATGCCAGGTTCCTAGAGGACCTTCCCTTTCCCCCTCAGGGGATCCTCAGGGGGGTATAAATATGTGCTGTCTAAGAATAAAGTTCTCTTTCCCTTCACCCCTACCTCCTGGTAGTCTGTCTCTGTGGGATCCAGGTTGGTGCCCGGAGAGGGGTAAGTGTGGCCTTGTCGACAGACGGGCATTAAGAGTAGTTCTAAGGGGAGCTACCAGGTTAGAGTAGTCCATAGGGGCATAACATATAGACATGTTTAGCTCAATAATTAGCATCTGGAAAGGATAACGAGTCAATAGCATTCATTAAGTATATATTAGGTGTCAAGCACTAAGCTAGGCCTTCACAAAAGTGAGCTGATGCTTCAATAAGGAGAGACAATAAACATAAGGGAAATTCTGGCCAGGAAGCAAGACTCTGGTCAGAGGAATCATGGGGAGAGTGAGCAGAGTCAAAAGGAAATTGAACAAATGATACAACATACCTTTTCCAGAGCAAGACATAAAATCTGAAGAAAGAGCCAGGAATTAACATTGTCAGAATGATTCATAGGAAGATGGCCTTGGGACAGACTCAGTAGTGAGGACAAAGCTAGATCCAGTGTAATATGTGAGCAATAAATATTTTCTTGTTAGGCTCAAAGTGTTTTCCACACAGGGAAACTCCTTGAGAAGGCCATCTATAATCAGTACTTCCACTTCTTTTCCTTTTAACTTAAACTCTTTTCCTCCTAACTCCATATAATTTTTCCCCCCCTGAGGCTGGGGTTAAGTGACTTGCCCAGGGTCACACAGCTAGGAAATGTTAAGTGTCTGAAACCAGATTTAAACTCGGTCCTCCTGAATTCAGGGCTGGTGCTCTATCCACTGCGCCATCTAGCTGCCTCCTAACTCCATATAATCTATCGTCTCCCCTCCAGCTATAATTAATGATTTCCAAAGTAATCAATGATCTCTTGCCAAGTCTAATATTTTTTCTAATTCTCTTTTATTTGACCTTTCTGCAGATTTGGAAAATACTCATCATTCTCTTCTTCCTGATGCTAGCTTCTCCCTAAGTTTCCATTGATACTACCCTAATACTGATTCTTTTACCTGCTAGACCTCTCCTCAATCTCTTTTTACTGAATTTCCCAAACCCTCATCTCTTTTCTACATTTTTGCTTGATCTTATCAGCTCCCATGAATTCAATTGTCATTCTAATCCTGATGAGTCTCAGGTCTACTCCAGTCCTAACTCTCCCCTAAACTGCAGTCTTAAGTCTCCAACAGTCTAGTGTATATCTCAAACTGAATGTCCCAAGGATATCTTAAAATGCAATATATTCAAAACTGAATACATTATCTATCCTCCCCTTGCCATCTGGTCTTCTGAATTAACAATCTACTTCTATTACTGTCAAGGGCACTATCCTCCTCCCAGTCACCCAGGCTTACACCTCCTATATATGTCCCCTTCTCTATTTTGTTACCGCAACCTTCCAAGCATATACTCTTACCTGGTGCTTGGATTATTGTAATAACCTTCTGTTTGGTCTCGTCTCAAATCTTTCTCTACTGCAGTTCATCATCCACTCAGCTGTACAATTGATCTGCCTAAAGGGAGCCAGTGACTCCCTGTTGCTTAGAAAATAAAATATAAAATCCTTTGTTTGGCTTTGAAAGCACTTCATAGCCACCTTCTTATACTTTAGTTCTCCCTTCCCCCATACTCCTCATTACAGTGACACTGGTTTTCCTGCTGTTCCTCTCACAACATTCCATTTCCTGACTAGATGTATTTTCATTGGCTGCCTGCAATTCTCCCCCTCCCCATCTCTGCTTCCTCAATTCCTTTGAATCTCAATTAAAATCTTACCCACTGTGAGCTTTTTTAACTCTCCTGTAATGATAATATCTCCCCAAATTGATACCTCAAATTGATTTCATATAGTTCATTAGGAGAGAGCTGTTTGCTGTCTCCCCATCAGAATATGGGTTCCTCGAGGCCAAGGACTTTTTGTCTTTTTTATTTTTGGTATTTTCCATCACTTAGTCTGGGACAAAAGGTAAAGGTTTGCTGCCTTTAAATGTTGTGTATAATCTGTACATATCCTGGGATGATTATTGAGGAAAATAAGACATCTGACAGTGAAAAAAATCAATGCACCACAGAATTATATAAAAGTCAGATATAACATTAAGAGCACAAGAGGGAATTTAGAGGGAATAGAGCAGGCACTCTGGATTTAGATCCAACAAACCCATATGTAGTGCTCAATTCTGACACTTATTACCTATGTAATTTTAGGCAAATTTCTTCAGCTCTAAGTTCCCTCCACTCTAAAATGAAGTTAGATCTCTTAATAGCCTTAGTAAGCTTTAAATCCTATTAGCTTAGGAACATATAAGATTGAAGCTATTAATTGCCTTGTGTATCGTGGCCCTTTTTGGTTCATAGCAGTTTGGTAAAGGTGAAGCCTTTGCTCAGAATAATGTTTTTAAATGCATGAAATAAAATATGTAGGCTGACACAAGAAATCAATTATATTGAAAAACAAACTCATGAATCCCAGGTTAAGAATCCCTCCTAGAATGGCTTTCAAAGCTCTAAAATTAGATTTCAATGGATTACTGTAGACAAAACTTATGATCATATTCAACTTTATAAAGGAAAGAATTTCCAAATTGTTTAACATTCAAATTTGTTTTGCTCTTCCCTGCTGCTGAAACTATGATTGTATTTAGTTTCTATTTACTGTGGCATATAGCAATCCCTTGGGCAAAGGGAAGATTTGGGAAAACAAATTTCTATGTAAAATTTTCTGATTAACCCCACAAACTCCTGCCTGCAACCTCACTGAAAATGTAGGTATGACCAAATTGAATTTCCTACTTTAAAGAGGCTTATATAGTTTTAATGTTCTGTTCCTACTTTAATAATTGGTAGCCCCTCACTGTACCCTATGGTCCTTGTTATTCTAAACATTAACCTTTGCTGCCTTGTCCAATAGGATCTAGAGAGCTAAAACTACTTACCTTGGATCAGCATCTGAGATGTTTCATTGTCCAATGAGTTCCCAATATGAGTTTACTTGCCAATTTCTCCTTAAAGCAATACATTGAAAACGTGTCCATGTTTTACTGTAAAGCTATGAGTTCTAACACATTAGTGTAAATTAGCTAAAAAGATATTGAAATCTCCAGATGCCTTCACTGCCACACAGCAAATGCTTCTTCCCCTACCCCCAACATTGGCGCGTGTGGGAAAAAGAATTAATATTTATATAGTACCTACTGCATGACAGTAGTGCTGAGGTTTTTTCAATTTCATTTGACCCCCAACCCATTATGTGAGGTAGGTGACTAAGTGCTATATAGTATGATCCTTGGTTGAAAGTGCAATGGAGTGGGTTTGAGAAGCCTTGGATATGGAACTGAAATATGATAGTTCAGATTACAAATATGTCATATGGAAGGATTATATTATTCCTATTTGGCTCCAGAAGAAAAAAACCTAGGAGAGATTTGCCAAGGGGCAAATTTAAGACTGATAAAAATATAATCCTTGTTTAGGAACGCCCTCCAGGTATACTTTGAGGAGACTTCTCCCCCAAAGGAACTTGTGGCACTCCTTATGGATCTAGAGACTTTAGAATCTGATCCCTTCCCAGTCAAACTATTGTCACTTGGCTTACAAGGCTCAAGATATGAAGGGGATTTAAGGTCTGATAAAAGCACTCTTAATAAAACACTTTGAAGTTGCACCCACTCAAAGTTGTGTTTAGAAGGTTCTGTATTATGTTGCAGCTTTTCATTCTTTGAATTTAGCTCTTTGGGTTCTACTAATCTGGCAGATATCTGGGAGCAATGGATAGAACACTGGGCTCTGGCTTTAGACACTTGCTATGTTACCCTGGATAAATCTCTTAATCCTGTCTCAGATTCCTTATCTGTCAGAGGAGCTGAAAATGGAAAACTATTCCAATAAGAAAATTCCAAATGGAGTCACAAAGAATTGGACATGACTGAACAACAACAATAATGCTAGGGATTTCTCCACACACTGAAATTGTTTTGAGACCCTTGGTTGTAAGAGAGGCCCTAAAATTGGGTAGGAGGACTGCATTTTAGGAAAAGTCTTGCTCAATATCAGCTGAACCGATTTCCTTTTGAGGGAGCAGGGATGTCATCCTTGGTATCAGATTTGACAAGAGGGCTTAGGTTTGAACCAATGCTTGAGTTTTACTGCCATTTAAGATATAAAACTCAAACTATGGGAAGTTGATACTCTAATTCTTAGAATTCTCTCTGGCTTGCAACAATAGTGCCATGGTACCTGTAGATATATCTTGTCTGAATTAGGAAGTTATTTGCGCTTCATTTTCAAAGAGGACCAAAGTCCTGCCTCATGAATAAATTGAATTTAAGCTACAGAGTTGTCAGCCTCACTCTTCCAAACCACTTAAGTCCAGTGGTCCAGAATGTCATAGATGATCCTGGAATTTCCAGCTCTAACCAAGGTCTATGTTCTATAGAATGCTTATTTAAGCCACCCTCAACAACTGTTGAAACAAATTCTCATCTATCTATCCCATTAGGAGGAGTCTTCAGATACTTAGATCAGACATCCCCCTGACTCAGGTTTGAGAGCTGTCACAGTTACTGAGATGATCACCAGAATGTGGCCACTGCCCTGCTACAGCTTCTGAAAGCCATAGGTGAAAGCCTAGTGCTGAGCAGACATCAGGTAGATGAACAGCCCTAAAACGGCCACAGCAAGCCCTCACCCTCAAGGTGGTAGTCTTCCCACCCATACATGAATACCAAATTGGAAATCAAATTAGTTTAACCCATGCTATAAGTTGCTTTTATTCAATTTTATGGTACATAAACGCTGCATTCATGGGTGAATGGGCCAAGTTAGGCCTGATCATTGATTCTTATCCCACATCTGAAGCAATGTATTACACAGAGACCAAGGATCTAAACAATCTATTTAACAAAAATCTTCAAATACATCTAGTCAAAGTAAGTTACAAGACTGTGGCTTTTTATAGTTCAGGAAACTAAAAACAGATTAAAGCCAAAAGCAAGAATGTTTACTGAAGTCTCTGCCAAAATCCTAAAAAATAAAATAAAAAATAGTTTTTCTACATGTTTTTTTACGTAGGTCCAAAGGGCCTCCATGTTCTACAATACAGTCTCAACAGGGACATTTTAGTTTCTCTGGAGAATCTATTTGATGAGGTATAACCAAATGAGGAGGTCTAGATAAGGAATACCTAAATAAAATTAGGATTAATTGAGGTCTAGTGGCAGGTTCAGGGTACAGGGAGTCAAATAGAGCTTCCCTGCAACCTCTTTGGATTCGGTACAAGGATACAAAGTTAAATGAATTCTAGTGATGGCGAGAATCTCCTGTAAAGGAATTTACAGGCCCGAAAACCTAGATTGATAAATAGAGGTTTATTGTAGGGTTTGGAAGTAAGGTTAAAGTCTGGTTAGTAAAAGGTATTAGAGGAAGAAATACATCAAAAGCGGCAGAGTGTGATGCAAAGCATGGTGCTTGCATGTTTCAACTCTGACAAGTGATGATTCCAGCTTGGCTCTTTTATTTGCTTGAAGGGGCCTATGGGTGGAGTCCCAGAACCCACCAGGTAGGGGTTTGGAAATCTGAGCAGATCATTAGAATGAGGGCTGGGTACAGCCCAAATTAGTCCAGATCCAGATCTCTCCCACTGGAATACAAAAGGGTAGTTTTAATCAAATCTCATAAATCAAAGGTCAGTCCCAAAGGAAGTTGGAGATCAGAAAAGGAATCTTAAAGGGGGCTACGCCTGCATCATATTTACAGCTTTAAAAATTCCATTTTTGAAAAGGGAACATTAAGCAACTAAAAATTGATAATCATCTAATCCAGATCCACATTAAGGGAAATAAGTTACATTAGGCCTAGGAAGGGTCATGCTCACCATGTAGAAGTCATATTACAATCACAGAGGGAAAGAAGATGCAAACTCTGTTCTAGGAGCCAACAATGAACTTATGAAAAATGAATGTCTCCTTTTTTCTACAGCCTCCTTTTACATACCACTAGCTAAGTCTAGCTTAAGTCAGAAGTCTAGCTAAGGCCTCCTGGAGGACAGAGGAATAATTCTGCTTTGCACCTACAAATGTCAGCATGTCCCAAAGGCCCTGGTCCAACTCCCTTCCTCTCCATTTGGTTGAGATTTCCTTAGTTGGAGGCAGTTTTCCTCTGAAGTTTATGTGTAGGTTGCTCTGGAAACTCTAGTAAAGCAAATATAGCTTAAGAGAGGGGAGGGGGAATAGAAAGATATCCGTTTAGAAAACAAAAGGTTCTTATATAAAAAAGTAGAATGAATAAAAAGCATGCTAGATTTTTAATCAGAACTTGTGAGAGGAAGTCAAGATTGGAGTTGAAAGATGTGTAATTTAGAAAAATATTATTTCTCTGACCCCTAACTTTATATGAAGTGGATGCTGGGAGGAGGAAGGGAGATGGTCTGGATGACATCTAAGGTCCCTTCCAACTCACAGTCCACATCCAATATTGCCTCAAGTAGAGGTTAAAACAAGACCTGACAAAAGCTCAAATATCAAGTATTCTAGGGACATTCACATAGACTAGACTCATGGGAGGGCTGGTTGAAATTTACAAATGCAAACTACATGTGATTGTAATGATTCCAAGCTATTTCTTGGCAAAAAAAAAAAAAAAAAAAAAAAAAAAAGCTATTTTAAATAAGATGAAGTCTAATCTCAATCTTTTGTTACCTTTAGAATAAAATGTTTCTTCTAAATATAACCTTTTCTGATCTCTCCTCACTTATAATTCCCTTTCGCTACACTTTTTGGGGAAACAGTGAAGAGACTGAATAGATGGGTTGATCACTAAAAGAAATATTAAAGACATTTCAAATCCATGGAAGAATAAATTCATTTGTTAATGGAGCCAAATCATCCAGGATGACTTAGGTTGAAAAATAATTTTATGGACAGGGGATCAAACAGGGGATCCACACAATGAGACAAGTAAGGGACACTACTTATCCCTAATTCCCACAAGACTGAAGGTGGCTTGCAGAGTTGCAAATTGGAAATATGAGCAATTTTTCAGTCTGGCCCAGTGTCCTGAATATATGTCACTAAAGAACACAATGGTAGTGGTCACCTGCAAAGTTCCATTTATGACTATACCATTACCCTTTGCATTGAGAGAAATTCTAATTACTTTAACTTTCATCTTAGAATAGGTTAGTATAGTTTTCCACCTATGATCTTTTTAAGTATTATGGAGCTTTTACATTTGTTTTAATGACAAACTAGAGGGAACCAGCTTTTAGATACAGATGATATATTTTTTGGATATTTTAAAAGGAATACAGAAACTCTCACTTTAAAACAGTCTGGAAATTCTGAGCTATTCTTTAAAGACAACTGGAAAGTCTGGATTGATTTGTTTATATCAGATTATTTCCCTTCATATTTTTTTTACCCTCTGGTTCCAGAATATCAGGGCACTTTTTCCTTGATTTTCTGAAAGATGATAGGTAGGCTCTTTTTTTTCCCCATCATGATTTTCAGGAAATCCAATAATTCTTAGAAAATAAATTTAGGAGAGACAATCTAAGTCAATTATTTTTCCATTGAGATATTTTACATTTTCTTCTATTTTTTTTCCATTTTGTTCCGTTGTTTGATTCTTGAAGTTTCATTCCGTCATTCATTTCCATTTGTTCAACTCTAATTTTTAGTGAATTATTTTCTTCAATTAACTTTTTTTTAATCTCCTTTTGCATTTGGTCAATTAAACTTTTAAATGAGAAGTTTTGTTCATTGCATTTTTTTCCATTTCACAGATTGTTTTTCATCGAATTGGTTTCTTTTTCATATGTATTTTGTAAGGAATCATATGCTTTTTCCATTTCATCAAATCTATTATCTATTTATATTCCCAGGAATCCATCTTACATAAGTCCAAAACCAAAATTCTAAAGGGAAAAAAAAAATCTACAAATATATTGAAATAATCAGAAATATATGCAGTATAATAAATACATACCATAAAGCTCCTAGTTCTGCAACTAGGAGAATTGCAAAGAAGTGTGAAAGCTGTCTTCTCACCTCTTGCTGGTTCTGTAATTTTTTACATTCAATTATTGTTTTGTGGGGGTTGTTCTTTGAAATTAAGTTATATAGTCATGCTTTTCCTCATCTCTGGCTTACTTCACTGCATCAGATAATTTAAGTCTTTCCATACTTTTCTATATTCATATTGTTCTTTTATGGAACAGTAATAGTCTATTACACTCATATGCCATAACTTTATTCTTCAAAAAACAGGAATGTTTCCAGTTCTTTGGCACTTCAAAAAACAAAAATAAAAACAAAAAACAAAAACCACTTAGGAGCTTAGGTTATATGCAGAATAAGTAACTACAATCACACAATTCATATGGCAGTCAACAGGTTAAACAGTACTTCAGTCCAGGATTTCTTGGTTCTAAAACCAGCCTACATATCCCCAAAGCCCTATTCTCTCCTGAATGCTGAAGATCCTAGTGTTGCTATCCCTTATATATCTGTTCACAGTAACAACAGCTCCTATGTATTAGAGGCCTCCCCTCAGCAGGGCTGAGAAGAAGCTATTTTAGCACTTATCTGCTATCATAGTTCATAGCTCAAATATAGGGTGTGGAGATTAAAATTCTCCCACCTATAGTAAAAGACTGAGGCACAGGTCTGAGTCAATAGCACTTTAATAAAGGGTCCATGTTCCCTTCTAGTTCATAGGCCTCAGATCTTCCTCATGATCTGAGATGCTACTTTCAGGCCCTCATTTTTATAGGGCTAGATGTCCAGTCATTCCAGAACAGCTGAACCAAATACAGATTAATTCCATTAAATAAGCAATACAAGTCAACAGTGTCAAGTTGATTGAAGCAAGTAAATATCTCTACAAGACAGCCAGGCTTCTTAATTTAGGCAGGAGGAGATGGTACAAGCTATCATTCAGTGACTTTAGTGGTCATAAGATTATTATTTGCTCCTAACTGAACAAGTGATTGGTCTGGAGGTAAAGACTATTTGGGGGGGGGGGACTTTCCATGCAGGTGTTACCTCTGCCAGGAGGTGCTTGGTCATCATTACAAGGCAAAACAAGTGTGTGGGAGCCATTAGTTACCTTCTTATAGTTAAGTGAACTTAGAATCAATTCAAAGTTCTGTATGTAAGGCCCCAGAGCTGTGAGCTGCAGATCCTATCAAATTAATTAATACTTTTTAGAATAAAGCAGGGGTTAAAAATTGTTTCTCATTCCCCCCTTTGATGCACAGAAAGGCACCAATCTTTCTATGGATCATTACAATCTAAATGCATGGAGGGAAGTCTTCCATGGGAGGCACAAAACCAGAAGAGGGCAGTTATTTTGGCCTTCCACCCTTTTTTGTCTTGTGATAAGCCCAACACGGCAGAGGTGATACCTACGTGGAAAGTCCCTCCAAAATATTTTTGTACCTCCAGACTAATCACTTGTACAATAGGAACAATGACTAACTGGGTCACTGACTGATAACCTGTACCACCTCTTCTTGCCTAGATTAAGAAGCCTGGCTGTCTTAGGTGGAGATATTTACTTGCTTCAAGCAACTTGTGACACTGCTGATTATTTTGCTTATTCAGTGGAATTATTCTGTATTTGGTACAGCTGTTCTATAATAACTGGACATCTAGCCCTATAAAAACGAGGGCCTGGAAGTAGCATCTCAGATCATGAGGAAGATCAGAGGTCTACTTAATTAGAAGAAACTTTAATAAAGTGTTATTGGCTCAAACCTCTATCCACCTCCAATAAGAGACTGAAGCAATTTAAATCCATAAAGGCCAGACAGCATCTCCCTCATGCTGTAGTTCATACTGATCTTTGGCCCAAAAGTTTATTTTTGAGTACCTTTCATCTCTGAGTTGGTATTTCATGGCAGATAGGTAATTTCTGTTCCTCAGCAATTAAACATTGTTATTTGGCCAGTTTGACCAACCCTGATTTTCCCTCAACTATCCCTCTAGCTTTGCCATTAAAGCCAATTGCAGATTTGTTCAAATTACTTAAGATTATTTCCCACTATACTTAGAGAATCAGGTATCCTTCAACATTACTATAAAATGGGGGAAGTGGGAAAATAAAATCTGTTGCATCCTAAGTTCAGATAAGACAACAGGAATGGACATGACCTATGCAAACAGTTATTTAAAAAAAAAAAAGTTTACTTACCTTACAAAAATAGTTGTTACACAGACCAATGCCCTCTCCCTCTTTCCTCAAGGAGGCGTAATGGTAGCTGGTATAGGCTCAGTGGGGTAAGGAAGGTGCTAGGTAGTCTGAGGAAGCAAAAATTCAGGCTTTTACTCATTGATAGCTTTACCAGGAATCATCACCATAGCAAAATCATCTACCATCCTTGTTTACAAGGAAACTGCTTACAAGATGAAACACAACAGTATTTCATTAGTACTTACATGGCTTAAAACTTCTCCTTTGCACTATGTGTATATAGAGCTGATACAGAGTTCCCACAAAAGAATTCAGCAGTGACATAATACCTTAATGAATAAGTCCAAACTCCTTACCTTAACATCCAAAGTCCTCAGGAATGTCATGATCATCATGTTTACTTTAGCAATTTTTTTCTATCTCAAAACAGAATCCAGAAGCATAGTTCTCCTCGTTGCTTCTTTTACTTTACAAAGGGTGAACTCATTAAGTCAAGTCAAAAATATCAGTTGTTTTGCTTTTCGAGAATTCAAATTCCCTATCACAACATGTCAGAGACCCATGCAGAGGTTCATCCCTAAGGGATCTGTCAGCAGTATTTGAAATGCTGTGGAAAAATGAAAATAGGTATAAGAATAAAGAGCAAGGATTCTAATTTTCAAAAAAAGAGAACACAATCTCATTGCTCACAGAATCTGACTTTGAAAATAAGGCAATAAGGCCCAAAGTTTGATGAAAAGACAACACCTCAAGTATGAGGTCCATCTAGTTACTACATAGACACTGACACAAAAAGACAAAAAGCAGATGCTTAAGACCAGCCATGGTCTCTTCAACTTGCACTCTTTAAAGACTCCAAATCTCCAACTACTGCCTCACCCTCAAGGGCCTTTTTTCACACTGCAATGAATAGACAGAACTGGAAAGTGGTTTAAGAGCCATAGTCCAGATCAGATGTTGAGTCTGGAAAAAGATTCAACACATTTCTTTCTTTCTTTCTTTTTATTTTATAATTATAAAAAAATGTTTGACAGTATATATGCATGAGTAATTTTTTTTTTTAATAACATTAGCCCTTGTATTCATTTTTTCCAAATTATCCCCTCCCTCCCTCTACTCCCTCCTCTAGATGACAGGCAATCCCCTACATTTTATATGTGTTACGTATAACCTAGATACAATATATGCAACACATTACTTTCAAAATGGCCTTTTTTAAAAGTTCTTAACATCTTTTTCCTCTGTACATTAAATAAATTTCAATGGACATCATTGATAACCATTTTCTTATCTTCTTCTTCTAAGAAAGAAGTGTAATCAAGATAAATCCACACAGAAGCCATGTCTAAAACATTTCTCATTTTATACCTGAAAAATCTATCAATTATCAGGAAATGGGTAATGATCCATACTCATGTCCATTGTTTTTCGATTCAAAATTATTTTTCTCTATGAAATGTTGTCATTTCATAATTCATTCTCTTGGGGTTTCTTTAATTTTTTTTGTTGTTTTTAGTCTTATTTTACTCTGTTTATACTAACTCAAGATTCTCCAAGCCATTTTATCACTTCTATGGCATAAAAAATTTTTCAATTCTAGCAATGCACCAGACTTTCCAGAACTGATGAACACTTGCTTAATTACTAATTTTTGTTTCCCTCTTTCCCTTTTTCTTTAGGCACGTCCTTTAAGATCAATAAGTTTGATCTGTTTATAACTATCTTCTTCCTGACATCCTTCTTCACTGTGTTTCCTTGTTGAATTTTGTGTTTCTACATTAAACTCTCCTTTTGGTTCAAATAAAAGCAACATTTAAGTATTACCTGTTTCTCCCACCCTTTCTCTCCTTATATTTGTATATCCTTACCCACACTAGCTTTGAAAAATAGCAAGCCTTATCTCTAACCCTTCTATTAACATATTCATTTTAACCCTTCCTTCTCTCTCCCTTCTTCAACCTCTTGAAACGAAACCAATTTACTCCCAAGTCTTGGTTTTTTTTTTTTTTCTCCCTCTCTTCTAGTTTCTTCAACATCCTTTGGAGACATTCAGATTTTGAGAGGGCCCTTGTTTTTATACTTCCCATTACAATGTTAGAAAAGGACTTTACAATATAATACTATTGGCCAAGTAAATTTACTTTTCTGGTTTCTCTCAATTTTTTTTTTATTTCAAATTTAAGCTAGTTCTGTTCTTTTTTATCAGAAAGTGTGTGTGTGTGTGTGTGTGTGTGTGTGTGTGTGTTCTACACAAAGTAGATTATTTCCCTATTTGATTACCCTCTGTTTTGCAGGGTTTTGTTGAAAGCCTTTCATTTTTTATTTTTCTGAACTTTATCAGATTTTCCCCTTTTCCCTCTAATTCTTTCTTCCTTCTCCTCTGCTACCCACCCATTTACCATAATATCAACATTTTAGTGCATAATACATACGAAACGTTAGATTCAGAAAAGAGCCCAGAAACATCTATCACTCATTTGGCAGAAAGGAAACTGAGGCCCAAGAAAATTGAGTGACTTAGATAGAAACCATCAAAGACAGGATTTGAATCCAGGTTTTGATTCCAGATTCAGTATTTCAATGTTTCAGCATTCAGAATACCTTCTAGGTAGAAAACAAACTTATTTAGCAAGACACTAAATACTTACAGGATCTCATTAACTTCAGAAACACAAAAGCATGCTAATATATTTCCTGCCTTTTTCCTGGAACATTTGGTCCTGGATAATCAAAAACTAATCAGGTCACTAAATAGGAAAGTCTCAGAAGCCCACACTTGATTGGGTAAGTGCAAGGGTTTTATTTTTTTCCTTTATCTACCATCACAACTGTTATATTTAATCAGCACAGCTAGTACTCGTCCTGTTCCAGCTACTACTTAGTTTTCACATCTTTACCTGAGCTGTATGTATTTGCCACTCATGCAAGACATTCTTTTTCTATACTTTTCACTTTATTTCAGTTCCCATAGATATAATTATTGCCATAAGTATGAATCTCAGAATTTGGGGCATTCTGTAGATCTTAATGCAGCTTTATGTTTTAGTAACTTAAATAACCTTCATAGTTTAAAATGGTTCTAAGACTTTTGGGACATGCCATTATTGTTTTCATTTTGGCCAACCCCATCCTACCACATTACAATTTTCTTACATTTGCTTCCTTTCCATGTAATCTGATACCACAGCTCTTGTTTTTAGCTGCATGATACTCCAACTCCCAAAGCCAAAAATTATTTTCCTCATATTAGCCTGTCTTCCTTTAAGATTCGGTATAAGAACTACCTTTTTCAAAAGGCCAGGATTTCCTTGTCCCTCTCCCCCCAAAAAAACCTATAGTTTTTTTGTCTGTTTTTTTCATTAGAATGGAAGCTTGAAGTCAGGGCCTCCTGTTCTTGTTTGTCTCTCCAGTCCTTAGCACAACGCCTCACATGTGAGGGTTTAATAAATGTGTATCTCTTTAAAAAAAAAAAAAAAAAAAAGTCACAGATTCCTTCAAAAGAAACAAGAAACTTGTAACAATTGCACAGACTCAATTAAAAATTAATTTTCTAAAAGTACTAAGTTTCTAGAAGAAATTATAGAGGTGATAAAATAGAAATAAAAGCCTTAGAATGAAGAATGAAGAGTTGGAAGGAAAGCAAACTATTTCGATGAAAAAGTGATAAACCTTACTACAGAAACTGACTCCCTTACTACGGGGAAAGGCCGAACAAATCAGTGACTCCACATGGCTGCAAGAAATTAGAATAGATTTTAGAAACAGATAATGTAAGACATCTTTCATCAAATGTAACAGCTGAAACAGGTCAAAAATATTTATGCACTGAGCCATGATTTTTTGAAATCTTTTATACTATTTTCATAGTTATTTCCATCATAAAATGGAAAATGCCTATTAGAACTAGAGTAACAAAGTGAAAATATGCTTTTCATCTCATGAAACAAAGAAGAGTCCCAGGAATTATTCTAGCCAAGTCCTGAACTCTCTGATCCAATGGAGAAAAAAGTGCTATAAATACCTACATAAAAGAGTAGTTAAATATCAAATTCAGAGAGTCAGTATCATGCTTATTCAAATACAAAGTTATCCAGAGAGTTTATTAATGGGTGGTAGTCAGATGACCTTACTTATTAGATTTAATGAATTGAGACCATACTGTCAAAGTACACCTTGTACAATACAAGTTAGACAAAAGGTGGCAAATAAACAAGATCCACCAAAATATATACCTCTTAGATTTGTTTCTCCAGCTGATATTAAAAAGCAAAATAAATGATATTAAATTTCTAAGCCATAGAGAACAAACCTTGGCTAGCTTGATGACAAAAATCAAAGATAAGTTTGAGAGTGAAAATAGGCTGCTCATGACCAGATAGCTTTATTTGCAATTTCCTTTTCTTTGTTATTTATTGTAGTTTGGTCTCTTCTCAAGCTCATCCAGTTTTAATAATTACTGATATTCCTCTTCCTCCTAACTGGTCCTTTTGGTTTCTAGTTTACTCAGGAACTGCCATCCCCATCTATGCTCATACTAACTTCCCATATTTCCTCTTTCCTCCCTATGCATGTGAACTGGCATATGGAGAAGAGGAGGACCTTGTCAATTTAAGCAAAATACTATATAGTATCCTTGCTGAATATCCTATAAATACTATGGCTAAACTTCTCTAACTTAGAATGGACTTCTCCATTTCTCATGTTTCAACATGAAACATTAACAGAGGCTAGGTTGATCAGCTAATGAAATCTGAGCAAGAGACTAGGATAATGACAAAAGCAAATATTTCTGTACATAAAGATAGACAAGACACACTGGGGATGGGGAAGAGGCACAGAGCTCACTGTACTTTTTCAAGTAGGCATATAGCTCGATGACCAGACTGAATAGCTAATAAGACACCACTATGAAATTCAGCACTAGGCAGTAGGGCTCCTTCAACCTTCTCCAAGCCTGATTCCTTGATTCTTTCGGCTCATCCACTGAGGCTGCAGAGAACAAGCTATGAAGGGAAAATTGGATCATGACCTTAGGTACCATTTATTTTGGGGGACTCATTCAGCAATCCCTACACAAATTATTATAGGCACAGCCCAATGGAACCAGTCACTAAAACCATCTTATCCTAGCAATGAATATTAAGTACCTATCTGGGAAATGGTAGTGAGTGTGGGGAAGAGGTAAAATAAATAAATAAATAATAAATATATTTAATTATTTCTTCTCTAATGATGGAAATTAGGGAAGTCAGATACACCAATTCTATAAAATCCTATATGGAAGGTGGATGGTATCTGGCAGCTTACCTCAAAAACTGAGGAAGTCATACTGCTGCCTTTCCTGAGCTTATCAGCTTTTAGGATCAGCCAGCCAAGTCCAGGGTGAGTGGTATGGGTTTACTTATAAATTGTTTCATCCCTCCCTTTTCTGTTCCTGTGGTTGCAACATTTTAAACAATTCCCTTTCACTTGGGGAAAGTCTGCTATCTGAATTCTTCCTCATTCTACCAAATTCTCATGTGCAAGAATAAGAAACCACCCTTTCTGGAAGCATGGAGGTATACAACTATGACTACTCAGTATTTATTACACATGATTTGGGGTGATATTGCCAAATGTCCTGGGTCGGTTGGTGGTCTTGTGAGATAATAGGTGGGAATCAACCTTAACATGCAGACTTCTCTGGTTAGGGTGGGGAGGAAGTAGATGGAAAAATCTTGCAGATTCCGACAGTTGGAAATAAGGTGCTATCATATGAAATCTAGAGAGAAAGCACAGATGCTTCGCTCTTGTGGTTTGAGCAACCTCCATTGCTATGAGTATCTTGAAGGCTCCCAACCTCTCTTGAGTGTGCCCTTCCAGGTTACAGCCCTAAAGATCTAACTGCATCTTCCAACAGCCTCTTCCCCCAAGTCCTTCTAATTTTACCCAAAAGGGTAAATGTTTTTGTGGAGATCACTGTCAAAGGCCAGGCTGAATGGAGCTTTAGATAGGCTCTAATGATTAGCCAGAGTTAGCTTTAAGGCTTCTGGATCTGCAAGTTCTCCAGAACATCTCATTCAACATCTTTTGAAAAGCAGTCATTTGCCTGTTACTGGCACTGCTATTAAATAGATAACATGGAATTATTTAATCATCCTTTATCCAGTTACCTATTGTGAATTGGTTGATGCAAGATGGCAACTAAAAACATAGATGAGGCACAAGTGGCCTCTTTTTTTTTTTAAGTTTCCTCTTCAACTGTATACATATATTTTTAAAAGTCCAAGTTTAGTAGTATCCAGATAAACAAGGAAAAAAGTTTAAAAATCTACTCAAATTATTAAATTTAATTTCTTATGAGTTTTTTTAATAACTTTATTGACAGAACATATGTTAGGATTACTAAGTGAGAACTCAGGTTTTCTGGACAATTACAAGGTGAGAACTCAGGTTGACTTGATAGAGGGGGCAAGCTCATTGGCTGGGGTGGTTCTTCCCAGAAGCCCTTGCATTATCCCACGCCCATTCTCTGGGAGGATAAAAGACACAGCACTGGGCGCAGAGAGCAGATCGGCCTGGAGAAGGATAAGAGCTGGAGGAGATTCAGAGCCAGGATTCAAGAAGAAAGACTCTGAATTGCATCAGGCTTGACGGGGCTCTCTGCAGGAAGGGAAGTCACTTCTTTGGACAAGAGTTAACAGCAACTGCCTGGAGACAACGGTTCGTTACAGGAAGAAGAATCTGTTGGAGAGATTTGAGTAGACACAGCAGATCTCTTCCCAGAGAGCGATCCAGCAGCTTCTGGAGACGACAGCTCGCTACATTTGGCGCCCAACGTGGGGCAAGGACTTTTGCTTATCCTGACAAGAGGAGCTAGACCAGACCTTTGCAATTTGGCGCCCGAACAGGGACAGACACAGTCCTGATTCCAGTGGAAAAGCTTCCAATCTAGATCTCAGTCTCTCTGACCCAGAACCGTGAGTAAGGAGGAAACTTTGTTAAAGATTAAGTGAGCGTGCTAATAGATAAATAAGGAACTTAACTTGTTAAGGGGTAAACCAGGAATCTCTTATAGCTGACATGGGGCAGATGTTAGCTATATTCAATCCCTGGACCTCAGCCGACTCATCCCCAGCCCCAGAAGCAACCTCAGCTCCACCCCCATTCAGGAGTGGTACTATAGAGAGTATAATCAACATAATTGAGGAGCAGAGTTTACTTGTAACCTGAGTTCTCACTTAGTAATCCTAACAAACATATACATGGGTAATTTTTTTTACAACATTATCCTTTGTACTCACTTCTGTTCTGGCTTTTTCCTTCCCTTAGATGGCAGGCAGTCTTACCTGTTAAATATGTTATAGTATATCCTAGATATGTGTGTAGAACCATACAATTCTCTTGTTGCACAAGAAGAGTTTGGCCTCCATTGTTAGAGGTGTAGATCTGAAATTGTGCCTTTCCAGACCCCTCAGGTAGTGAATTTCTGGCATTATCGTTATTCATTTGTGAAAGGCAATGAGACATTCAGCCTAGGCCCTAGTACCCTGCACCTTTTTTACTATTTTTTTTTTCAAATTAATAATGGTCTAACTCTAAGAAATAGCATTCTACCTGGCTTACTGATTAAAGCTCTCTTGGTGGATGGAACAGAGCGTCTTAAGAAAAAGTCCTGCCAATAGGCTAAGTTGTGTACTACCTGGCAGATGAGAGACTGAGGAGAATAGATCTTAATTTACAGATTCTGAGGATTATGTTGCTATAATAGAACAATGCCATTCCAACTAAAGATGAAAAGCTATTTCCACTCAATTGGGAGCCTTGTGCCTAATCCCAGTTAGCAAACCAAATCTTGTATAGCACATCTCAGGCCCAGATATTTGTCCTTGCTTGTTAGGGGCCTTGTTGAAGGCTTAGCCTGAGAAAATACTAAACTGGGTTAGAGTAGGGTCAATTTATCAGGTTGATGGATAGCAGCATTGAATAAAAATGGGTACCAGCAGGACTGGTGTTGGTACTTATAGACCTATTGTGTTGACCATTGCCGAGGATCTCAGGGTGTTTGCTGTCATGCATGAGGATACCTTGACCGGTGATGAGCACAAAGATCTGAAGAGACCCTACCCAGCCTTAACTTGGCTATAGTTCTTTAAGGCTTATACATGGCACTGAGAGCCTATAATAGGATATTAAGTAAAATAGATTATTTAAAAAAAAAAAAAAAAAAAAGCAAATGGAGAGGAGTTCCTGAACATGTAATAGATTGACAATAAAGCTGTCTTCTCTTTCCCACTTCTCTGGCTCCAAACTCTTCTTCTCAAGAACACGGCTGGCCATGTCCAGCAATACTCTGAAGACTGGTAATGGTTAAGACCCCTGGCTGCTGCCAGTGGTAGGATCTGGACACTTGCTGATCAACACTGCATCCTACAACATCCAAGTGCCAAAGCTGGGCACTTAACCTCTCAAAATCCAAGTCTGATGAATTATGTCACCCCAGAAGGCAAGATTTTTAAAAGGTCTCATTCTTTGTTTCTGGGATCCAGTCTCCAGAAAGACTTAACCAGTGTATCGCTTTTGGATACAGACATGGGCTGATCTTCCCTGGACCTTTCCTATTCCCTCTCCAATACATTTATCCAGGCTTCATCATCTTTACTTTTCTCATTCTCCCCATTCCTATGTGACTCCACAAATTCTGGATAAATAAGCTCAGGGAATCCCTCAAATGTAAAGCTTCCTAGCTTCTAAAATGGTTTCAGACAACATTTTCCCAGAAAGGTCTTGGGACAACAACTAGGTGGTATTGTTGTAGGTACCTCTAATAGTATGGAGAGGTCAAACTGTCAAAGTGACAGTCGTGTGAAATTGTGTCCCCTTTTGATCTGTAAAAGGGAAATTCCTGGTCTCCCAGGCTCTATAGCGTATATGAGAGAACATTTCTCAGGCTGGGCCTTTTTAAGGCAAAACTCCGCTCCCTCCATTGATAGCCAGTTTAAGACCATGCCCAAAACTGTGGCACCCAGGGAAAGGGATGTTTGATGGGATAAGCATGGGAACACTGAATGAGGGCTCATTAAGGTCTTTCAGAATCGATTTAAATTGCATATATAATTATGATCCCTTAGCCACAGGCTACTGCATATAACCCTTAGTGGGGAGGGGAGGAAGTTATGACTACTGGAGGTGTTTTATGTGTTCTAGGTATTTCAGGTGCTGCTCAAAGCCTATTAAGGTTGTATTGCTTTTCATAGCTTTTTATTTTTCAAATTATGTGCAAAGTTTCTATAAACATTTATCCTTGCAAAACTGTGTTCCAAATTTCTCTTTCTTCCCCTCCCATAAACAGCAAGTAATCCTATATTAAATATTTATTGCCTTGTATTATTAATCTTACTACAAACTACAAATATCTTATAAGATACCTCCATGAACAAGACTATTGAGATTTTGAACCTAAAAAGGAAAAGTTTAATATTGTCTGTCTTTACTCGATTCTTACAGAATTGAAGTGCTTCAGATTGGATAGATCAGACAACTTTCCATATAGAGACAAAGATACACTGCACCTAAGCTAGATGTTACTGTATCCTTACTGGATGTCCCCCTTCTATGCCATTGCTAAATACACCTCCTTGTATTCACTGTTGAATAACTTCCAAATATTCTTTTGTTCCCACAAAAGCCTAAATGAGTAAGCCTGAGTTAGGCTCACAATTACAGCTTAAGTCTGAACAAAATTCTTCTCTACAGGTATACTTCAGAGATGCTACGGCTTCAGCAAATTGTCATCTTTTCGCTTGGTAGGAGGTATTGCTTTGATGTCCATGGCTGCTGACTAATCAGGGTGGTAGCTGAGAATTTCTTAAAAGAATGGAGTTTGTAGTGCTGATTGACTTCCTTTCACTTGAACACTTAGACCATTGTAGAATTATTAACTGGTCTAATTTCAATAGTGTGGAATAAGGAGACCCGAGGAAAGGGAGAACAATAAGAACATACAACATTTATTAAGTTCTTTCATAGGTATGATTTGTGGTGCTCCAAAAACAATTATAACAGCATCAAAGATCAGATCATGTAACAGATAAAAATAAAAAGGTTTGAAATGTTGTGAGAATTACCAAAATGTGAGATATCACGTGAACACATGCTCAATCAATGCAGGATGACTCGCCCCAAATCTTCAATTTGTTTCAAAAAACAAAACAAATTCTTTATCTGTGAAGCACAATAGAGTAAGGTATACCAGCACTCTTGAATCAGCTATTAAGTCCATCATGAATACAATAGAAGACTCCAGAAAATAGTGATACCCACTCCTAGTGGTCAGTTTTTGATTTGCCATCCACTGTTGATACACAGCAAGATGGTCTAGTTTCTTTGCCTATTTAAATTTCCCATCCAGCCTTCCTGTTTCTAAAAGGAAGATTTTAACTGTGGCTTCTCATGCACCCCACCATGGCCTATAATTCACTTTTCACCTCTGAAATATCCTGTATTTTGTAAAAGCCCACTCATCTATTATCACTCAAGCTAATAGATGGACTGAATAACCCAAAGATAGTCAGGAAACTTCTATTAGTAATCTACTTATCAAGTAGACATTTGACTTTTTCTATTCCATAGTTAATATCCAGTTATAACACCATTCTTCCACCAAGAATACTTCCTTTCACTCAAAACTAATAGCTCTTTTACTATGGTCCATGTAAGATTGACAAGCTCCCACTGTCTCATTAGAGAAGCAGCAGAACTGCCCAAGCAGAAAACAAGTATAGGTAACTTCATGCTGGAAGAGACCCTCGTCCAGTTAAGTCATAACAACCTGCTGTCTGAGACAGTCTACAAGCTGGAAGCCCATTCCACAGATCATGTTCCCCAATAGGGATGGAATTCCATAGCTAGCTCCTTCCAGACATTCTGCTCTTCAAATTCATGACACTTTCTAGTTCTAGATTTGATCCCACCCCTTGTATTATAAAGCCACACTAAAACCATTCATGGTCCAAGCCATTTGAGATTTATTATGAACATTCATTGGACAGACCCAACCATGACCTATCCTGCATATCGCATGTGATAATGATTGTTGTATTCTAGGCATGATCTGGTGATGGACCCTAATGGACCTGACTAAAACTCAGCACACAAGCAATCAGAAGGTGGATAAAATGCTAAACTGCAAAGGTAGAAAATCTGATTGATCCAAATCCTACTTTAAACACTGCAATCATGGACAAGTCACTTATCCTATATATGTAATTTCTTCATCTATAAAAGAATTCCCAATTACCTCTGATTTAGACTCTACTTTAGAAAACTTAAATGTTTAAGGAAGTATGCTTGTTGTGCTACCATTGGGCTGTCAAAGGGCTTTGTCAGGGACTAGAAATAGGTGTTATACTTCTGGTTTTAATTTTAAGTTTTTGGTTTTTGTTTTTTTTTTTGTTTACTTGTTCAATGTGATAATTGTTCTAAGAAGGCCTCTTCAATAATTTCTGGAAGTTGTCAGATTGTATGTGTTCTGGATACCACTCATAGGACTCCCAAATAATGTTTTCTAGTTGGGGGGATTTATTTTTTTAACATATATTTTCTGCTAGTCTGTCCTTTGTTACTTCCACTAATGTAATTTTTAAAAATTGTATTTAGATTTCACTGAATCTTACTTTAAGACACTTCGAGAACCAAGCGTGTCAATGAAAATTAAAAAAAAAAAAAAAAAAAAAAGACATGAAACAAAAAAGCTTAGATAACTATACATTATGATTTTCTATGTATTAGTTATCTACATTCCTTAGTTTTCTAAATATTTTTCAAATAATGAAAAAAGCATATGGTTCTACCTATAAGAATCAGACATATCAAGTGATACCTCTGCTTTAACACCATAATCTTGTGAACAAATTTTAATTCTTTCCTTTTGGAGAATCTGTAGAATTCATAAAATGTTTTAGAGACATTGAATGTCTTTATAGATTAAGATAGAATGTTCTTTACATGTTTCTACTTTTTCCTAGATTTTCAGAGTTTAAACTTCAGTTATCATAATAATTTTGCTTGTATTCTTACTGAAAATGAGAGTAAAACATTTTAGAATGAGAAATCTCATCCAACTAATCTGATAAACTTCTAAGAAACAATTTGATTATACAAATTCTATAATTTGATTGCATGAAGCAAAGATTAGATATTCATCATCTGATTCCAGTGACTTTCCCTCTGTAGCTGAGTATTTAAAAGGTAATAGATTTGGCTCTTGTCTGATCCAAGTTCTCTACAAAAGAAAAGTCTTAACCATCTGAAAAAAGTAAAGATGGTTCATCTGGACAATGAGTTGCTATTTCTCAAATCGTGCAAAGACACAACATCCACACACTTACATTCTCTGGCCCTGTTATATATCCTATAACCCATGTCATTGAGCAAAGTCCTATTTCTTCTTTTTAAATTTTATTTATTAAGCAGATGGTTAGGAATGTACAAATACTAAAGACTACAAAACCTACAATGCTAATTGGCTACATTACTGTTACTTGGGGTTGTCCCCTTTCTTCAATACCACTGAACCATGTTAAGTAATTACTAAATATGAAATTCTTTTCAGTTTTCAGGCCAAAGGTAAAAAAAAATCTCAGCCAAATTTTATCCAGCATCCTATGAAATATTTTCACTGAAATTTCAGAAGGTATTTATTCCTGATGCACATAACAATGAGTAATTGCTACCCTACCAAAAAATAAGTCAACTTAATCATTGTTTAAAAAAAAAAAAAAAGCCATAGAAATTTTGGTCAGTAGTAGTAGACACTGAATAAACATCATGTGAATGATATGAATATACACAGATTGCTTTACTTTGGAAATGATACTAGAATTAATGACTCCATAATTGCACATACTATGAAGTTCTTGAAACCACTATTCAAGAGGTTCAAATGTAACTTGTTCCAATTATTTTATATCCTTTAATCTTTCAAGATTTGCAGGGGGGAAAAGAAGCCCAGCAGAGTTCAGATTATTTACCAGAGAAATAAACACAAGACATGGTATAATAAAACTCCCATTTTGAAATCTAATAATTTCGTTAATTAACACATGAAGTCTGGAACTATCATGAATGTACTTCATTGTCTCAAGTCTAGAAAAGAACTTAAAGCAAAAGCTGGAAACTTAATTTTTTACAAGATTAGATAGAAGTAATTTCTTGGCTAAATGGAAAGGTATTAATCAAAGACAAATGAGATTGTGTGTTTTTTAAAACAATGTTTCATGAGCCTCATTAATAGCCAAAATGTACTATTTTTGCAAAACTACAAAATGCTAGGACTACAAAAGAGTAGTAGCTCCTTTGGATGGGGGGAGATCTGTAAGATGAAATTCCTAAGTAATTAGATGATAATAGACTGGGTAGTACTATTTGTACAAATGTACTTTAAATACGAATGTTTGGATAGAGCAGGGGCCTTGGAGTCAGGAGGACCAGAGTTCAGATCTAGTCTCAACACTTACCTAGCTGTGTGATTCAGAGCAAATTATTTAACCCCAATTGCCTAAACAAAAACAAACAAAAAAAAAAATCAAAAAATTACAAGGAGCCAAGTTCTTTGAAATAAGTATTTTCATCCTATTATCCCTGCTTTGCCTTATGCATAAAGAATGTACTACTTGGCTCTTCAAGGTATTCTTAAATTACAGTCTGAATGCTATGTTCCTTAGGAATATATCTAGACAAGCTTGTTTTAGGATTTTCTGGCTATGCTTGCTTCCCAAAGATGAATTCTTAACATATTGTCCTTATCTGCTACCTGTTTTGCACAGTTGTTCCATGCACACAGCATTCCACTTTACATCTCCATGTTTTAGTACTGTCTCTGTCTACAATGCTGTCCTCAATCTCTTTAGAAGTCCCATTTTCTTTCTAACATTAAGCTCAAATATCTTCTTCTGCAGGAGACCTTTCACAGGCCCTGCAGCTGCTAGCTAGTGTTTTCATTACCTTGTCCTTAAGTGTTTTATTTTCCTTTTTTTGCTGAGGCAATTGGGGTTAAGTGACTTGCCCAGGGTCACACAGCCAGGAAGTGTTAAGTATTTGAGGCCAGATTTTGAACTCTGGTCCTTCTGACTTCAGGGCTGGTGCTCTATTCAACTAGCTTGCCCCCTTGTCCTTAGTTTTATACATATTGTATTTACTTGTTGCCTCCCTTATCAGAATGGGAAGGAACATCTCAAAAGCAAGGACTGTTTGGCAGAGGCAGCTGATGTTACAGTATTCTTAAAGCACTGGGTCTGGAGTCTTGAAGATTTTAATTTGAAATTCAGCTTCAAACGCATTCTACCTACTTGACCTTGGGGGCCAATCTGTTTGACTTGCCTTTCAGAGCTGTAAAATAGGATACCAACTCTAGAGGGTAATTGTAAGGACCAAAAGAAATACTATTAGTAAAAATTAGTGTTTAGCCATACGTAGTATGGCAAGGTTAAGGCTTATTCTCTTCCCTCTATATCCCCAGAGCTTAGTATAGCACCTGATAAGTTATTTGCTTACAAATTCACTGTCATGCCAAGGAAACAGACGAGTAGAGATTGATTTAATTTTAAAGTGCAGAGTTTAATAAGCCACCTGACAGCATGGGAATGTTTCCAAAGCACCAGGTACTAAAGAAACTGAGGCACAGAGCTTATATAGGGTTTAGCTAACTAGGGTTTGCAAGCAGAATACAAAAGCTGAGTATGCAATTATAGCCTAACATTTTGCAGCCGTTATCTTTTGGGAATGGCTTCAAAAGCAGAACAGGGAAACAAAGGCAGATGATGGAGGCAAGGACACTGGGAGTATAGGAGATGATAGACAATTCCAGGGAAGGACATGCCTGTCAAGATATGAACATAATACCCTTCATAAGAAAGCATAACTCCTTGTCTTGTCGAAGACAGGAGATAGCAAGGAGTGGGACAATTCTCCAAGTCCTGAGGGAAGGATCACATAGGGAAGAGGGCACTGGACAATGTTTTTCCATTGCTATCCTTCATTGTGACACAATATTATGTGTGTGGGGGGAGAGAATTGGAGCCCCAGGATTTAGGGCTATTTTCTGAACTCAATTTTCTCAGACCTAATTGCAAGAAGGAGGAGGGGGGAAGTATGGCCTATTATCCAGGGCCCAACAACTGGATGGAAGAGGAATTAGGATATTCCTAGTGTTTGTGTGTGTGAAAAGTTACAAAATACTATCTTTGGAATCCAGGATAATCTGTTTGAGAGATAGGCAAAATGGCCTAAAAAAACAAACAAAAAAAAAAAAATGTGCCTGGGTTACTTAAAGCCTTTCTTGCCTTGATGTTTTTAAAGCACTTATATACCAAGGACCTCCTCCAACATCAATCTACCATCTCTCTGATCAGTCTTTTAAAGGACCTTCATTGAGTTGGGAGGCAGCAAGCAATAGCTAAAAACACATCAACAAAGGTCAGAAACTTCAGATTCTAATTTTGGATCTGCCCCAGTTTCATCTCTAAAGAGGGAGGGGGGTTAATATAACCATCTGTTTATCCTACACCTCAGGAGAGGTTTTCCAGGTAAAAGATGTCAGGACTTTCTAAGTCATATGATGATCCACAAAAGATAAGTCAATTGCATTGAGCAATACAACCCAAGGATGATTCCTGGGTCTGAAGATGTTAGGTTGAAATTGCACTTTATAATAATCCACTCTCCTCTTCCCCCCAATTGCAGAGATTGTGTTATCAAACAGAATGACATTGGCAAACTACTGCCTGAAAAAGTTTGTTCTGCTATTTTGTTTTTGTAAAGTAAGGTAAGAATAAGTGATAAAGATGACAGAAATGACAATTTGTGATTACATGAAAATTAAATGAAATTCAAATTTCAGTGTCCATAATCAAGTTGTTTGTTTTTTTTTAAAACATCTTTGTTACTTTGTTCACATTGTTTTTATGACTGCTTTTGTAAAAATAATAAAGTTCAAAGGTTTGCACCAGACCATGTGAAAGCCTATCTTCATAGGGTTGTTCTCAGAGAGACTGTTACAGCTTGACAACATGTCAAGTGCCATATTTATTTGTGCCCCGCTGTGACTTTTTTGGTCCGTATGGGCTTATGTCAAAATGAGGGGAAAATTTATAATTTTTAATTTAGGGCCAAATTGAAATTTCTCAAGATTAGACCTCAGCCACCATTATAAAGCAGTGAATTATTTATTTTTAAACATTTGCTGCAGATTCAATATTTCTTATTGAAATAAACCTAAAATTATAAGGTAAGAATGTTTATATGTAAAACTCAAATTGTGTTAAAGTCAACTTGACATTTAGTCAAGGCACAACTTAAGTAAAACTGCTTTATACAATTCCCTTGTGTCAGAAGCTAAAACTAGAAGTGAGATCTGTTCCCATACCAATTTGAAGCAAATATTTTCTGAGCCTAAACTGCAGTTCAATAGCACTTTTCAAATTCAACTTTGAGTTTCCATATTTCAAAATCCATTTAATGGTGCTATTGAGGAGTTTCCATTTAACCTTCAATTGGAAGTGACTAATCTGCAATGTGATAACCTTCTCAAAGACAAATATAAAAAGAATCTTACAGAGTTCTATAAATGCCTTCCAAGTGATGCATATTCTTAATTATGTCACATGCTCATGGACTGATAGTATTTGTCTTTACCTAATGGATAAAAACAGATTTTCAAAGACAAAATATGTAAAATTCATTGTAAATTAACATCAGTAGTTGAACTTTTGCCATCTATTCTATTGATAGGAACACTGTGAAGATCAATTAAGCAAAATGTTATTTCCCTTTTCTCCCACCAAAAAGAATTCTAGTCTTATTATCAGACCTGCATTACCCCCCCATTATGCATTATTATATTTTGAATTTTGTCAATTAAAATTGTGGATTTTTTTTAAAGTACTTACTATTCTCAACTTTGCCTAAAATATTTGCCATTTGATCTTTTGCAGGATGAAAGATTGCCACTTTTGGTATACGATTATTCTTTTAAAGAATTCGGACCCCCAGATGAACTAGAAATAGAAGGGACATGTAACAGATAAGTGTGTTCCTTTCAGACTTTACATATAAAGTTACTAGAAACCCTGCTAGATACTGGTAAAGACAATGGCATTCTAAAGCCCCCCCCTTAAGTAGGCAATAGAAGGAACCTAGTTTAGAAATTGAGAAGCCACCCCCTTTAACAATTGTGTTCAGAGTCAAGATACTGAGCTCATGGGTAGGGGGAACTGTGATAGCTTTATGCTTCTGTGTCAAAACAACAATCAAGTCACAGTAAGAAATGACTTATTGGATAGACCACTTAGAATGTTGAGCTCAAAAAAGTTACTGCTACTGGTCCTAAAGCATAGATAGTATCAGTTTCCTCCAAAAGGGCACAGCAGTACCCTAAGGCTAGGGCATCAGCTACATCTGCAGCTAGAAGTAGTGATATTTTAAACCAGCAATATCTACAACAGGTAGAAGAGAACAGAATCAGCAGCCCCAGAGCATATTCTTTAGCAACAAATTACTTATAAGTACACTTCCTATTTGTGAATACTACAACTAATCCTACAAAAGGTTTTTATGGTAGAGTATCTCAAAAGGTGTGTTGGAAGGGAGAAATTCCCATTTCATTGTAGTTTTCATTAAGTGCCTTTGCTTTGAACTAATTAAATTCTCGTGAATATTGAAACTCATTTGAGTAAAGATTCAAGATTTGTAGTTTGTATTGGCTCAGAGTACCTTGATCCTAGAGTATTTGTCCATTAAAGAAACCACACTTTATAGCATAAATTGTGGGAGGAGCCATAGAGACAAAACATAAGTAAAACTCAAGAGGTAGAGATTTTAGAGACTGTAACAATACAAATATTTCTGGTGAGATGAGGACCAGAAGGGAAATATCCTTCTCAGGGTCATTAAGACCCTTTTTATTCAATGAGGTGCATTGGCCTTTCTGAGGAAGCAGAAAAAATAAAGCTCTGGAGTCAAAGGAAGGAGGGGAATGAGTGCTCCAAATATCTCCTGTGCTTTCCACAAATGAAGGGGAGAGGAACCCTAAAATTACAGTTATATTTCATTTTGAAAAGGAAATGGAACAAGAGGGACAAAGGCATTTACTCACATTTCAAAGAAAACAGCCAGACTACTCTTCATTGTGTCTCCTACCTTCTTTCTCCCCCTCAAGGAGAAAATACAGATGTAACTGGCATTTTCTGTTCTCTCAAGCCACATGACTCAAGACCCACGAGATTTTCAAAGCTATAGGCAAGTAGAGAGTTCACTCCTTAGTATGTCCCTATTTTCAGCTTATTTTTCTTAAATTTGAGAGATTCTCAAAATTGGAACCACTTAATTGAGAGGCCCAACTGGAAGAAAGCCCCTTTAGAAGTGACCAGGGAAAATGCCATCTGAATCTAGAAAGACGGAATGTAAATCAAATTATGTTCACATTCCCTTTTCTCTCCCTCTTTCCCTGTTCTCTACCAACATGATTCATAAAGAAACATGTATTTTTAAAAAGTTAACATACATATATGACCAGAAAAACGATTAAACAATAAGAGTAACCAGGGAAACAACTATTTTTGTCTCCTTAAACTGTAGTTCCAAACCAGTTATTAGGGATGGGTGGATATAAATCTAGCTTAATACCCTTCATGGGCATAGATTATAGAGAGGGGGGGCAAGCATTCAAATCAGCCTTGTTTCTTTAAGTCAGAAATTTCTACCTTGCCTTGAAAAAAGGGAAGATCATATTTTAGAAATAGCTATCCATATCACCAGAATCACAACTATTTAAACAATCCACAGCAATGTAATCATCTTACACGGGTACACTCACTCGTACAGTCAAACAACTTAACTGAAATAAATTCATTGCCTTGTTGTTCAAACAATATACAAAAGTTATCTGTTCAGCTCAATAGATGCTGGTTGCTACAAAGAAAGGAAAATTGAAGGTGCCTCTCTATAACTTTCCCAGTGCCTAGGGACATTTATGTAGATGGACTTCAGTAAGACTTTTATAAGCATCTACCCCCTGTGCTAACAGCCAAATATTCAATGCTACTGTTCTAAGGCTTTATCTGTCAGGAGAAGCTAAAATATAATAGAAAAGCATTGTCTACCTCATAACTACAAGGATCTAATCATATCTTAGATGAAATAAGGTTTTGCGTTTATTAGGGGAACTGTCATTCTTGTTACAAAGTTAGACTGAATACTAGTTTCCGTAGTCTAGTAGCTTCCCTGAACAGAGGCTCAGTTATATTTTGTTAGGATTAATTTGTTTTCCTGGGTATCTCCCTCCAGTGGATCCTTATCAATTGAGACCACCCAATGGCCCTAAGTATAAAAGCATATTCTAGAGTAATTCATCCACAAACTTTTCTCAAGTAAGAGAGAAGTTTAGGATCTCTTAATACTACTGGTCTGCCTATTAAAGCCAGTTAAAGTATTAATCAGGTTTGAAACTCATTTAAGCCTTTATCATGGCAAATGTTAAATAAGCATGCATATTTAAGACAGCCTCTGCACTCAAAAGTACACTCAAAAGGAGAAAGGAAGAGCAGAAGATAGAGGGCAAAATAGCTTTCAAGTGAATTCTACAGCCAATTAAAGCATATCCTATTTAAAACATCACTGTATTGAGGTGGTTAAGTGAGGGAAGTTTGAGCCAAACAAAGGGAAGATAGAGGAAAAAATCCTTTCAAGATGGGGGAAAACTTGCTCCCCAGGTCAATTAGAAATCACTAGCTCGAAAAACTTAAGGAGAAAGGCCCAAAGAGTTTATTATCAAGATTAAAGGCCAAAACAAGGTTAGTCAATAGCCAAGATAGGGCCTCTACAGGGACATTTGAGTGCCATTTACTAAGATGCAGAAGTTAATCTAAAGCTTTGTTTATGAACACTTGGTTTACTCAAATGCTGAGCCCCTGGGAGAAGTTACTCATGCAAACTAGATACATGAAAGGAGTCATCAACTAGAATGCCAATTTATTAATTCACAAAAGATAACAGTAACTAGCAATACTACTATCAGAGAACATTTGGTTTGGAATCAGAGTGAGAATACTTGCACAGAATTCTCCAAGCCAAAGCTTTATTTTGCCAAAGAGCAGGCCAAATAGTAAGGACAATCAGTTGCCTGTTAGGGTCAGGGGGAAGAAAGCTTATACAACATAATTTTGGCTCTAAGCCATATTAGGAATACTAAGATTGCTAAAAACAATCAGAGAGTTGCTTAGTCACAGGATCTGTTAGTGAAAACATCAACTTGGTTAACTGGGTTCAAGAAACAGTTTAGAGGGCAAGTGTTCTTTCTGTGGGTCCAGCAAATCTAAACATACTAATGTTCAGCTTGGTTACTTGGATTCAAGGAACTTTTACATGGCAAGTGTTTCTTCAATGAGCCCAGCAAATCTTAAACATACTTGTTATTTTTAGAAAATGTTTGTTGGCCATTTTCATCAGCTAATTTAGAGTCCAGGGTTAGGGTATATTTCCTCTAATACTTTTAGGAAGTTTTTGCTTTTACTGTAGGGTGCCTCTCAGTTGCTGCTGCAGAGGAAGTAAAGCAGAAATCCTACAAATTTAACGCCTGGAAGATACAAGATACAAGTCCTGGGTTGAACCCTCATCCCCACCCCAATCCCCATGCCCTTGGTCAACAAAGGTTCAATTCAATGATATTTGATGCTGAAAAGGCAACATCCTTGAAGTTTTCTAGAAAGATCTGAATTCAGAACCCATCAGATATTTAGCAGCTATCAGATCACAAGCTAGTAGTCACTGACCTCTCAACTTTTTCTGAAGTGTTTTAAGATTGGACTGACTGGCTCTTAATTCACAAGGCTATGCATAGTACCAGTACATTATAACTTTGCAGATCCTTTGGCTTAAATGCCAAGGGGGGTTGGTTTAGTTCTGAGTGAAGATGTCTTTAATGTTAGATGTGGTTAGTAAAGGAATTGACAAAAATTAATCCCTGATGCTGACAGGGAGAAAGCACTGATAAGAGATCAGTTTAATTCTATGGTCCCATCTTCTGGTGAGGTGGTCCAGTCTGTAATCCAAGTTTTAATCAAACCCCCCTCTCCCCCAGACCTATCCTCCGTAGCTCAGCCAAGGTCTTGACAAAGCTTCTTTAATTGGACCTTTCTGGGCTACCTCCAGATAGTTGCCCGGCTCCTACCACTCCCCCTTCAAATAGATCAGAAACCGCCGCCTGCCGCCTGCCGCCTGCCGCCTGCCGCCTGCCGCCTGCCCCCTCCCCCCAACACTGGGAGAACTTCCTCTACACAACTTCTTTCCTCACCACTGGGAAAAAGTCCGTCTCACTTTGCCATGCCCTATCAGGATTTCCCGAGGTTAAGTTTTCCCCTATAAAATTGTGTGGGAACCAAAGACCCTTAGCAATAATTCCAGAGTCTCAGTTTAAGTGTGGTAAAAAGGAAAGTTTATTATCTCCTGAGAGAACAATCTTTGAACACCAAAGGTAGTGTCAACAGAGAAGTGCAGCTACGCATTCAGCAAAGCATATTATATAAACTCTGACCACAAATCCCCCCCTTCCCACTTCCCCTTCTGCCTATCAGGAGAACCTACTTGCAGAAATCGACCTCAGCACAAAAACAAAGAATAATGTATGTTTTTCCATAACATGTCATCCCTCCAGATAGTGAGGTGGCAACCCTTCCCTTTTAATTTGGGGTGTCTCAACTTTTTAGTTTTGACTCAAGGAAATATTTTGTTGTCAAGATGATCTGGCCAGAATGCTCCTAAGGGGCAGTTAGGAGGCCCTCATGGTCAGACTATTCTTATTGTCAAAAATTATTTGTTATAAGGCAGGATACAGGATATTCTGGGCCCTTCACAATGAAGACATACTTTTCCCAGAATAAACATCTCTAATTCTGAGAGGACTTCATCCCATAATTGCTGCCTGCCTTTGGGTCTACTATGGGCACTCTACCTCATAGTATCTTTCCCCTTGCCCAACCCCCATGCCATGTGGTATCTCCCTTAATTCCACCGTTTCTCTACTTCACCTCTCCCTTCTTCAGCTAAAACTTTAGGATATTTAATCCTTTTCAGGATTTAGCCTACCAGCTAAGGGCATGCCCCAATCTCAAGGGTTGCTCCTTTTCTACTGGGTAATGGAGGAACTTGTCTTTCACATGCTTTCCCAACTCCATTTCGTATTTAGCGTTCCTGGTCCCTTCGTTTTGTCTAACCTCTCCCCTGTATAAATCTACCTTTTGCCAAAGAGAAATGCCATTGTGAACTCTTCACATGGCCGAACCCCAACTTTTGGTGCTACTATCATCTGGAGGATTCATCATCCGCTTCAAGAGGTGAGGGGGTAGAAGAGAATCCGAAAGTGAACCTAGCCCTGAATGGAGAAGGATTCCAAGAGGTATCGGTAAAAAAGAATTAAGTTCGCCTGCAGGTTCAGCTGTGAATACTCCGTTTCAAACAATTAACTTTAATACGTTGACAGTACCTCTTGGGGACAGAACTCTTTAGACAAGCTATGTAGCCGTTCTCTATCAATAAGATTGTCTCCTCATTTAGTTCCAATCATACAAATTCAAGTATCGTTAACTGGATACTACACTGAAATGCATTTTAGACTTTTAACCTTCACTAGCGTTTGCCTTCCTGAATAAATTCAGATCAAGTCCCATGAATCTTATCGTGTTTTTTATCGTGGTGGCTTGAAACTAAACCGAATTATTTAAGAATCTATTCTCTCCAACAAACGAGTCTTCACGGACTTTGAATGGCACATTAAGATCTTAGGTGACTGACAGATTAGAGAAAGCTGGGGAGAGAAGGACTGGAAGTGAAGGTATCCTTGTTTTGCCTTTTTTCTTGTTGTAGTCGTTATGCTTGGGTTTTCTACTAATACCCTAACCAAAAAAAAAAAAAAAATCGTTAAGTTTTGTAATCCTAGATTGCACTTTCCTCTCGGTACTTCTTACTTTTTCTCCTTTTAAAATAAGAAGACTCGCAGGTTAGGGCACAGATAGAAAAGAGAAACAAGCGCTCCCTTCTCTGAGGAGAAACAAGTTGGGAAGAAGTCTCCATAGAAGGGAGGATTTTTTGAGTCCCACTTGGGAAGCTCGCGAGACCACGCTGCCGGTGTCTCGCGTTGACACACAGCTTGGACGCTCGTTACTTGGGGGACCTTGCTTGTAATTTAGGCGAGGTACTGAAGAGTTAACAGCCCCGAATACTTCGGGTTTTAGAGGGAGGAAGGAGAGAAAGCAGCAAACTTAGCGCCCCCCCTTCGCCCCACCGCCCAAAAGCAGGAGGAAGCCTTAAAAGGGCCCCCGCCGGGAATGAACGTTTCCATGGCATCGGGGCCATGAGGTTTCGGCCAGTCAGGTTCCGTGGCGTCCTAACCCCAGCGAGCACTGGAGTGTTTACCGAGCACTTCTCCAACGGATTAAAACAGGTCAAGTGACTCGCCCAGGATCCCGCGGTTAGCGAGAGTTCGAGGGCGAACTTGAACTCGCGCGTTTTCGAGTTCCCTTCGCGAGCTGTTTCTACAAGCACCAAACGCGACCCCTCCCGGCTCCCACCACCTGCCCACGCTTAAGACCGAGAGAAAGGAACCCCCAGCGTTCTATTAAAATGAGAAGAAACTCGCGGCAAATATTTTAAACAGACCGGCCGGCAAACGACGGACCAACCAGACTGCGCCCACGCCAATATTTAAGGCGTAATATGGTCACGTGGGGACGCTGCGGCCAATCAGAGCCCGGGACCTCAATTTCCTCACGTATTCCATTCCCTACTCCGGCGGTAGCGAGACAGGTGTGCCGGCGGTCTCATTTATCAGAAGGACCCCAGGCCGGCGCTTTTTCCTTGCAGTGCGTAGGGAAGCGTTAGTGGAGCCCAGACTTCTCTATCCCCGCCCCCACTTTATTTTTTGACCTGCCCTAGAGTGAGGTAATTGAGGAAAAGTCTCTGCGGGAATCAAACACTCGCTAGTAGGGGTCAACGTGGGTTATTTAAAAGGATTTTTCTGGAAAAAAAATATTTGATAATGGGCTTTATGGGATTTTTTTTCCCTAATAGAACCTTACTTTAACTTTTGAAGCTGGGGGTGGGGTGGGGGATTCTTAAATACTCTGCTTAGGGAGGTAGAGCTTAGTTACCGTGAAAACGGGAGCACGACGTGGGGGGGGGAGAGGGGTTACAAGGCTCGGCTTCTACACACACACACACACACACACGAAAGAACGTTGACCAGCAACGATTGTCCCGCTGGAGGGGAGAGGGAAGGGAGAGGAGGACCAATGATTGCTCCCCCTCCCCCACCGTGGAAACTGACCCAAGCAGATACTGCTCTGGGAGGAGAGAGCTTCCATGATTACCCCCAAGAAGGTTTGCTCTGCTCCTCCTCTCCTCAAGGAGAGTATGGGGGCTATTCCCTCTCCCCCAAAATGAGGAAGAAGAATTTGAAGAACTAAAAAGAATGCTTTTAGGGGACGGTGAGACTGGAGGGGGGTGGGTGAGGCGGTCTTTCCCAACTTGGGAAGATCCGATTTCAGTTCCTCCGGGGAGCATATGAAAAGGTGAGAGAGAGGGGAAACAACGATCAACCATACCCTCCTCGAGGAAAGAAGGAAGGGGGGAGCCCTGTCCCTTCTCAAGGAAGCCAGCCAGCTTCCAGTGAGGAATGGAGCGTTAGGGACCTCGGGTGAGGGACCTCAGAGCAGATGGAATTGGGGGCGGGGGGATTCCTTCCTTTCAAGATTTCTGAAGTTTTTTCCAAGAAGCCATTTTCCCACCTCCCTTACACCAAACCTCCCCCCTTCAAGTTTATCTCCAAAGAAAAAAGTTTTTTTTTTTTTCCATAATTATTGATATGTAGTGAATATACTGATAATTTAGATGTTTTAGGGCTACCTTTTCTGGTTTGAGTCAGAAATCATCCACTGATATTTTTGTTCCCTAATATACTTTCATACAATAAGAGAGGGGAATCATGATTGTAATTTCTGCAACTTTGCTAGAGTTGTGGATTGTTTTCTGGTCCTGTCCCCCCACCAAGTAAAGACCATGTAACTTAAAACAATCACTTAAGAACGGTTCCCAAAGGACTAGAAAACACCCATATTGTTCCACACCTGTGGGTTTGTCACAGGAAACCACTTGGGCCCTGTGTGAGAGAGCATTAGGCCCCCTTTATCCAAATTAACTACTGGGAGACATCTCCAAATCGAACAGAAAGCCCTTGTTTCTTGCAAGAAGCCAGCCAACATGATAAAGGGCAGCCCTAAACAGAAGCAAAAGTGGGATCATATAGCAAAAACCCACAAGTCCTCCTTTATCTGTTGCCTTTTAATTTTATTGACTATAGTAATATATGAAGAAGGAGAAGCAGCCTTAGTTAATATAAGCACATAGTATCTTATTTGTCCAGTCAGTAGCTTCTATTTAAAATCATCAGCAAGCATATGTAATAGGGATAAACTAGAACCATCCAAATTAAGATCAGGGGTGAAACAAGGTTGCCCACTATCACCATTACTATTCAGTAATGTATTGGAAATGCTAGCTTTGACAATGAAAAGAGAAAGATTAAAGTAATTAGAGTAGGTAATAAGGAAACCAAATGATCACTTTTTGCAGATAATGGTATACTTGGAGAACCGTAGAGAATTAACTAAAAAACTTTTGAAAACAATCCACAACTTCAGCAAAGTTGTAGAATACAAAATAAGTCCACATAAATCATTAGAATTATACATCACTAACAAAATCCAACAGCAAGAGATACAAAGAGAAATTCCATTTAAAATAACTGTCGATAGTATAAAATATTTGGGAATCTGCCAAGGGAAAGTCAGGAACTCTATTAGCAAAAACTACAAAACACTTTCCACACAAAGTCAGATCCAAACAATTAGAAAATGTGAAGTGCTCTTGGATAGGTTGAGCAAATATAATAAAGATGACAATATCACTTAAAATAATCTATTTAGTGCTATACCAGTCAAACTCCCAAGAAACTATTTTACTGACTTAGAAAAAATAACAATTCATCTGGAAGAATAAAAGGTTAAGAATTTCAAGAGAATTAATGGGGAAAAAAAGCAAACGAAGGTGGCCTTAGCTGTACCTGATCTAAAACTATATTATAAAGCAACAGTCGTCAAAACCATTTGGTACTGGTTAAGAAATAGATTAGTTGATCAGTGAAATAGATTAGGTTCCCAGAACGAAATAGTCAATGACTATAGTAATCTAGTGTTTAACAAACCCAAAGACTCCAGCTTTGGGGATAAGAACTCACTATTTGACAAAAACTGCTGGGAAAATTGGAAATTAGTACAGCAGAAACCAGGCATTGACCCACACCTAACACCATATACCAAGATGAGGTCAAAATGGGTTCATGATCTGTTACATAATATTATAAACAAATTAGAAGAACGTAGGATAGTTTACCTCTTAGATCTGTGGAGGAGGAAGGAATTTGTGACCAAATTTGTGATCACAAAATAGATCATTTTGATTATATTAAGTTAAAAGTTTTCATACAAACAAAACTACTGCAGGCAAGATTACAAGGGAAGCAATAAACTGGGAAAACATTTTTACATTCAAAGGATTTTATAAAGGCCTCATTTCTAAAATACATAGAGAACTGACTCAAATTTTATAAGAATTCAAGCCATTCTCCAATTGATAGTCAAAGGATATTTTCATAGTCAATTTTCAGATGAAATTGCAACTATTTGTAGTCATATGCAAAGATGTTCCAAATAAGTATTGATCAGAGAAATGCAAATTAAGACCACTCTGAGATACCACTATACTCCTCTCAGATTGACTAATATGACAGGAAAAGTTAATGACAAATGTTGGAGGGGATGTGGGGAAACTGGGATACTGATACATTGTTGGAATTGTGAACTAATTTGACCATTCTGGAGAATAATTTGGAACTATGGCCAAAGGGCTATCAAACTCTGCACAACCTTTGATCCAGCAGTGTTTCTAGTAGGATTATATCCCAAAGAGATCTTAAAGGAGGGAAAAGGACCCACATGTGTAAAAATGTTTGTGGTAGCCCTTTTTGCAGTGGCAAGAAACTGGAAGCTGAATTGGATACTCACCAGTTAGAGAATGTTTGAATACATTATGGTATATGAATGTTATGGGATATTATTGTTCTGTAAGAAATGACCAGCAGGAGGATTTCAGATGCTTAATGAAATGAGTAGAATCAGGAAATCATTATACATGGCAACAAGACTACATGATGATCAATTATGATGGATGTGGCTCAACAGTGAGATGATTCAAACCAATCCAATTCTTCATTGATGAAGAGACATCTACATCCAGAGAGAGAATTGTGAGAGCAGAGTGTGGACCACAATATAGCATTCTCACTCTTTCTGTTGTTTGCTTGCCTTTTGTTTTTTCTTAGTTTTTTTTTTTTCCTTCATCAGATTTTTCTTGTGCAGCAAGATAATTGTATAAATATGTGTGTGTATAGGATTTAACATATATTTTAATATATTTAGCCATGTATTGGACTACCTGCCATCTAGGGGAGGGGCTGAGGAGTAGGAGGGGATAATTTGGAACAGAAGGTTTTGCAAGGGTAAATGTTGAAAAATTACACATGCATATGTTTTGTAAATAAAAAGCTTTAATAAAAAAAAATCTTATTTGGCACAGCTAATGCTGCTATGGCCCAAATTGTTCAGTTTCCTTATAATCACATGAAATTTAGGCCTAGGGTCTACTTTACCCTACAGGCTCTGAGAAATTTTCATTGATCCCATTTATTCCTCCTTATTTTCACACACCTGAAAATTTCTCACACCAGTCCTGGTGTATCTCTTCTACCAAGGCTTTTTCCTTGTCTAACCCTTCTAGTCCATCTCTTTCTAGAAGAGGATCCACCAGGATCCACTCTTTTCCACTTAGGATCAGCATCTTTACAATAGCAAAAAGTTTTCACAGACTTTTTAGCTAAAAAGTTTTTAACTTTCTAGTGATCAGCTGCATCATGAAGGGCAGGCACAAAGGTAGCAAAATGATACTACTTAAAGTGAAAAGCAAGAACCAGAGAATTTATTTCCACCAACTTCCACTAAATCAGGACCACCAAAATATAATAAAGGGGGAGAGGACCAAGTCTATACTATACAGAGACATGAGCTAATTTCCTAATATCCTTGATTTTTTTCACTGCTTTCCCATTATCTATTTTTAGATAACAATTAGCTCCAATTTCCCACAGAACCCACCTTTCTCACCTAGGAGACAATCTAGTGCTAGTCGGCTGTAATACAATTTCCTTAGTTTGAGTGGCTTGGTTTGTGAGTAGATCCAAGGCAGTTTGGTTAGTGGTCATCTCAACTACAGCTTGTAATTGTATTAGCCAGTTCAGAATATATAAATATATATATATATTGGAGATTCCATGTCCCCAGCCCAAGTGGCTGGTCTATATGTCTGGATTACCCTCTCAGGGAGGCTGTATATCCCCCACTCTCCAGTACTAATGAGAGATGTATCTATGCTTCTTTTAACTCCTTTTTAAGTCATCATATAAGTGGATGCCTAACTGGTCTCTTTCCATCCTGGTAAAGAGGAAAATTTGGGCAGAATTAATCCTAGTAACAGGACTCCCTCTAATTAACAGGGAGGTGCATGTAAGCACCAATAATGACCTTTCAGGGGCCAGTTGGCTGGTGTGAAAAATATAGGTTCAATTGGAGACTCTCAGGTAGAATTGTTTGTTCTGGTATCCTAGAAGGACTACCATGGTGAACTGCAGCCCCAAAGTCCTACTGCTCTGGCTTAAACTGGCCTAATTCTTAGTTCTCCAATGGGTGGGAAATAACCAGTAAAGGAGCCGTTATTCTAGCCCCACTTACTATAGGGTTTCTCTATTTTTCCTCTGTGTTTGGTTGGCACAGCTGGCCGTGGCTTGGTGTCCATATTCTGTGTTGTTCCATTGACTCAAATAGATCCTTAGGGAAGATGGGGGTTCTGATTGTGTAGCAATATCCAGAGGACTGGTATTCTGAAGTGCCATTCTGGAATTGTACTTGGGTTTTAACTTTACTACCTACGTTTATAAGTGATCTTATCTTCACCTTAGATTAATAATTCCATACTTGTTAATCTCCAATTCTGTCTGATTTAGACAATATCCCCTTTTCGGTATTCTGACAATGGCCATGAATGCTCTTCCCAGTCTTCCCAGAATCCTGTTCCATTATAAATCATTACCTATTACTCAGGATCCAGGTTGGACTTAATGGGATAGATACCCAGGGCTTTGGAGTCCCCATAAATTTAGCTGTTAGATTAAAAGTTAGAGCCCATAGTTCCTATTAACTACTCAAAAACTATACCTCTGAGGTAACCAAGGAATGGGGGCCAAGTGGGCAAAAGGTGTAAGGAGGAGTATAGAGGCTAAGGAAATCTCCATGGTATGATGCTGGAGTTACACTTTTGGAGGAGAGATGGGAGGGGATCCCTTAGAAAAGGATATGACCTCTATGCAAATAAAGAGGCTGAACATAGTCAACAGATACAAATTGCAAGAATTAAGCAACCCAATAGTTTTAATTCCTTATGAGTTGTGGGGGAAGGGATTATCCAATGAGAGTTTGTGTCAAAGATGTAATCCTTGGTCTACTCTGGATTGATAGTCCAGTTAGCCAGAGAGTTCACTGGTCATTTCACTCTGGTGTGGTATGTCCAACCTCGCTCTTGAGTCCTTACTGCAGTGTCCAAGGTCAGAAGTACCTGGAAGGGGCTTTCCCAGATTGGGGCCAGCTTCTCTTTCCATGTTCGGATCAGGACCCAATCTCCCGGTTTGAACTTGAGCACAGGAAACTCTAGAGAGGAGGTGTGTCTGAACGATAAGACTTAAGATATATTTCATGCAAATGCTTATCCAAAGCAGCTACAAAACCCCTTATGAATCTATTTTTGCTCTCTAAAATAGTCCCGGTTGTTCTCAGAAAACCCCAGCTAGGGATGTCTAAACAAAAGCTCATAGGGAGATAGATAATCCAATGTCTTCATGAGGCTTTGTTTTCATTCTGTTAAATGCCATGGCAAATACTTGGTCCAGGGCAACTGGGTCTCAAGAGCCAATTTAGTTAATTGTCTTTTGATTTCCTGATTCATTCTCTCCACCTTACCAGAAGAAGGAGGATGACAAGGAGTATGAAACTCCCAAGAAATTTCTAAGGTTTGCACAAGCATCTTAGCAGTGAAATCAGAGTCTAGGCTTTCCACCATCCCATACCTGGGGATCATTTGTTCTGGCATGGTTTTGCTAACTGCAAAGGCAGTGGCCTGAGACGAGGGGAAGGCTTCCTCCCACGAGGTCAGGTGGTCCACTGGTGGCAGCTCAGAAAGGTCCACCTGGATGCTCTGAAAAGGTTTAAGCCCCAGAGGTCTCTCTCCTGTTGGAGCACAGCCTTGTGCTGCCTTATTTGTCCCTTGACAAAACAGGAAAACCATTCACCAGCTGTCAGGCTAGGGCATACAGACAGGGTGACACAAACTGGGTCAGAACCACAGCACACAGGTTTTGGACATGCCAATGGCTGCCTTGGTGCAAGTGTTGCAAGACCTGCTCTATCTAGTCAGTGTCTCTTGACCATCATCCCTGCTTGTCTTCCTGAACTTCAAGATTCTGGGCTTTCAGCTTTTCTTCTGGGGTATAGGATGGAGAAAGCAGATTTGGAGGTAAAGTAGGGATTAGAACTAACATTTGTTGCTTCTGCTCAGATTCTCCTTCTTTCACTTTTCTCGATTCCTCATTCTCAAGGCAATTGCTTCTGGCTTCAAGAGTCTCCTGGCTGGTGTCCCCTCATGTGTACAATGGTTACAAATTCTGGCAACGATAAGTTATCTAGAACCTGAGCCAGCAATATGGTATGTGCTCATTCTTTTCTTTTACTGTTTACCATCCCCCTCTCTTCTCATATTTTCCCAAACATATATACTGCTCCCCAGGCATATTTGGAGTCAGTATATACATTTGTATCATTTCCACTTAACATTAGAGCCTGATTTAGGGCCTACAGTTCACATGTTTGAACAGACCAGGCCTTGGGTAAAATCTTTGACTGAACGAGAGAGCTCCTATCTCCATCTGTAATGGCAATCTCAGTTCAGCCTCTTCCCATCCACCACTCTTGAGGAACTATCTATAAATCAATTAACTCCCCTGGACATTTGGGATCCCTGCAAGTCTTTAGTGTGGCAATCTATCAGTTCCCCAACAATGTTCTAACTAATGAGTCCACGGGTGAGTGGTCAGGAAATGGGCTGGTGAGGTTATGATCCCGAGTTAACACCCAATTGTCTTTTCCCAATAGTATGGCTTCTTATTTCAAAATTCTGGAATCAGTTAACCATCTACCTGCTTTTTGATTTAGGATTGTAATCACTTGATGCAAAATGCTGACAATTAACTTCCCCAAAAAGTTACTTTACTATTCTCCTCTACCAGGAGAACAATAGCAACTATGGCCTGAATGCAGATGCACCACCCTTAGCCACAGGATCCAACATTTTTGACAAGAAGGCTTCACTGGGTATCTCTGCTCTCCTCTTGTTTGTGCTAAGACCCCTGGCCCTGTTCCTTTATGTTCATGAATAAGTGAAAAGACTTCTCCAAAGAGGGTAGGGCCAGCCCAGGGGCTTAAATCACTTTCCTTTAGTTGTTTAAAATAGTGTTCACTCTCAGGATCCCATTGCATCTAGTCTGGCTTTTTCTCAAGCAGGTGACCATAGAGGGGGTTAGTTAGGATCGGATAGGAGTCGATCCAATTTCTACAATATCCTACTAAACCTAAGAATTTCCTCAGTTCCCCTTGGTCCTCAGTTGAAGTGTTTGCAATATTCCTTCCACTGAAGAAGAGTCCAATCTCTTTTCCCCTTTACTGATAAGAGTCCAATCTCTTTTCCCCTTTACTGATAAGGTGGTTCACAAATTTTAATTTTTCTTTAGACACCCTCAGACTCCATGATCCCAGAAAGTTTAGCATTTTAATAGTGGCCTGGATGGCCACCTTCCTCTTTCCAGTTATAAACAAGTCAGCTACATATTGACTTGCCCAAACAAATTGGGAACTCTGTAGTGGCAAAATACACCACCTATATTGCTATTTTTCCTAGTATCTGAATCTTCACATTCAAAGGCAAGTATATCCCTGCTGTCTGGGTCGAGTGGGTAACTCCCAAAGGCATCCTTTAGGTCTGCCACGCTAAACCAAGCACTGTTGTCAAGACAAAATAGTCTAGGGATCAGGAACCTACTGGGTGAGAAGGCAATACTATTTTATTAATTTCCCTCAAATCTTGCACCATCCTGTATTTCCCATCCTTCTTTTATTATAGGGAGTATCTGGGTGTTAAGTGGGGAAATGCAGGGTTCCAGCAATCTGTCATAAGGAATCCCTCTATCACTGGTTTTAATCTTTTTCTTCCCTCAAGAGAGAAGGGATATTTTTATCCTCACTATAGCTTTTGGGGCTCTCAGTCTAATTCTTATAGGGACAATGTTCAATTTTCCTGGGTTGGAGAAGATGGCCCAGACTTTAGGATCAATTTGGTTTTCTTCTGCCTCTTTGATCAAGTTCAATTTGGTGGGGATTAACAGAGATCCCCTTAGGTATTAAGCTAATGGACAATTTGATTATCTGATCTCTTCCCAATAGATTAATCCCTACTTCTAGAAGGAGTAACTGTCCTAATACTTGGGAATTCTAACTCATTGCCCATGAACCTCACTTTTATATTTATCAAGAGGGCTCTGGGTGGGGCTTATCTGTATCTATGAGCCCCTGAAACCCCTAATCTTCAAGTTACATTAGGGAGCACAATTTCTGTTTGTGCTCCTGTTGAGGAGTCTCTTGGCAAGTGTCCTTCCTTTCACAACCCTAACAGGTTAAAGGCTTTCTCTTATCTCTGCCTTCATTTTGGGCTAAACTGTTTTTGTTTTGCCTGCTGGGTTGGCGTCATGCACTCCCTTTGGAGGAGGGCCCTTCTGTTTTGTTGATAATCTCCCTTTTGCTGTCCTCCCATTGACTGATTAACTTCCCTAGCTGTTTGTACTAATATCCTAGCTTTTTGCTTCTGCTTCTCATCATTGTTCCTCACATTTTAGTTGCCTCTTCCAATAAGTCTCCTAATGGCTTATGATTCCATCTGACTATCTTCTGTAGTTTCTTATGTCTGGCAAGACATTTGTCACAAGATGTACCCTCATTATCCAGGTCAGAGAGATCCAGACCTGAATATTCTCATACTTTCTTTGTCTAAGAACTCAGAAGGGAATTCCTCTTTCCTCTGTCTTATGTGGAATGCCTTCTTCAGATTCTGTAGTTTGGGTACTGCACTCTTAATTTTTGCAACTATTAAATCTCTTAGGTCTTGCATTTGACTCTGCTGAACTTCATTGTCATGGTCCCAGCGAGGGTCCTACTTGGAATATTTCTGATCCGCTGGTACTATCCCGCCTCAGATGGATGCCTCCTCTCCCACTTGGCCACGGTGGCCTTCCTTGCTAAAGTTCACTCCTCTGGAAAGAACAGGATATTTAGTATAGACATTAACTTACCTCAACTATATATATATATTGGGGCCTAGGAATTCATCTAATTGTTCTGATAGACCTGTTGGGTCTTCATCCCCTTAAAATTCCTCACTCCAGTTGTACAAAGAAAAGTGCATTACCAAACCCTAACTTATTCTTAGGCTAATGGCACCTTTCTTAGTGTGGGTACATATGGGTCCCAGATATAGACGGACCAGGGATCGGAAATTTTCTAGATCCTTTTTGAATTGCTTTATTTCCCTTCTCAGAGGTCTATGGGGAAGAGGAAGTTAAGTCTCCAGTGGGATTACTAGGGCTGGAAGGGGTTTGGGGGTGAAGAGGAGGAAGGGACCAGCATGTTCAAAGAGAAGCATATGGTAAAGAGGAGAGAAGAGGGCCCCCATGGGTGTGGTGGGACTGATTCCTGTTCTGTCTTTCCCTTCCCATCCTTATTTGTGAAAGGAAGAGAATCTCATAAACTACTTCTTGTTGATTTAAAGGATCTTTTCCATTCACATACAAATTTAGTTTCTGATACACCCAATCCTCCTGTATTTTAGCCAAATTGTCTGTCCTCTAATGTCTTGGTTCCCCCCACAAAAACAGCAACATCTTATTTTCTTTTCCTCTTTTCCCTTATACTTTGGTAATTTATTCCAATTTTGCAGCTGGCTAGTGGACTATCTGGTGGTATTTTAGATTTTTTGCTGCAAACATTTGGGTTTGGACTGCTCCTTCCCCATTCTGCTGAAGATCTGAGGAGAGCAGCTCTGATTTAATGATTTAAAGGGGTCACTCCTACCAGGCAGTCAGTCATGTGGAATACCCCTCCTCTGGGCTGTTTATCAGTGGGATAGATGGACATATGAGCAGTGCTTACCTCTAGGTTATGCAAGTATAAGTTACCTGACTGTCCTCTTGCCTACCTGTCAGACTTAGAGACTTCTGCTTTATGTTCCTCTGCTTCAGGATGATACTTCACAGAGGGGGAGATAGGAAGACAGATTCTGGGGACTGTTGAACATCTCTCAATGGGTGCCCATCTTTGTATCAGAACCCCAATCTTCTCTCTGGGAAGTCATGATCCCAGACGAGCCCCCACAACTGTGTGGGACAGAGTACTAGCCCCCACCCCTTAACCAAATTGACTACTGGGAGATATCTCCAAGTACAAGCAGGAAGCTTTTGTTTCTTGCAAGAAGCCAACCAACATGCTAAAGGGTAACCCAGTAAGGTGTGACCCTGAACAGAAAGAAGCAAGAGCAGGGTTAGATTGGCTGAAAACCACAAATTTTCCTCCATCCTTTTGACTTTTAATTTGTGGACAGTAATATATGTAATACCTTATTTGGCACAGCTAGTGCTGATGTGGCCCCAGATTTCCTTATAATCAGGGACCTGAAATTTAGGCTTAGGGTCTGATTACCCTACAGACTCTGAGAAATCTTCATTTAATCTCATTCAGGCCTGAAAATGATTGTATTATAATCTACCTTCCCTTTCCACATATGGCTTGTATATACATCTCTACCTTTCTTGCAACAAGAGGTCTCCTGCTCAGGAGACCTTCCAGTTTGCAAACTATTCCTCACTCTAAAAGTGATTGAACTGCTACTTGATCTCTAAAACCTGACTCTAGACTGCTTTGTGCAGCTCCCACTATTCATGGTTTAGAGCCTGAGAAGTAAAATTTAAGCCTGCTTCAGTCATGTTAGTTTTTGTTTGGGGAAATATCCTGAGTTGAAATATGCTACTTGATATTGTATGCCCCAGAGCAAGTCATTAAATTTTTTTGAGATTCTTGTGGAAAAGAGGACTATGACATCTACAATATCTAATTGACAAATGGTAGAGAGATTAAAGCTCTGTTGCATGAGTTTATTAGCCTATTTCTACCAAGCAACCTTTACCTTATAAATAACTTCCAATTCCTTTTCTTGTATTTTTGTGACTTACAGATGTATTGCAAAATTACAAAATCAAAAATAAATGCAACTCGATTTTTATCACTTCAATTATGAGGTGTCACCTGCCATCCATTGCATCAACATTCATCAAAGACAAATTAGAAACTACAGATTAATATCCAAACACCAAACCAAATGAAGAGGGAAAGTTGGTTGTGGACCACCACACCATCAGAGCCAAGAATGACTGTCGGTATAAAGGCAAGATTAAAGTATATAGGGAGAGTTGTGAAGATTATTTAGGGGAAGATAAAATAGCAGAAAGCTAATGTCTCATTCAACAAGCACTTAAGGGACTCTTACTGAGGAGGAGCTCTGCTAGACCCGAGGATACAAAGACAAGGCTCTCCATCAAAGACTCTTTGAGGGGAGTGTAAAAATACTCTTACAAGAGTGTTGAACACTGATGAGAAAATTGAAAATAACTGTGGGAGATCCCCCCCAACTCTCAAGTTATAAGTTATTCCAAAAAATTCTTTTAAATGCTGCTTTTTTTTTCCCTATACTGATAAATCTGAATGCAAACCAAGATGTTATCACTCACTTCTGCATTTTTCCTGTAATCATTTTCACTGATTTGATGATTTAATCAACTTTAAGTATCATCCTAAGTCCCTGGTTGAAATTGTTGGGATAGTTGGAGGGTGAGGGGTGTAATACCACTTCTGAAGCTTCTGCTATTGAAAAACACAGTTGGCATAATATTAAGCTAAGTTGTCTCAGGAGGCAATCAGTCATTGGGGGGGGACCCAGCAAGTTTAGAGAAACATGAAATCAATGATCTACTTTTCTCTGAGCATTTTCTTCTACTACTGATTCACCCTCTTGCCAGGATTTCTTAACTTTTTTTGTCTTTAATCCTTTTGGTCTTCTAAAAACTATGGATAATTTTTAATAATATTTTCAAATCAATAGAATAAAGCACATCCAATTACAAAGGAAACAAATTATGCTGAAATATAGTTATCAAAACATTTATTAAAAAAAAAAAGTTCATAGACGCCAGGTAAAAATCCTTTCCCTAAACCAAGAATTAGGGGTAGAACTTAATTGAACAATATGGGTACCCTAAGATACACCCCCCAATATTTTTCTACTGTTGAATAATGCTAACATGAAACAGTTGTTTGATCTGTCAATGTTCATAGCTGTCATCTTTTTTCATCATTTGTCCTGACTTCTATCATTATTGTAAGGTCCTAAAAATTAAAGCTTAATTCTCTCTTGCCCATCCACTACAGTAAAATGTCAACTTCTTTCTAATTTGACTAAAGTTGTCTAGAGTGCTGCCTGCTGCTGGTGTTAAGAATTTGTCCATTTTGACCATATTCTAAATAATATCTGTGTCAATAGCTTTACCTTAAAAACATATCTGAGAAGAGTTGGAGATAAATTGCTAAATCCTGAGTTGTCAGAAAAACAGAATGAGTTCGACATGAATCCAACCTATGGCATGTTGCCCTTGTCCACTCAGCCTCTTTTCTCTCTCAGGACAGAGAATTCAATTCTTCCCTAGTAAAATATCCTCTTTAACTCTATGGGGTTTTTTGGTTGTTGTTGTTGTTTGTTTGTTTTTTGTTGTTGTTTTTTTGTACTGCTCTTTGAAGCCAAAGAGAACTACCATTCAACTATTTGAGTGCAGCCATCCTTTTACCCCTTAGTCTTCTCTGCTTTAGCGTAGACACCCTCAATTTTCTTTTAAAGAGACAAAAGGGAAATTTTGAATTTGAATTGTAATGGGATTTACTATTTAAGGCCCTAATTTTGCTTTGGCCATTTTTAAAGAAAAAATATTTTTACAGATTTTTACTTAAGAGTTCTCAAAAGTTTGTTTAGATAAATAATAAACATACTCTTTCATCTTGATATGCCTTCCTTTTTAGAGCCTCTTCCAGAACTCCTTGTTTCCTGGTTCTTTTCTTAGAAACTTCATTTCTCAATTGTTACTTCCCTTTTGGTCTCCGATGCATGGAGTAAAAATGGATTCCTAAGTCACCAGAAATTGTTTAGTATAATGTGTCAAAGTCCTTGAAATATCCATACTAGACTTGATCATTATCACCTCAAAACTACTTTGCTTTGAGGCTCCTTGGCAATATTCCTAGTTATTACCATTTAGTCCATTACCCTAGTTTGGGTGAACAAAGAGGTTAGAGTTATTGTTAACACAGAGCTTGGGGGCATCTAAACCCTAAAGAGAGAAAAGGGATTTTGGCATCTCTTTAGTATCTATGATGGGGATATTGTTCTAGTATAACTGTGGGACAGCATATAGTCCCTACGTCTCTCTAAGCTTTAGCTGCCATCTTTAGGTTCAATCCTAAAGTAAATGCTGATCAGTCTTCTGAAGCATCAAGCTTATTTTTTGTGTCTGAACTTGAACCTTTGTGCTCTCTGACCAAGCAATTGACTATATTACTGGAGAAGGGGAGAGTGTTCTGGTAATTAAGATAAAGAACTATCTCTTACATATCTTCCTAACTCCTCTTCTCTCCAGTACATTCCTCATTGGATTCAAATGTTCAACTGCATTGCAGATTCAAAAGGCTTTACAACTCTGACCATTTTCACAAGCTTCTGAGATAAATAACTTCCCCCCCCCCCCCAGGCTGAGGTTAAATGACTTGCCCAGGGTCACACAGCTAGGAAGTGTTAAGTGTCTGAGATCAAATTGAACTCGGGTCCTCCTGAATTCAGGGCTGCTGCTCTATCCACTGCGCCACCTAGCCGCCCTTTGAGATAATTATCAACCACCTAAATTATCAGCACCTCAGATTTGATATCTAAAACTGAACTTCTTTCCCCTAAAACTGTTGCTGTGGATGTAATTACTACTGTTGTTCATTCAGTGCTTGTATTAGAAGGCACGAGGTTGCTTTTCTTTTTTTTTGGGGGGGGGGGAGGGGGTCCTTCCCTCTTCTTCACTTCTCATAGCTAAGTTACCAAGACCAAAAGCTTTGTAGCAGTCTCTCATTCATTCTCCTTTCTGTTTTTTTATAGTCAGCATCCTAATGACCTCCATTAAGACTCATCTGGACCAATGCAATAGTTTTAACTCATCTTCTTTCACTTCTGTAGTTCCATTTATATAGTTCTACTAGATGTGCTTGGGTACATTAAAAGCATAGAAAACAACACGTGTTTTTTCATAGCATGACTTTCAGGAGGGTATGGGAAACGAAAGGGATATAGATGGTAGAAAATATAGGTGATAAATAAAATTTTATTTTAAAAATGCACAACAAAAAGCTAAAATCAAAGTTTTACATCTGCAATAAGGAAGAAAGGTAATGATTTAAGGAGAAAAAGACCAGCTAAATAGTCCCTTTATCATAATGTGATAAATTATAAAAGAAGAAGAAGAAATCCTATTGGAATTACTTAAGTCATAATTAAAATAGTCTCAGAAGTCTTGGGACAGTTTTAAGCTTTAATAACTTAATAGCAATATATCAAATCATATAATGTCATATATTCATAGTGTAAATATTATAAATATTATATTAAAGTTATATAACATGAAATTGTATTAAAATGACTTAAATAATATTTAATAGTTTAAAACTATCCCCAGACTTTTGGGATACTATATAGAGAAAACTGAATGTAGGTATAATATACTTTTTTCAAGTAACTATGAAATGATTGCAATAAATCACATACTAGTCATGAAAAGGCCTTATACAAATTAGAAAATGCACAAATAATATATATTCCATTTTTGGATCATACAGAAATAAAAACCAAAGATGAATAAACGTTAAATTACATTGAAACCTGAAATATTCAAAAAAATGTTGGGTTTGAAGGAAAGATCAGAATAATATCTAGATGACACTGGCAATGCTATATATCCAAGATATATGAGACATAAGCAAAACTGCTGATAGGAGCAAAATTGTCACCGAATGTTTGATATTGCAAGAGGAAAAAGGAAAAAAAGGTGAATTAAGTTTTTCCCTAAAGGCCTTAGGAAAGGAACAAAGCAATAATCCAAAGACAAACACAAAGATCATTAAAAATAAAGTAGAGCTGGTAGGATGAATTAAGTAAAACCATAAACTTTTCTTAAGATCAAAGAAAATGATAATTAGTGATTTTAATCAGAGTGCCAATTATCAGAATTAAATGAAAAAAACTTGTAAGTTGATTAAGTGTATCAAGAAATATTTCATACAATTATGCTAACAAGAGAATATGAAGGAATAGATGATTATTTGGGAAAAGGCAGTCCACAAAAATAATTGTCAAAACTGACAGCTTTGTCCCTATAGTGTTAACACTGATACCTTAGTCTCAAAAGAAGAAATATTATCAAAAAATTAGCTCCTCAATTTTGGAAAAACAAAAAAACCATTCATCAGGTATACATGGCAGAATTCTTTTATGTTTCTAAGAACAAACAATCCTTATGAAACAAAAGTTTATTCATAAAGATGATGTATTACTCAATATCTTTTCTGAAGTAATAATGATTAGTTAGAGCCAAATAAAGGAAACACTAAAGGGAAACTTATAGAGGAAATTCATTAATTAAAAATGTGAATGTAAAAATAAGCTAAAAATGTTGCCAGTAAAATCTAGCAGTCAATCATAAGAATCCTTACCAAATAGGGTTAGGACAAGAATCCAAATCTGGTTTTTATAGTTTGAGATAAACAATTGACAAAATAAAACTGTAAAAATTTTTAATGCAATGATTCAATAAATGAACAAAATGCCATTTTAAAAAAGCTATTAAAAATACTGAAGAGATAATGTATGGAAGAATTTTTCCTTGGCACAATTTTTGAGATTACTCAATCCCAGAACCAAATTGATTTAGAGAAAAATTAGACTCATTCCCATTTTTGAAAAAAGGCCCAAAAATCTCTACTTAGGATATAATACTGAAAATCTTTTGCAGTAAAATAAGATTAGAAGAATTAACTTGAATACAGTCTTTTTCAAATAAACATGATAATGTATACCAAAATTCAACTTAAGCTAAAATACTAAGAGATAATGGATTCAGCAAAGTTGCAGGATACAAAATTAATCCACAAATCATAGTTTTATGTGTTTTTGTGTGTGTGTGAATAAAGATTAGTAAAATCCCATTTTACAAAAACAAGTAAAACATTTAGGAATTAATGTGTGTGCATGTGTGCCTAATTGCAACATTAGAAGCAATATAAATGCTCAACAATAATCAAGAAGCATGTGTTAAGCACCTGCTTATATGCCAGGCACTGGGAGGTACTAAGGCCCTCCCTAAAAAGAAAAAAAGTCGGTTCCTGCTCTTGAGTTCTTGTCTAACCATGTAATCGTTGTTCACTACAATAATGGTACATTAATGCAATCTAATGATTCCATTTAGATTTAAGGTATTAAGAATGCAAAAATAAATAAATGGAAAAACATTAATAAACCAGAACAGAGCAGTATGAGTCTAATGGAAATAGTGAATAAGTGAATGAACAAAAATATCCTGATGACCATTTGAAGTAATTGAATAGTTTTATATTTAAATAAGTTAATTGTAGACCTACCACCAGACTCCCAGCTTAAATCAACTCCTGATATTATTGAAGGTTCAGTCTGGAGAAATACTAGAATATAGCTTGTCCAGTCTTCACAAATGGAGGTAAATTCCAAAAATTTCTAGAGAAGCACTCAAAGTAATTAATATTTTGTTTATTGAGTTTTCAACTGTGTTTTACCTCCTAAAAAGCCAAAAAGAACTCAAAATAGCTTATGGAGAATTGAAACAAGTATCAGCCACTGAGTTCTTTGGGTCCTAAAATCCTCCCAAAATAACACCATCCTGTTACAGGAAGTCTTCTCAGAATTATGTGAATTTGGGCTATATCAGCTAATTAGCCTTTCCAAAAACTGGAGAATGTTTTCCAAAGGCATGTTTAGGCCTAAAAGCAGAGAGCTATCTAATCTTTGAATCATCCTTATAAGAGAAACTCCCTTGGATTGTTAACACAGACCATTCCTATGATAGTCCAGACTATTCATTTATAGTTTTGTGTGAATCTAGGTTTCTTGATTTTCTATCTTGATCTAACTCTGGACCCTTACTGAATATATCTGGGTAGTTTTCTCAGCAGCAAGGGACCAGTTCTGAAATCCTTAAAGGAGGCACGTTGCTTGGAAAGTTCACCTGGCCTTTTCCTCAAATTTGGAAGCTTGTGCAATCTAAATGTGTTTAGAAGGCTGATGCTGCCAGGTTCTAGATCCAGTTAGACTTTCGTGCTTCTAAAGAGAGATTGTCAGCATCTCTGATCACTGCCAAATGGTTTTGTTTTTTTTTTTTTGTTTTTTTTTTTTTTAGTCATGTAGTTAAAAGAATAAGGCACTGTTTCTTTAGGGCTGGAGTCAGTAATTTAACGTTCTCTTGGCTTACATGGGTGACATGTCTGCCTCTGTTATGTACCTCTGTTCCAGGACTGATGGATATCCTATACTATAGTCTCAGGAAATCTTGAGAGACAGAAAAGGCATTCCTGATTCCCTTTTATAAGCCTATGCAAAAGGGATTTCTTCCAAGAGACTGAAATAATCTGTTCATTTTAGAGGCAATTCCTATCTGTGAAACCCAGGTTCCAGGAGGTACTAAATGGTATATTCATATTCTCCCCAGGAAGAATTAATCAAAAGTCCCTGTAAGTTGATCAAGTTGATTAAGAATTGCATTGGTCTGTTGGTTAATGAACTGGTTTAGTTGTATTTGATGTTAGAACACTTAATCAACACCAGTGTAGCATCTGCAGCCCACAGGTAAGTCCTTAGACAAGGATAACCAAATTCAAAATACCCTGTAATTCATACGCATGACCCATAATCCAACCAAAAATTTCAGTTCCATGTGCCTTCATCATTGTATTTTGATGTGATTAGTCAGGCAAAGACACAATTAATTCAAAATCAATAAGTAGCAAGAACTTTGGGCAAAGAAAGGGAAAACTAGATCTTGACCCTCAAGGAACTTAGGTCTAATTATGCAGACATCCCTGAAGAAATATAAATGGAAAGTAATCTTAAAAGAGAAAGCTCCAGCATCTGTAGACACCAGGTAAGGGCTCTGGCAATAGATAACATTTGAGTTGATCCTTGAGGGAAGCCAAGAATTCTGAGGCAGAGGTAAAGAGAGAGTATGTTCTAAGTATGGGGATGGTCAGTGTTAAGTGATAGCAGGTGGACTGTCCCCTGCAAAAAAGCAGCAAGAAGATGGCTATTATAGGTGCATGATTGTCTAAAAGAAGAGTGAAAAAAGGAAATAAAAAGATGGGAGTTGGTTGGAAAGGGCCAGGTTGTAAAAGAGCTTTAAATACCCAAAAGAAAACTATATGATTGTGGGGATTATGAATTAGGAGCCACTGGAAGTTGACTGTGGGAAGGGGATGAAATTATTATGCTTCCTCCCCACCTTTTTTTTTTTTTAATTTAGAAAGTGTTCTTCAGGAGATTGTACACAACAACAACAATTGTACAATGATCAATTCTGATACATGTAGCTCTTTTCAACAATGAGATGATTCAGACCAATTCAGACCAGAGCCATCTACATACAGAGAGAGTTGTGGGAACAGAGTGTGGATCACCACATAGCATTTTCACTTTGTTGTTGTTTGCATTTTATTTTCTCATTTTTTTCCTTTTTGATTTGATTTTTCTTGTGCAGCAAGTATATTGTGTACATTTTATTCATATGTTAGATTTAACATATTTCTACCATGTTTAACATATATTGGATTACTTGCTATCTAGAGAAGGGAGTGGGGAGAAGGGGGGGATTGGAACACAAGGTTTTGCAAGGGTTAATGTTGAAAAACTATCCATGCATATCTTTTGAAAATTAAAAAGCTTTAACAAAAAAAGGTATTCTTAATATGAATAGCAGTTCTTTTAAGCCAAAGAAGTGCAAAATTTCTCAAACTGATTATAGGGTCTCTACATCTGTTCTTATTCATTACAGGTGCATCTTATTTTATTGTGCTTTACAGAAACTGGGTTTTGTTTTTGGTTTGGGGTTGTTTTTTTTTGTTTTGTTTTTTTAATAAATTGAAGGTTTATGGCAACCCTACATCAAGAAAGTCTTGTGACACCATTTTTCCAAGAGCATGTACTCAACATCATGTCTATCACATTTTGATAATTCTTGTAACATTTCATACTTTTCATTATTAAATCTCTTGTGATCTGTGACAGTAATTTTTGATATTACAATTGCAGTTGGTTTGGAGCACCAAGCCTATTTGTCTGTGAACCAAATAAATAAATGTGGTATTGACTGCTCCATGTGCCTGTTTCTGTCTGTCCCACTGTCCTTGGCCTTCCCTATTTCCTGAATCACAATAGTACTGAAATTAGGTCAATTAATAACCTCACAATAGTCTCTGAATGTTCAAGTGAAAAGATGTCAATCGATGAAGGGAAGTTCCTTGTCTTATTAGAAATTGCCACAGCCCCCCTAGTCTTCAACAACTAGCACCCTGGTTAGTCTGCAGAAAACAATATCAAGGCAAAACCTTCACCAACAAAAAGATTATAACTTGCGAAAGACTCAGATGATGGTAGGCATTTTTTAAAGCAGTAAAGCATTTTTAAATTAAGGTATGTACATTGAGAATTTCTAAATATAATAGTATTGCACATTTAAAAGATTATAGTATAATGCAACCTTAACATATGCAATGGAAAACCAGAAATTCATGTGCCTTGCTTTATTGTGGTGGTCTAGAACTGAACCCATAGGATCTAGGAGCTATGTCTGTCCTTTTGAATGTTGTGCTATCTAATCAGAACAGAGTTCACAGCCATATGATAATAGGGTACCACTGTAGGATCACCTGACACTTAAATTTACATCTCCCCAAATGTCTCCTGTCAAGTTGGCAATGCTTTGTAATCATACCTACGCCTCCAAATACTTAGGAGTGTGTATTTTTTCAGTTTCATCTTTAGTCATAAATCTGTTTATGGAAATTAGCTGCCATATAACAACATGCTTTGTAGCATTCTAAAACTATTTGTTCACACTGACATTTCTCTAGCTTTTTAATAAGGAACTTTTCTTCTTCACTTTAGAGTATTGACAGTGTCAGATCCCTCATGTACAAATAAATCTTTTCTCCAAAATTGTTCAAACCACATGGGAAAATTATTCCTTTGAACACACTTTAGCAGTGCACAGTAAAACAAAATTTTTCTATTTGTATTCTAATACAATAATGCAAGACCCTTTGGCAATTCATATAATTTTGTTCCTTGCATAGAAACACTTTCTGCTCTTTTAATTATGAAAAGGATCTTAGAGAGAAACAAATCTTATAAAACAGTATAAACCTTGAGAGTGGGATTTAGGATTTTTGGTTTTTGTTTTGTTTTGTTTTGAATCCCCTGTATCTAGTAGGGATTTTTAACATAATAAAAACTTGTTAGAATTGCATAAATGTTTAATAAGGAAGTCAAGATTCAAATTCAAGTCCTCAGACTCCAACTATAGCGGGCTATTTCCTATGATGACTAACCATCAGTAAGATAACTGACTTGGAAACCAAATACTATTACTGCATAGCAATAACTTCTTTGGTAAAGTAACCCCTCATCTGCCTTATGCAATATAGCTGAATGGAGCAGCTAATATAGAATGACGGGCCCCACATGTGGTTTGATTAGCGAATCTGGCCAATATATTTTCAAGAAAGACCAAAATTTCTGCTTTTGGAGAGAACAAGGAAGTCTGTGGCCACATGCTCACTTAACTTTATCTTTAAGACAGAAGAGGGGTCTTAAGCTAGAATTAGATTTACATACTACATATCAAATATTGGTAGTATAGAAACACAATGTCCTCTTTCAGGAGGTTCAGACTAAAAACTTCTTTCTTTGATTGCTTCCAAAGAGAGCATTAACACCTACTCGGTATCTTACTTTCATCCCACCAAATGTTTGATATAGGCACACAATCTCAGATTTTAGAAAATCCATTAATCTAAGCAAACAGTAAACAAAGGCCAGCAAAGAAAGAAGTTTCTTTCTCCCTCACATCTGTGGCTCTGGGAGCTCCCCTTAAAATATTTGTGCCCCTCTCTGTTCCCATCTCTGTTTCCCTCCCTCCCTTGCTCTCTGTCTCTGTTTCTCTTTCCTTCTCTTCCACTTTCTCTATCTCTTCTTCTTTCTCTCCCCTTACATGCTGTTGAAGGTTCAAAGATCTTACCAGCCCATCAGGAAATAGATCTCCCTAATTCAAGGCAATTCTAATAGCCCTGTGATGGAAAGTGCCATCTGCATCCAGAGAAAGAACTATGGAGACTCAATGGATGAAAGCATATTTTCACTTTTTTTGTTTGCTTGGTATTTTTTCTTATTTTTTTTCCTTTTGATCTGATTTTTCTTGTGCAGCATGATGAGCATAAAAATATATTTAGAAGAATTGCACATGTTTAATCTATAACCTTGCTGTCTTGGGGAGGGGGGAGTAGAGGAGAGAGGGAGAAAAATTTGGAACACAAAGTTTGCAAAGGTGTTAAACTATCTTTGTATGTATTTGGAAAAATAAAAACTATTTTAAAAAAGGAACTAGACCTCCAAATATGAAGCATGCTCTTCTCAACACTATTGTTCTTCAGAGTACTGCCTCAGATTCTTAAGGCATATTGCATTCCTTCCTTGGGCCAAAACTTTTACAATTCCTATTTTAGAAGATAAGCTAGGATAAGCTTGAAACTTGTAACTATACAGCATAAATACAACAGTAGTTTGGAAGGTTGATCTGGTGTCCTAGATAACCTAGCGAAATATGTAGTATCATTAAAAACAAATTGTATTTTAGCAATACATCTAATAAATAGAGCAGCATCAGACAGGATACTTTGTATTAACACCCTTAAGTTAAATGTTCTACATGCACTTCCATTGTTACTGTTCTGTTGTCTTACTCTTTGTGACCCCATAGACCACAGCACGCTAGATTCTTCTACTCTGCATTATCTCCTGAAGTCTGTCCAAGCTCATGTTTGTTGTTTTCCATGATGCTATTTTTCCATCTCATCCTCTGCTGTCCCCTTCTCCGTTTACCTTCAACCTATGACACTATCAATGAGTCCTGTCCTTTAATTATGTGACCAAAGCATTTCAGCTTTAATATTTGTGCTTCCAATGAATAGTCTGAATTGGTGACTGATCTCCTTGCTGTCCAAGCAACTCTCAAAAATCTTGAACACCACCATTTGAAAGCATTGATTTTTGTGGTACTCAGATTTTCTTATATTCCAACTTTCAAAGCCAGACATTGCTATTAGAAAAACTTTAACTTTTACTATACAGAATTTTGTCAGAAAGGTGATCTCTGTTTCCTTAGTATATTGTCCAAATTTACCACAACTTTCCAAGGAGCGAGCATCTTTTAACTCACTGGAATGATCTTTGAACCCAAGAATATAAAATCTGACACTGCTTCCATTTCTTCTCTCTTTTATTTTCTAAGAAATGATGCAGCCAGATGTCAAGATCTTTTTTTTTAATGTTTAGTTTCAAGCCAGCTTTTACATTTTTTTCTTTCACCCTGAACAAGAGACTTCTTAATTCTTCTTCACTTTCTGCCACTAGATAGAATGGTATCATCTGCATATCTGAGATTATTTCCCTTAACCTTAATGCTGGCTTTTTGATTCATCCAGCCTGGCATTTCACATTTATGCTCTACATGTGAGTTAAAGTGATAGTATATAGTCTTGTCATACTCCTTCTCTAAACTTGAAATAATCACTTGTTCCTTGTTCAGTTCTAACTGTTGCTTCTTGGCCTGCATATAGGTTACTTAAAGAGACAAGTAAAATGGTTTGTTAACTCCCATATCTTTTAAGATTTGCCATATTTTTTTGTGATCCACAGTCAAAGTTAGTATAGTCAGTGAAGCAGAAGTTGATTTTTTTCTGCAGCTCCCTTGCTTTCTCTATAATTCAAAGAATGTTGGCAATTTGATTTCTGGTTTTTGAAAAAGCAGAGGAGCTAGTCTGCGCTTCTGGTAATCCTCAGTTCACATACTGCTGAATTGTAAGCATAACATTTCAGATGTATGAAATGAGCACAATTGTTCAAAAGTTTGTGATCTAGAACCATACATCTTAGAAATTGAAGTCAAATGAGTCTTAAGATGCATTTGTAACAATGAAGTTAGTGGAAGTGATGAGATTCCAATTTTTTTAAATCGCAAAAGATGATTCTGTTAAAATGTTGCACTTAATAATCTAATAAACTTGGAACACTCAGTGAGCACTGTATTAAAAAAGGTCAGTTTCTATCCCAATCTTAAAGAAAGATGATGCCTAAGTATATGTGCCTCTACAGTACAATGCAATTATTCATGATAAAACATAACTAATAAATCAAAGCTAGCTAGCTGTGACAATGCCATAGGGCATATATATTAATATGTATAGTTGTGTATGTGTAAATATATATGTGCACATATATTTAAACATGCAAAAAAACCAAGACATTTCAGCACCATGAATGATATTGAACAATAAGGAAGCATGCTAAAACATAATTTGTGAACTCACTGTTAAACTTGGGAGAAAAAAATCATATACATATCTAGGTGATAAAACTAAAGGCTGTCCACATGAAATGTCTTGCATCTAATTAGTTACTACTTGCTGGAGGGAAGAATCTAGTTCCCCTATTATTGGCTGATCTGTGGTTCTATAAACTTGAGCTAAGTAATGGTACAGGCCCATCATTCCAAGCCATTAGATTTTTTGTTCACAACTTAGCTACCCTGCTCTGATATCAGCCATCAGCTCTCTGGGTAATAGCTGTACCTCAGAAGTAATGGTTCACACAACTTCCTTTACTGTTTTATTACACTAGGTGTTTTTGTACTTTCATATACTTTCTATAGTTTTTATGTAACTAATAGTTTCTTTGCCCCACTGTTTGCCAAGTGAGCGAGCGTTGCTTCTCTGCATCTGTTCATTGTTATATCTGGATAACTTGCTGTGGGCATTAAGTGCTAGCCATGAATAGCCCTTTTTGAGTTCTCCATTCTCTAGGGTGATTTTTTTTTAAATTAGCAAGTTATCCAGTCTTTCAGCATCTTTCTATTTATTAGCTTTCCATTAAGTAGCTAACTTGTATATCCCTTGAATGCCAAGGTTTCTAAACAGAATTGTCTCCCTGGTGAAGGTCTTGACAGTGCAGCTTGGAGTCTATTTCTGTCACAGTTCTTCTAAGCTGAATTCATGACTAGTTGGTTGGCTCTCTCGAGTGAGACACAAACTGAATGTGAATAGTGATATCACCATCATCTGAGGTTCCAAAACACTAATCAATACATAGGTATTGTTTCTTGCCTAAACACAAGCAAAAATAGCATAGTCTATAGCAGAATTCTGGGTGGATGTATGCGTATTCCAGGGAAAAAAATGTGACTTTACTAGGCAAAACAAATTTTTTTTTTTTAGTATTTCCTTGAATTATTTATACTCATTCACTATCTCAGAATAGATCCTGTGAGGGAATTTATATACTGAAAGATGTTTTACTCAATATTTTAAAATCATTGCATGGTTGCTGGTTGGGTATACTTCATAAGAAAGGTCAGTCACCACAAACCTAGGGCATATTTTTACTCTCTTCTTTCAGAGATAGAAAAGCAATAAATAAATAGACAAGTTCCAAAGGTTTGCTCTTACTTATATTCTTCAAATATACTGCATGAGTTGGTAATGTTTTAGTTTGGACGCATCTGTCCCAAATTTCTCACTTCTTGGTGACATCTACAGCCATCTGGAGCCAGCATTTTACTGCAGAACTCAGATTTTTGCTACTGCTTCAGCAGTTGTCTTCTGATTGAGAGTTTAAGATGTTTAGAATCACTACCTTGGTTTTTGGCTTGTATCACTTTCCTTAGTATTTCATCACTCATGTTCTCACTACAATCATCCATAGAAAACAGATATTAGAAAGATAGATTCAGGAAAAATATTTACCTCCACATTTAGTATGCTGTCTATGAATTTTGAACTTTGAGCTAGATTTCCCCTTAATTGTAGTTCAGGTTCTTGGTTGTCACAGCAGTCAGACCTCCTTCTGGTATCACTATAGCTCTGGTGTTATATAGCATTCTGGAGAAAGCATCTGTATCCACATTAATCTTACCAGTCCCATAGTATATACTGAAATCACAATTGCCCAGCATTGCTACCCTTCTCTAGCAAGTAATATCCAATTTGGCATGGGTCAAGATGTCAGATAGCTATCAGTCCACACTTAAAGATTTGTTATGTCTTTGAAATCCTCAGTGATTATTCATTTCAAAGGCAAGAGCTCAGTGTAATCCCTATTTTATTGTCTTTGGTGGTTGGTGACCATTGTTCTCAACTTCTAAATTTTCAATGGTGACATCTTTGGGGAGAGCAGAATGCTTGATCAAATTTTTGTGGGTTTGTTTCATGTGGCCTTTCTATATATCTCTAAAAGGCTTTGTAAGTTTTAAGATAAATTTTGCCTTATTATTTTTGAGAATTTAGTCACATGTATATAAGTAAGGTGATTCAATGATTTATTAGTGACAGGATAATTCTTAAACTTGAGATATCCACCAACTCCTTTTCCTTACTATTTTCCCAAAAGTTCTTTAAAGTCTTAAGATTTTTGTGGCTATGACTACTGTGGGAATGCTTCCTTTTTTTCCTATAATAATTATAAAGTATATAATTTCTTTAATATTCACTTCTTTTGAGAAACATGCAACAAACATTCTTAACAGAAGCTCAACAAAATTGGTGTTTATTGGTTTCTCTTGATTGCTTTAGACTAGCTTCTTCCAGCTAAGCCAACACTTGTTAGTCTCTTCTCTTGTTTTCCACCAGAGACAGTGATCTCATTTCAATACACTAACATCCAAGTGGTTGATGTCTTTTTTTCCCCTCCATTAATCACTGGAAAGTGGCTGGTATTCCCCAAATGCCTTGGGACATGTTTAAAGTGATAAAATATATAAATATGGTTGGGCAGTTCTATCTATAGCTTATAAAAGTAATAACTAGCATTTATATAGTGCTTTAAGGCTTGTAAAGTGCTTAACACAGTCATTTATTTGATCCTTGCAATAACCCTATGAAGTAGGTACTGCTATTATCCTCATTTTATAGATGAAAAAACTGAGGCAGAAAAAAAGTTAAGTGATTTGTCCAGAGATACACAGCTAGCAATTGTTTGAAGCAGGATTACAACTCGAGTCAAAAGTCTAAATCCAACCCTTTCCAACTATCATAACCAGCTTGCTATCCTAGTATCCATCATAGAAATCTAAGACTGGCTCTCTAGTAGATAATCTAGCATATCTTGAATCCTTAGTGTAATGTTTGGTTCACTTTAGTATTCATGTTCAAAGTATTGTATTCTGCACACATTCATACCTTTTCCTTCTTTGGTATTAGTGCTATAAAAGGGCTGCAGAATTCTGATATTGTCCTTAACTAGGTTTTCTTGACAACTGTTTTGTGGTCTTCCATCATAGATAAATGAATCTATCTTTCCATGAATGGTCAAGAATTGGTGAGCTGAATTACATGTGTTGCAACTCAGTCATGCCTCATATTCCATTCCTGCCCTTTTGCAAAGTTTCAGCTTCAACTTGTCCTTCCAATTATTTTGATATCCTAGTCTCCATTATCTCAGAATCTAATGCAGAGGTAGAAAAGTCAGTGTTTCTGTGATGTTCATTGGTAACTTTTGTCACAATCTCTTGGTTATTTTAAAAAATTATTTTTGGATGCATTTCTACTCCAACCCTGCTAGTGCTGTCCACTGAACCAATAAACGAAACACAAATAATACCTTCATCATTAAAAACATGTTCAGAAATGGCCAGTGAAGACATTTGTTTTTTCTGGCTCATGAATGTCTTTCTCTCATTTCAAATTTATCACTTCTCTGGCTAGAGGTAAGAGACATTTCATCTTCAAGCTTCTGGTTTCAGAATAGAATTCTAAAGTCTTTCAAAGTTGTTTTTCTCTGTTGTCATTGTATAAAATGTTTTAGTTCTCCCTTTGTATCTGTTCATAAAGATTGTTCCAGTTTCCTCTGAAATTGTCAGTTTCATCAATTCTCATAGCACACAAATACTCAATTATATTTGTATCCCATCTGTCTAGCCATTTCCCAATAAGAGTCCCTTGGTTTTCAATTTTGGTCTGCTACATATAGAACTGTTATACGTGTTTTTGTACATATAGATTCCTTTTTTTTTTTTTTCCTTCATTCTTTGGCCATAGGCCCAGTGATATCTGGGTCAAATAACATTATATTACATTAATATGCTACAATTTGCTTAGCATATCCCCAAATCTGAGGTGAACTAAAGTACTTCCTTAGGTTTCATTTTTTTTTTTTGTCCTTTTTCATCCTTTAGAATCAGGAAGTTTGTTTTGATTCTGATTATTCCTTCTCTAGTTATCCTGTTCCTTAATTAGTTCCCCTTCCTGCCCCCAATTGTTTTCCCGTTACCTCAAATTGTGTTTATCCCTCCTTTGTTTCAGAGAATGAGGTTCTATTCCTTCCTGATGCCTACTCCCCCAATCCATACCCAAATATTTTTATATTCTCATACATCCTGATTTTGAAACAAGTTCTAACCCTTCTTCCTTTCTGTAAAGGGCTAGAACTGAGCAATGCACTTGGATAATGAAGCACATGAGACTAATTGCCAATTGGACGGTTCTCTATTAACTTGTTTGAAGGTTGACCCTCCCCAGCTGTTCTGTGCTGACTTGATTGGTGGGATAAAGAGGGGGAAGTGACGAGGGGGGGGGAGTAGGAGGAGGAAATTGAGGCACGCTCCCTCTCGAGTGGTGGTTGAAAGAAGGTGTGTGTGTAGATTGCTAGATCTAATCCCCTGATCTTGACTGTAAAAGATCAAGAATAAAGACGTTTGGTGATCCTGACTCTGGCTGATTTATGGGAAGACAGAGTTCCAGCACCTTTCTACACTAGAATATTTCCCTTATTTTTTCCCCAATTTTTTCTTCCAGAGTTCTTATTTTCATTTGCCATCATTTTTTTTAGGAGATGTAGTTCTTATGGAAAATTCCTTTTTTTCCTTTGAAATTCCTTTTTCTCTGCCTGCAGTTACTAGAGAATTAGCATTCCTTTAGGCAGGGGACGAGGAGAATCTCTAACATTATAATTAACTTTTATATTTTTTATATTTTCTTTGATTATTCATATCTCCAGCGTAATTTCTGATTTGGGATTTTGTGGCAATACTAGGTTTTGCTTCCTGCTGCTCTGAATTAGGTGGTTGACCCTACTTGGTCTTGACCTTTCCCAATCCCTCTCTAGCATCTCAGGTTGAAATAGGGACTCTCTGAGTTCTTTGGTCCCGAGCCATCTCTGTCTGACTGAACATTGTTAGCTGGTTAGCCCCAAGATGCTTATAGGTTGCTACCTGTTGCTCACTCATACCTTTGTTTTTCCACCTCCCTGTCCTTGGGTTTTCTGAGCATTTAGACTGTTTCTCAGGGGAGTCCTCTGCTTTTGTTAGCTCTGAATATAGAGCTTTGTAGGCTACTGTACGTGTCATGTCTTTGGTTAAGTTGGCACTAACTTTGCTCCATGGGCCCCGTTTCCTATTGTCTAAGGGCTTTTCGCTGACTTTTGTGAAATAATGAGGAGGATGAAATTGTTATAGTTTCTCATTGAATATTTTAATCATTATTCAGTCTGATATGAACTTAAGGGTTTGGCTGGAATGAGTAAATGGGATCTGGACAATCTTCTTTTCAAGCAGTCATCCCTTGGGAGAGAAAAAAGGTCCTCAAAGCCTATTCTTAATATTCTCTTCAGTTCTCTTTATAATGTTTCTTCATAAAATGGCAGTTAAGACAGCTCTAAGAAGTCAAAAGTTCTTCTCATTTCTCTACAAATTACTCATGAAAGAGAATTTTAAAACTCACCGATTACAAAAGGAGAATATAGGCTGTGTTGAAGCTGACATTTTCCCAGTTTGTCTCCTTCCTAAAGGCCACAGTAGTTGCCACAGCTTCTGGAGAAGTTTTTGAAGCGGGGATCTTAAAGCAATTTTTCATTTTCCATACTTTTAACACATGCAATGACAGCAATTACTGCTACTTGTCCTAGGCTGTGGGAGTGTTGTTTCCCTGTGGCAAATACTGTTTTTTCTCAGATGTGGCTACAGGGTTGGCAGGTGTTGTCCTTGGTTAGGACATGGCTGTGTTAGAGCAGAGTTCTAGGCTGTCTGACTGTGGCTGATCAGACCAATATGAGCTCAGTGCTCTGCCACAGGCCGGGCACAGCAGTCCCTAGGAACATTTGGGGTGCTTCTCTAGCTTGGCACATCTCATGTTTCTTCTGAGCTAATTGGCTTCTGCCGTGCTCCTAGAGCCCGCCCAGCCCTTCGCTGAGGGACGTCCTGTGCCAGTCTCATGTCTCACAATCAATTCTAAAGTTCTTAAGGCAGGCCTTGGGAGGATCCCGCCACTACTTTTTGATCACCTTGTGAGGCTTGCCTGGGATGAGTTCTCCATCAGTAGGTACCAGACCACCATTGGATATCTCCAACAATCTCTGGCCCTCCTTGCCTGCATGCTGCCCACAAGCCAATGGGGGGGGGGGGAGGTTCGTGTTCTGCCCCATCTGCGAGGCTTTTTAGAGCCTCACCACAAAATGAGCTGTCACCCCAAATAGTTTGAAGCTAACACAATTTTCATAATTGAGAGTAGCTTGAGGCAGGGGAATTAAAGACTAGTTTGAAAGTGGTCAACCACTCACTCTCTCTACCACGCTACCTGCAGACACCTGTTTTAATAGTTTACATGTCTTTCTGGGGTCTCATTTCTTTGACAGGTTTTTCTTCTTTTTTTTTTTTTTCCTGAGGCAATTGGGGTTAAATGACTTGCCCCAGGGTCACACAGCCAGGAAGTGTTAAGTGTCTGAGGGCAGATTTGAACTTGGGTCCTTCTGACTTCAGGGCCAGTGCTCTCTCTACTATGCCCCCTAGGTGCCCCCTTGACAGGTTTTTCTAGCCACTAAGTTCACATTCTGAATTTAATTTGGAACGTGATGACGAGGAGTTCTATCTCCATCAGTGTAGCTTCTCTGCTTGAGACTTGAAGCCCACATTGGGGAAAGGGTGATGTAATGGATCAGCCCCAGGATGAATCTGACCTCAAGAACAATCTCATGAAATGAAACAGTGAAATTTCTCTAGTAGAGATAAGAACTATTATTTGGGACTTAAATCACTGGAGAGATTTCCTGCTCTTAGTTGGCCTCTGCCAATGTAAAAAATACTGTTACATAAGTTAATTTAAACATTTAGTAGCGCATGTATACAATTATTAAAGGGGATGCTGGGATGCTCCTTAAAATAAAAACAAATCATTTAAAGAAGTCTAGAATCTCCAGGAACATAAAAGCACAAAAGGGGAATAACATTATTTAACTCTAATTTTCTTTAAAGCAGTAATCCACAAAACTATTTGGTATTGGTTTTAATAATTGAACTGACTACATAAGCAAGAACCAATGAAAAATCAGTATTCAATAAACTCAAGAACAATACTAAGGGCAAGCTGCCCTTTGTGACATTTGGGAAAATTTGAAAGCAGTTGGACAGCAATTTGATTTAACTAACATCTGTCAATTTTGAGCTTGTGGTAAATGGTTTGACTCTATAGCTATAAAAGATCATACTCTATAATTAAAAGAAATTTTCTTTTCACCACTATGGATAGGGAGAGAATTCATAACTTACAGTAGAACTTAGATTACACTTTTTAAATTTGGATTAATAAAGTAGATGAATACAGAATTAGAGAAAGGTAGAATATAGAAAAATATATAGTACCTCTGGGGGTCTGATATCATTTATACACACACACATGTATATATACACACATATGCATGTACCAAAATGATGGAAATGTACTACTATATCAAAGCCACCCAATGAGTAGTCAAAGGTTTAAAAAGTTTTCAAAATATGTGCAAACCATAAATAATCACATAAAACAATTCAAATCGATAAAAAAAATATATAAATTAAGTCACTAGACTTTTTGCCTTACCATGTAAATTGTTAAAGATGACATTATGGCAATAGTCAATATTGGTAGAGACAATCAGAAGAGGCAGTAACTAGTATTATCTCATGTACACCAGGCACTGTGCTAATCTTTCAGGATACAAAGAAAAGAAAAAAAAAATCCCTCTTTTCAAGGACTTCATATTCAGTAGGGAGGACAACACGGAAAATTGGAAATAATTTTAGATGGAAAGCACTAAGAAGAAAGAGTTCTCTAAGACACATCGAATAGAAAATGAAAAGCTTAGAATTGAGATGAAGCGTCTTGAGCAAGTGTATATCACCTGCAAATTAATAGGCGAGTTGCTAGAAGTAATTGCATTCTTTCTTTTTTTTCTCCCACTCCTGTCAAACTTGTACTTCCCAGAATTTAGCTCTGAATTATGGTCTTTACATGGGAAAGACTTGCATAGTTTCTGAAGCTATATTGCTTATTAAAGGTACTATATGATCTGCAGGGAGGGAATTAAATGACAGTCTATAAGTGGCCAACTGCCACATATGATGGATGTAGTGTCCTGCTAGTTTGAAGTTTCAAAATTCTACTTATATTTTTTACGTGCTATGAACATATCTAGGCCACAGTTAAGTCTGTCTGCTATTGCCCTTCTTTCTTTGGTATTTTTTTTTCCAGTTACTTCCCTCTCTTTCCATTTGTAGACATAATCACTTGGACTTGATTCAAAGTAGTATCCTCCAAATAGGATATTATTTTAGCATATCAGTGTGCTCAATATTCTTTTTCAATAACTATATGTTCTTTCTTCTTTGAAACTCCAATAACTCTCAACTGTACCTTTCCTTTTGTTGGTGTGAGTTGTTGATGCAACAGAATTCACTACCAGCAAATGGTAACTCCAGACCCTGCTGACGCATCTTGAATTACCTATGCTATAGTTGCTGGAGTGTTGAATTCTAAAGCAACATCACAAAGACTTTCTTCAATGTCTGGAAGTTCTCTTTTCTTCCCCGAGCAGTATGTTTGGTAGCCAGCCTTTTTAATAACTCTGAAGAGCTTGGCTAAGCTTTGGAGTTCCTAGGAATAAACAGACTGTGATTAGGCACTGTTGTAATGCCTTAACCCTACAGGGTGATCCTAAGCCTTGAATAGCTCTCGCACAAGTCAGGTTCATTTCTAATTCTTCCTGCTCTAACCCAGATCCCAGGAACACCAGATGGAACTGGTGAAACATGCATTCCTCAGACTTCAAGTAGGATCTATTTTGAACAAATTATTCAGGAACCCATTCTTTTAATCTGAGTACCCCATCCCCAGAAATGAGTGACACTCATTTCAAAGCAGGGAATGATAAATAGATCTCTAAAGAATTATAAACTATATTATACTTAAAAGGCAATTAAACAATATCACTCCTACATGTCATATAATATATGCTTCAAAGAGGAGAAGTACTTTGAGACTGGAGAGAAGAGCTTCATGCACAGGATTTCTGGAGGAGACAGCATTTGACTGGGATTTTAAAAGGATGGTTAGGAATTTGGTAGGATAATTCAGGCAAAGGGAAGCTGCCTAACCAAAGGCACTGAAGCAGGCATCTGGGCAGGATGTTCAGGAGACAGCCAATTTGGCTGGGCATTGAGGAGGGGGCAGAAATAGTATGACAATACCAGAAAGAGAGAATGTTTCTGATTGTGAATGGCCCTCAATGTCCAAAACATTTGAAATTTCTCAGGAACTATAAACTTTTATGGTTCCTCCCCTGCTCGTGAATATTCCTTTTGCTTTTGTATATTTTAGGTGGGCTCTTTGGATATAGATTTTGAAGGTTTTCTATGAGGGAGAGCTTCATATGCCAACTGTTCCATGAAATAAATGGTTTAGCTTCCTGACAGTATAGCACATTCAGAACGGCATCAAATATTAACTTATAAATGTATCAGAGCAGATCTCACTTCCCAGTTAGTCTTCCCAAAAAACTTGATTGTCTCAGCTGAGTTTTCATGGGCATAGAAAGTGCTTTCTTTGCTTATGCTCAAAACAACTTAGCTGTACTGTGAATTAGCATTTCTACTTTTCTGGATCCTCTACAATAAATTCATTACACTGGAAGTCCTAAAATGTGGGTAAAACAGAAAGCTGAAACTAGAATAGGTGCCAAGGAGCCCTAGAGCTATCCTAACAGCAAAAGTTAGTCCATTCTCTTTCCCTAGATTGCTCCTGGAGGCATATTTGAGAAACAGAAACATTCCCAAACTGAACCAATGCTAAAAGCCTGTGTCAGCATCTAAAATTTCCCTGTTAGTTCCTTATCAGGGTATTCCCTCCAGAGAATCATGGTCAGGGTACTTTGGATGGCCTAGAATCTCCCGGATATCACAGGCTCATGAAATGAAGCTGGGTCATCTCCTAAGGACTTTGAAGCTTTGGAAGAAAGTCTTTAGTTCTTCTAGTATTCTCATCATAACATGTAGCCTCTGTATTCCTTTCTCTAGGACGAATTAGAACTGGATTTTCTTGCCATAGGCATGAAAATGGAGAATTCTACTCTTTAGAGCTATTATATCTTCTGTATTCTTTTGCTCCCTATTCTCAGATTTCCCCCCCCACTTACTAGCAAATGCAGAATTATCTCCCCTTCTTATATTCTTCTTTCATTCAAGTTGAAGGCTAGATTTCTTTTATTTCAGAAAAAAAGTGTAGGGCTTTGGTAGATGGAAGAAAAGCATGCTTGATGCTCTTTAAGGGTCTTATGAATCACTGTCATCTGATATCCAAGGTTCTTCTGCTCTGTCATTAAATGAGGAAGCTTTTGCAACTATCTTTCTTAAGGATTTGATCCAATTTATTTGGGTTTAGGGACAAGCAGGTGAACTCGCATTCCATAGGAGGGATTTCGGGAGCATTAGTGTTTTCTGCCTTCAAGGTCCACAAGACAATCTCCAGAGAATTTCTGGATAGTAGAGAGCCCATGTGCTTGAAGACGTGGTGGATAAATCCTGCAGAGGCATCCGTTCTGAGGTAAAAGTGCCCCCAGGACAGCTCCTCCTTGGTCCTTTTCATGCTTCCAACGGGATTTGGGGTGGATGTTTTCCCCCATCCTCCAAGAATCAAGGATTCTAGATCCTTGGTAGTGTTTATTCCTTGATCTGGACAAGCCTTACTTCAGTGTTACTGAGTTAAGCCTCCTGATCACTGAATGGCTGTGAATACCAATTCCCTAGTGCCTAGGAGGGTCTGCCTCAGGATGTGGTCTACGTATAATCTTAAAGGGAAACCTCTGCTCGCTGCTTTTCAGCCTCAGACCGGCACCTCTGAGTTTGGGGGGACAGCTTTAGGATCTCAGTCCTGTACTCCCTTCTGTAGCCACTAAGTAGAAATGAGAAATATAGCCAGTGATGAATAAACTGCTTCTCAGTACCAAGCAGACTTTCTCAGAACTCCCTCGGATAAGGAGAAAACCCAGTTCTGGGCTTCATACTTCATAGAGTAGCACTGATATGGTGCGGCTCGTAGGGAATATGTATCCACAACCCTAAAGCCACTTAGCCTTGGGAGGGAAGTAGTTAGAAATAACTTTCTTCCCCTAGCTTATCCTGCCCCAGGTCACTCCATATGACCAGGACGCTAAGGCTACACATGTTGCTGGCTGTCAGATAACAGCCTGTTGGCCAGTGATGAGAATTTCCAAAACTAATGAGCAACAATGAGGTGCTTAAAGTTGATGAGGGCACAGAACAAAGTCTGGTCTCTGCCACTTGATCTAGTAACGTTTCAGGCCTAAAAGCATGCTTCTAGAAGGTTCTCAAGTCCCGTTCCCCCCCCCCCTCCAGTGAGCTCTGCTCAGAGAATTAGGGATATTGCACTTGAGCACAAAGTCACAGCCCAGACCCCTTCTCAACTCCACTTCTAAGCCATAAAATTAGCATATCGGTTACATGAAGTACCTGGTTTCTCTTTTTCCTGTAAATTTATCTTCTTACTCTTGTTTTTTGCTGGCTTCTTTTGGAATTTGGCCTACTTTAATTGGCATTATCATCACTATAAACTTTGCCCCTTGACTTGGAGAGGGATCTGAGCCTGCAAATTCTTTTGTGACACCTCAGGACACCAGTCTGGAACCCTAATATTTTGGGGGGGGTTCCCCTTGAACTCCCAACAGCATGAATCTATAAATTCTCCATTAGCTATCAATAGCATATCAAGCACATGCCTTCAAATAGAATTAGTAAAAACTTGGCTTCCCTTCCTTTCAGAACTTAGCTGAGATCTACAAATGGTAATTAGAAAAGGTTATACCTGTAGTTTGGGAAGTCGTACTTCTTTAAAAAAAAAAAAACAAAAAACATGCAATATGGCCTTCAGGGTGGAAAGTAGCTTTGGAAAGGGAATTGTCTGTCACCAGCTACTGCAGATATATAGTTGGTTACGTATCCTTTCTTCCATAATGGCTTCTAGTCTTAAAGTCCTTACCCAACTGGTATCTGGGTGTTTGCTATACACTAGGGAAGAGAAATCTCCATGCCTCTCGTGGGAATTTAGTTTCTTTGACATTTCTGACAGCCTTTGAGACCAAAATTTCCTGGGCCCAGAGCTGCACAAATGCCTGCAGGCTTCCATCCCCATTAAGGAAATAACATGTATTTTGAATATTTCTGTAAGTAAGGGTCCATATTGTTATTCATCTTATTTTTGTGCTATTGGAAGGTAGGTAAATAAAATGGACTAATGTGTATTCTGATCAATCACAATTGGGACTTTTAAAGTATAGAATAGTCTTATGAACATGATCAAGGGTCCAAGACTGCCCAAAACAACAAAGTCTCCAGAGTGGAGTGCTTATTACACTCCCAAGAGAGAAGCAAGAGCATGCTTGTCAATATTCTGCTGATTAGCAGCATTTCCCTCCCTGCCTTCTTCATGTTCTCCTAGATATGTTCCCATTCAAAGATGGCGGAAAACTCCTCCTAAGGGTGTGTGGCTAATAAACAATTAGCCTATTAAATGCTCATTCCCCATTTGCCTTTGCCAGGCCATGCACCCCGACTAGTTTGAGGTAAATAGGGTCTGTGGTAAGGCTCTGGTTGAAAAGAATATAGGAACCCATTTCTGATTGTTGGATCCACTTGTTAAGCAGCTTTGTTAATTATTATGTAATTCTCAAAATTCTAGCTCTCTATGGAAAACAAACTTTTGTTACCCCATCTTGGCGCCCATATATCTCAGCTGATTCTGTGATTAGGCATGGAAAGAATACCTTCTATTTTTCTAGTTTGTGAAGCTAAATCTCACATGGTTTTGATGACCATTTGTGTCTGCTACTAATTTTTTAGTGTAAGTTCTATCACTAGTGGATCCCCTTTTGAGCTCCTGATTTGCCTAGCTAATTTTGGGTTAAGGATTCCTTCTGTTGTGATTGATGAAAAACCATTTTCTAAGTAAAAGGGCTAAGCCTGGGTCATGGTGCAGTTGTATTGCCCAGTAAGTTAATGATTTTATTTGTCCATTGAGCTAATAGATTACTTCCTCTAACCCTACTTTGAAAGCTATTCCCATATTTATGACATCCAGATCACTCCAATTCAATGCAAGACACTTAATAGTACATGACATTCTCTCTTCCCCATATATGCAGAAGTATGCCGTTCCCCCAGACGCCTATCTATAACAGTACTAACTCTCTATTTCCCTAATTCGATCTGGTTCAATCCTCATTTTCTTCATCACTTTTCCATACCATAAGAAAAGAAGCTAGATGGATTTTGCAGGGTTGTTATGGTTTCCAAGTAATCCTGCCTCCATCCACCGTATTAGCATAAGATAGATAAGCTGTCACAAGAGGCAGAAGCAAATTTTGTTGATATCCTCTATTACTGGAGGTTCTTGAGTATTTTGATTCAGCTCCAGATGAAGTCGGGGAACCTTCCTTTATGTGGCTACTGTTCTAAGATGCTTGCATCTCTACCATCTCCCTGACACTCTTCTGAGAAAGGAGCTATGGGAAAAGCCTGTTGCTTGTGCCATTTGTGCTGCATACACCATTACTGTTGGAACTGGAAACTGCGGCCATGTTCTTCAGGTCCTACCAAATGGAGGAGTGGAGGGAGGGAAGGAATTATCCAAAGCAACTATGTGCAATCATATTCTAACAAAACCAAGGATTGAAACGAAATGGATGATGTATAAAATGCCCCAAATAGGATAAAAATAAGGATCTTACATCTTGGGGAAACCTAAGAAGCCAAAAATGGATTAACAAAGAAGAACAAAGCTAAAAAAAGAGCCTGGGATGCTTTTTGGCCCCCTTGCCTCTTTTTGTTCCCAGATAGTGGGTTGGTCAACCCAGAAAAAACAAGCATCATCTCTCTGAAAAGGTTTTAGATTTCTCCATGAAATCTGTTAGTATCAGACTTGGACATCCTGGAGCATCCCCTCTCACATTTAGGATTTGAACCCATAGAATATGTTTAATTTGGGATAGTCATGGGCCAGGAAACCTAAACTATGAATAGCCCTGAGGGACTCCTATACTACCTTATGGCATAGAGGTATCTCACAAATAGAGTACTTATATGTGGCCAGGTTAAGGCCTTTCTGTTTAAGGCTGCCAATGTCTTATGCTGAGGTACTAATGCTGTTCTCTGCTGAGAAGAGCAGTGAAGAGTTTGTAGTCTGTTAGAGTGTGATGAGCAATATTACAACTATTACAATGACTTATCCAGGCTTATATTGCTTGAAGTCCAGGATATTAAATTTCACCCCTCTTCCACTGTTTAAGATCTTAAGGGTATTCAGTCTTTGCTATTGGTTCCAGCCTCTACTAATGTGTTCCCCAAATTGTAGAGTCTATTCTACTTCATTTCCTTTCAATTACTTTTCCAATTTTCCAACAGCTATTATCAAACAATAAACTCTTGACTCAACAGCTGTTTTAAATAGATAATAATTTGTTTTAGGAAAAGATTAATTTATTCCTATTCTAAGTATTTTCTTTAACAAAAATGGATATTATAATCTCATCAATAATCTTTTCTGCATCTTTAGATCATGATTTTGTTCATTCTTACTACTAATATGACCAGTCCTTTGTAATTTTCCTTAATATTAAATCAGCTGTATATGCCATGACTAAATTAGTTCAGGATTATAATCTTTGATCTGTTATTATAGTCTCTTTGCTGATGTCTTAAAATTTTGCATCAATATTTATTTGGGATAGAAGGTCTGTAACTTCACCTTGGTTTTGACATCAAGACCCTTTTTTTATTATAGGAGAAATTTGGTAAGATCCTTTTCTATTTTTTTTCTCAAACAACTTTTGTAATAATGGAATTGTTCTTTAAATGTTTGATAGGATTCACTTGTAAATCTATTAGATACTGGAAATTTGTTCCTTGGAAGCTCTCTTATGACTTTCAATTTTTTTTTTCTGAGAATAGGTTATTTCAGTGTTTCCATTTCTTTTCTTTCATTCTGGGTATTTTATAACTTTGTAAGTATTTATGCATTTTATTTAGATTTTTGGTATTTTGGCATTTAATTGGGCAGAATAGCTAATAATTTGATAGATTCACTTTTTTCAGTTTTGATACTGATAACTTGACTTTTTAAAATGAAAATTATAAGAATGTATAAGATGGGTAAGAAGAAGAAAATATAAGAGAAAATTAATAATAAAAATATAACTTTAAAAATTAGCAAAGCAGAAGACAGAATTTCACATGGTGATCTCCTGAATTTTTCTTTCTCTGAATGCTCATTGGTAGAGCCTTAAAATGCTACTTTTGACTTTCCAAATCCTCAAAAGATTGGGCTTATTTACAAAATCCCAAAATAGTGTGTTTCATTTAAAAAGCTGGAGACTGTTTATGGATTTGAGATGGCATCTTTCAGTGGTTTTTAATAAAGCTACATGCACTGGTTCAAAATTCCATCTCGGACTCTAAATACAAGATAAGTAACTCATCTCTGTACCATTCTGGGTTTTGAACTAGCCAATAGCTTTCCTATATAGTGAACAGAGATTGACTTCCTCTCTGGCTAGTTTGGAGTCAAGCATCTGTGCACTACTTGCACACATCTGTCAAGGTTCCAGTCAATCCCTCTGCAAATCTCGCCACCTGCCATTGCTGCTATTTGGGATGGGATGGGATTACTGGTAGAGATGGCCCCAAGCACAATATGAGTCACCTGTTTGTTCTTCATCCCTGCCCTCTCCTTGCCTTCCCTTTTCTATTTAAGAACAGCTGCTCAGAAAAATACCAGTATGGCTTTTGATACTAAATAAATATTATAAAATACTATGGGCTCAATAGTAGAGGCTGTTCTACCAGCCTCGGAGTCATACATATATATTTACAGTTTTACTTAACCTTTTTCTGGAGTGGGTCATATGGGCTTGAGAAGTGAGGATGCACATTATGGAAAGGGCATTTGGAGGACCATCTCTTTGTCCAATAAAATGTCAAACTTTAAATAAACAGAAAGTTGTTTCACAGCACAGGAATTGGAGTTTTCGAGGTCTAGGTTTGAATCTTGGCTCTGACTAGAAACTGTAATTATGGGCAAATTCTTTCATCTCTCTGAGCCTGTTACCTCTTGAGAAAAGTGAGGTTATTATTTTCACTATTTACCTCATAAGAGCTCTTGTGAGAAACACCCAAAATATTTTGTTAAATGTTTAGGCACCACCCAGGTTAAGAATTCCTGTTTTAAATTAAGGTTTCAAGAATATCACATCCATGGTTGGGCAGTGCCCTAAGCTGATTTTAGAGGCTTTTCAGTGAGGATACCTGTGGCTGCCATAGCTTAGAGGCAGGCCAGCCGCTCAGAACCCCAGAAGAAATAGGGGCCAGCTATTTAGAAAAGTAACCACCATCCGAGGGTTTGGTCCTAGAGTCTCTTCTCAATAAAAAGTATGAATGGCTTTGAGAGCTTGGGGAGGGCTAGAGTTGAGGCAGTAGTGAGCAAAAGCTGGCTCCTCAGTGGGTCCCCATTCAAGGGTGTCTGTGTTTGAATGGCCTCATACATGAACAGGGCCTTAGCACTAAGACCAAAATTAGGGACCCAAAGTCTACAAAATCTTACTGGGTCCAAAAAGGACTCGAGTCATCTGTTGTTGGAAGGGGAGAGCCTCCTTCCATTCTTATGTCAAAGTTTGAGAAATAGGAGTCAAAAGGCCCTGTTAGGGGCTAATGAAGGTGCTGCGAGTTGCTGGGCCTGCCATTGGGCCCGTTCCCCACCACAGGCCCTAGCACTTCAGTATTTGCCCTTATAGCCATCTGATCCCTGTTACTGAAAAACTTTAGTTTTCACTAATTCATGTAAAGGGCTAGAACTGAGCAATGCACTTGGATAATGGAGCACGTGAGACTAATTGCCAATTGGACGGTTCCCTATTAACTTGTTTGAAGGTTGACCCTCCCCAGCTGTTCTGTGCTGACTTGATTGGTGGGACAAAGAGGGGGAAGTGACGTGTGGGGGGGAATAGGAGGAGGAAATTGAGGCAGGATCCCTCTCAAGTGGAGGTTGAAAGAGGAAGGTGTGTGTGGAGATTGCTAGATCTAATCCCCTGACCTTGACTGTAAAAGATCAAGAATAAAGACCTTTGGTGATCCTGACTCCGGCTGATTTCTGGGAAGACAAGAGTTCCAGCAAATTCATTTGAGGGGCTTTGAGGGCTTTGCTGCAGTTTTTGTGATTTCCTAAAGATAGTGGGAGATGATTGGGAAATGAAGTGTATGTGAGCCTAGTGGCTCCAGCCCAGGACTTGGGAAGGCAGACTGATATACTTGTGTGGACTGGGTGCCAGACCCCTCTCCCCAAACTGACTCCTCAGAGGCTTCTCCAGATACAAATAGGAAGCTTTAATTCAACTCTTGCCAGAAGTGGGCCAGCACAGTGTCTGGGAGGTCCAGAAACCAAAAATGGATTCTATAGCACAAGGACTTGAGGACACTCCCCCTTCCTGTTGATTTTTAAATCCATTGGATGGATTGAAAAGGAAATAACCATTAATAGAGGTCAACAACACTGTCTGCTTCCTGGGGTCCCGTGACTTCCTGAAGCTCAGACCTAGGGTTTGACCTTTTCTGCCCAACAGCCCCCTGAAAATAAGGATCACGTGACTTCTGGAACTTTGGCCTGAGGTCCCACAGCCTGAGGAATCTTTGCTGGTCACATTCCCTCCCTCTTCATTTCACACCCTTGAAGATTTCTCACACCAATCCGGATACATTTCTTCACTAGGACATGTTTGTTATCTAGGCCTTCAGGCTCCTCCCTCTCTTCAGCATAACCTGCATTCCACCCCCACATCAGGGGGAGCTTTCAGGTACCCCACTTCCACCAACTCCCACCATTTGTCTTGGATCTGTCAGCCAGTGTTCTCCATGGAACTCCAGCACTGTGAAGACTCAGGGGCTTCAGGGCCATTATCCCATCATTCCCTCCTCAAGCAGTCCAGATCCAGATTCATTTGGGACAGAGGGATGAAGGTCTCATCTTCTGGAGCTGATAAGGGGCTCTGCCCTTGCTCAGTGGGGTCCAGATTGAGGAGGGGTGACAAGACTTGTAGATAGCATCAGCAAAAATGGAGGGGGGGGAGGGTGCTGGATGTCAGAATCGGGTATTAAGTTGACCAAGTAGTTGGAATTTCATAGCTTGGATTCTGGAAGAAACAACTCTCACAAGTAGATTAAAAATGCAACAGTGTACATCAAAAATAAAGAAAAGTGGAATTAGAATGGAGGTTATTAGGGACAGTGACCAGGAACCCCAACCACAAGAAGACTTGGGGGGAGGAAATGAGGCTATCATGAATGTCTCTCATCTAGACAGCTTTTCCTAGAATACCAAATAATATTTTCTCCAAATTCCTGCTTTTGTCTCCTTAAGAAGGCACAATGGGTGGAACAGTGTGGTCCTATTCAAAAGAAAGGAGTGCTCTGGTGGTCTAGAGTGCAAGCACCATAATGTTTAAAAGGCATTAACCATTGGATAGAGAGAATGACAGGCAGAGTGGAGATGATCTTAAATGGGTATGTTCTCCCTTCTCACAAGGGAAGGCTTTTCCCCAATTAGTAAAAGCTGTCAACAAAAACCAAAAGCAGTTTTAAGGCCCTGCCAGGGGGCATATGTGCAAAATCCCTCTGCCAGGCCTACCCTAAGGCCTGTACCCCTCCTCCAGATAGGCCTTTTTTTAAAATAGTCCTTTCATTTGGGCACAAACTGGGCAGACCTGACAGATTTGTTTAAAGATTTCTCCTAGCTTGTGTCCAGTGAAAATAGGTTTCCCAAGGAGTTGGAGAGCATTTGTTTTCCCAATGAGTAGCTTGGTGTAGACCAAAGAGAAGTTTCTACTGGCTGGTCTCTGAGATTAGAGGTTGGCTTAAATTTGTCTGAACCCCTCAGAGGCAAAAGGTGTTCCCCCTTTATTGCAAGGGAGTGTAGAAGTCAGGAGCTTTGGAATTAAAGGTGCCTTGGTCAGGGGCAAACAGGTAAGCAGCACAGGTGGCTGAATCTGCAAGCCTGTTTCCCTTGGCCTGAAGTGAATCCCCTTCTGTCCGTTCTAAAACATAACACAAACCAAAGTCTAGGTGATCTTGTAGTAATTGTTTCCCTGCATACCGAATGGGGGAATGTTTGGCTGTCAAAAATCAATCAATCCCCTTTTCTTCCATGCAGCCCCCAGGAGCATACAAAACACGAAAGGCATATTTGGAGTCAGTATGGATGTTCGCTCCCATTCCTTTCCTCAATTCTAAGGCTCTGGGATAGGCAAAAGTGCTCTGAAGCTGGTGGGGAGTTAGAATCTTCAATGGCTGGCCTAGGGTGAGCTTGGAGGCTTCCTCAAATTTAGAAAGACTACAGCAGCCACTGCTCTATGGTGGGAGGATTACCCCAAAGATACCGTTTTGTTTTTGTTTTGGTTTTGTTTTGATTTTTTTTTTTTGTTTGTTTGTTTGGTTTTTTTTTAGAAGTAGTAAAAGGCTCTAGCAAAGGGCTAATGCTGGGGAAGAGGTCTTTCAAGGTCTTAAGAAGCCTGATCAGTGCCTGGGAAAAACCATTTAGGTATCTAGATTCTATAAAATCCAGCCATGCCCAGGTTTCAAGCTGTTTCTTAGAAGGTTCAGGGAGTGTTAAGATTATTTCCTGTCCTGAGCAAAAGGGAAGGTGGGAGTTAATTCATGGCTCAAATAATTAAGAGACTGATAGGCAAAGTGGGCCTTCAGACAAAGAAACTCTGGCCCCAGGAAGCCAGAAAGTTAAAGGTTTTTATGACAGCAGCCAGAGAGGCCTCCAGGGCTGGGCCACAGATCAAGGTATCATCTACATACTTATATTGTGTGTTCATGGCTTCTACTGACCACTTGCTCTGATTATATATAAAAAGAGGAAAAAGCAGGGACATGATTATAATAGTATTAAAACTGATCCTTCAGGGCCTCAGCCTGGGAGCACATACGTGACAGGATAAAGCATCCTTACCTCTGTTTGACAACCAATTATGCAGTAACAATTCCACCTCATAGCCAGACGCAGGAATAATCAGGTGGGAAACAAAGAAACAAAACTGGGAAAGTGATTCAGAAGGGGATCCCACCGTAAGCAGAGGCTTAAGTTGCCCTCCCAGCTCTTGCCCAGATAAGATGTCCACTTGTGACAGTTCAGGAAGGCATCCCTCTTTGAGTAACTTATGGCATTTCTCTCAAGTGATGGGTTACTGACTTAACGATCCATCAGGTAGTCATAACCAAATTCAAAAAATATCAGTTACAATCCCAAGAGATTTTATCTCTAATGGCAAATTCTACTAATCAAACTTTAGGGCGAAGATACATTATTTTAAAAGTTTACCAGGACTTACACACATGGAAGATTTTGTTTAACATGTTTCTTTTCTTTTTCTCTATTTAAAGCTCATCCTGATACAAAGGAACAATCATTAAACAAGTTTATAGTCTTGGTAAACACATTCCTTGTTTAGAAACTATACATCCTAAACAGGCTCATTTCTCAGGGCTGATGATCTTGCTTGTTCAAACCCTGATGGTTTCAAGAAAGCTGACAAGCTTACAAATTAAGAGAAGTTGACAGGGACCCCAGGAAAGGGGTTGAGCTTTCTGTTGTCCATCTCAACTAGTCTTGGTGTTTTCATGGGCTGTGCTGTTTGATACATACCCCAGCTCTGTAAAGGGGGGAAAAAAGACTTTCCACCCCCCCATACTTAGAGATGAACTAAAGGCTTTCACCTCTGATGGAATAGAACCCTTTCCATTCACAATAATTACCAATTTTAGGTTTAATATGATAACAATAACTCCAAATAACTTAATTTAAAATTTTAGAATTTCCCCAAGTAATAGCTAAATACTCTTAGCTATAATTTCCTATTAATTTTCTAGCAAAGTTGAAAATACCCAATTCCTTAGATTACATTTACAAAGCATAAAACAGGATTAGCAAGGTTAAGTAAAACTTTCTACCTTCTTTCACTACAGTTCATTCTGTTGCCAAGCTGTTGCAGCTTTGGAAGTTCTCAGGAAGGATTTCTATTCTCTTAAATATTTTCCTTTTTTGTTTTAGGGAGTAAACAACACAATTCTTAAACTGAGAGAAAAGATTTTGAACTTAACTTTAGTTCATGAAATTCCCCAAATTCTAATTAAATGTTCCAGACAAACTTAATTGTCATTTGGTTATTTTCTAACTTCTAATTCACACAAACCATTTCTCTTTTGTAAGCCAGGAAAGGTTTAAAGTGAGTTTTTTGTTTTCTGTTTTTGTTTTGTTTTGTTACTGACAGGGCCCTCAGAAGTCTGACTCTCAATAACTCAAAAGCAGGCTGCTTGTTGCCAGCATTTTTAAGATAGCATTAAGTTGCTTTTTTATTTTCCTAAAGTTCCCAAACTCTTACATCTTCTGTTAACATAGTGCAAAGAGATTACAATTTACATATCCCTTTGGCAGGAATTTGATTTGATTAGAGCTCCTTTAAAACTGCTTTTACTTTCATATCTGAAATAACAAATTTCACAGAACTAAGTATATTTTCTTTCTTTCCCTCTCACCCCTTCCTCCATATATCTCTGCTGCAAGTCAGGGAAGAGGGAAGAAAGAAAGAAAGATGCTTTTCCTATACATTATCCTCCTCACCCTGGGGAGGCCTTAATTTAATTGAATTTGTTTACAAATTACTTTACACATACACACAAAAAAATCATTTATCTCAACATTGGCATCGTATATTAGCCACATCTTAAAAACCCATGTAAAGGTATCAAATGTGAAATAATTTCAAATAATATAGCGATTGTTTTATGCTAAGCACTTTTGCAATCATGTGATCTCACAGCAACCATTACTATTTCTCTTTATAGATCTGAATTTGTTCTGAGATGAGAGAAGTTAGCAGAGTGACTTGGGCTATATTGATCTTGTTAGCAATCCTCACAACCAAGATGCACTCAGAACTCCTGGAGTAGAGAAGGTCCTTTAATACCTTCTGGGATGCTTTCCCAGAGGAGCAGAAGGGGACTTTGGACAAGATAGGAGTCAAGGAAGAGTTAGCAAAAAGTTGATGCTTGCCTAGTTTTTGTTTTTCTATTTCTTTTCTTTCAGAATGAGGTAAATTCCTGGAATTAACCCCAGTGTTTCAGGAATTTTTCTTGAAATCTCAAAATGACTAATTGCCAAACTCTCCAAATCATTGCTCTCAAAAATTAGCTAACTTCATTTCAGTAGCCTCCAGCTTGATCAGAGCTGAGATCCACAGGAAAAACTTGGGCTTTCCCCTCTTTTTAAGGTGGGAGTCAAGGGTGTTAAGAAATCTTTCCCTGTGTTCTAACTGCAGTGTAGAGGTTTCTCTTCTTGCTGGATGCATTTTAAATATTTCCAGGTAACAAAATCTAGCTCACAGAACAGACATTACACATTCTGCACAAAGAGATAGAAGCAGACAAAAAATCACGTGGAAGAGGACCATCTCTTTCCCACACAAAACAGCAATGTTTCATCAAGTGAACTCAGGTGCTCTTTTAGGGTTTTGCTCTGAAGATTTGGGTTTGGACTGCTCCTTGACTTTTTCCTTTTGGGGTGAGCAGCTCCACTCTCCTGGCTTGAGCTCCTATAATATAGTCAACCTCAAACTGGAGGGGCCGACCCCCTCCAGAGCGCCCCTGCTCTGCCTTTTATCAGTGATTCCTTGTGGCTTACAGGCTGCCACTTCTTAACCTTGGATCTCCAAGCCCTAGGGTCCCAGAGTCCCCTCCAGCTTAAGAGAAGCTCAAGGGGATAGGCGGTGTGCACACAAGTTACCCAATTGCCCTCTCACCCTCAGCTTGTTTGGAGACTTTACTTCTGCTTTCTGACTTTATCCAGTGCTTCCGCCTCAGAGGGAGGCTGGGAGTCCCATCCCCAGGATGGTTGGAGAAAACCCAACCCAGCACCTGCCTTGTTTCAGACCCCCAGCCATCTCTCTGGGAAGTAACAGATCCAAGGCCAGCCCCTGTAAATCATGGGCTGGGTGCCAGACCAAAACTGACCCCCCAAACTGACTCCTCAGAGGCTTCTCCAGATACAAACAGGAAGCTTTAATTCAACTCTTGCCAGAAGTGGGCCAGCACAGTGTCTGGGAGGTCCAGAAACCAAAAATGGATTCTATAGCACAAGGACTTGAGGACACTCCCCCTTCCTGTTGATTTTTAAATCCATTGGATGGATTGAAAAGGAAATAACCATTAATAGAGGTCAACAATATTGTCTGCTTCCTGGGGTCCCGTGACTTCCTGAAGCTCAGACCTAGGGTTTGACCTTTTCTGCCCAACAGCCCCCTGAAAATAAGGATCACGTGACTTCTGGAACTTTGGCCTGAGGTCCCACAGCCTGAGGAATCTTCGCTGGTCACATTCCCTCCCTCTTCATTTCACACCCTTGAAGATTTCTCACACCAATCCGGATACATTTCTTCACTAGGACATGTTTGTTATCTAGGCCTTCAGGCTCCTCCCTCTCTTCAGCATAACCTGCATTCCACCCCCACATCAGGGGGAGCTTTCAGGTACCCCACTTCCACCAAATCCCACCATTTGTCTTGGATCTGTCAGCCAGTGTTCTCCATGGAACTCCAGCACTGTGAAGACTCAGGGGCTTCAGGGCCATTATCCCATCATTCCCTCCTCAAGCAGTCCAGATCCAGATTCATTTGGGACAGAGGGATGAAGGTCTCATCTTCTGGAGCTAATAAGGGGCTCTGCCCTTGCTCAGTGGAGTCCAGATTGAGGAGGGGTGACAAGACTTGTAGATAGCATCAGCAAAAATGGAGGGGGGGGAGGGTGCTGGATGTCAGAATCGGGTATTAAGTTGACCAAGTAGTTGGAATTTCATAGCTTGGATTCTGGAAGAAACAACTGTCACAAGTAGATTAAAAATGCAACAGTGCACATTAAAAATAAAGAAAAGTGGAATTAGAATGGAGGTTATTAGGGACAGTGACCAGGAACCTCACCCAGAAGAACACTGGGGGAGGAGGAATAGGGGATGAGGTATTGTTTAGTGGGTGCTGACAGCTGTGGGGTTCTCTTCAGGGCCCAGCATAATCTCTTTCACTATGATATAGTTTACTTCTTTCTTAAAATCCCCTCTGAGACAAGTGAGCGTGTCATTCTACTTGGCTCTATCCTGGTCACTGAGGAAGTTCCTTTGAGTTTGTGAGGGGGATAGACACTCTTTGAAAGCCCAAGGTGCAAGCCAGGTCATCCCCATGGTGCTGGTGAAGTTCCAATTCTTGTTCTTTTCCTCAACAATGGGGGAAGAGGGAGAGTTTTACATCCCCCCAGGCAAGGTTAAATTGTCTGGAGAGAACAGAAACCCACGAATCTGGTGAGCTCTCTGAATAAGGTCCTACTGTCTTGTCACCTAGGAGAGGGCAAACATAGGAAAGGATATGTGAAGGCAGCTTGTCCCCATTCCCTCCAGAGCAGGGGTCTGTGAAAGTACAAAGGGAGAAGTGCAGGAGACAGCCAGTCCTTGGGGAAGCCCCCAGGGAGCTGGGATAGAGGCAAAGAGGATGAAGGAGGGACCATGAAGAGGGTTCTTGCAAATCTGCAACATGGTGGACTGAAAGTGATGGCAGAGATGGGGATATGGAAGGTAGGGAGGTGGGGCACAGTGGGAGGGGAATGGAGGAGCAGAGGAAACAGGGTCAGGTTGAGGAATCTGATGGGAAAAGAGGCTCAGAGAAGGGGAGGCTGATTGTGTGGGGCTAAGGGGGTTCATAAGATGAACCTTTTTCTTTTTTTTTCTTTCTAAAAAACAAATATTTTGTTTAAAAATGTTATCACTTTCAGGCCAGTTCCAATGGTCTTGTGATGAGGAGAGCTATCTGTACCCAGAGAGAGGACTATGGGAACTGAGTGTGGATCTCAACATAGCATTTTCACTTTTTTTGTTGTTTCCTTGCATTTTGTTTTTTCTTATTCTTTTCCTTTTTTATATTTCTTTTTTGTGTGTGTGCAACATGATAATTGTGGAAATATGTATAGAAGAACTGCATATATTTAACCTGTATTGGATTACTTGCTGTCTAGGAAAGGGGTTAGGGGGAATGGAGGAACAAAAAAAATTGGAACATAAGATTGTGTGAATATTTATACATGTTTTGAAAATAAAAAGCTTTACTACTGGGCTTATTATCCCAAAGAAATACTAAAGAAGGGAAAGGGACCTGTATGTGCCAAAATGTTTGTGGCAGCCCTTTTTATAGTGGCTAGAAGCTGGAAGATGAATGGATGTCCATCAATTGGAGAATGGTTGGGTAAATTGTGGTATATGAAGGTTATGGAATATTATTGTTCTGTAAGAAATGACCAGCAGGAGGAATACAGAGAGGCTTGGAGAGACTTACATCAACTGATGCTGAGTGAAATGAGCAGAACCAGAAGATCACTATACACTTCAACAATGATACTGTATGAGGATGTATTCTGATGGAAGTGGAGATCTTCAACATAAAGAAGAGCTAATCCAATTCCAATTGATCAATGATGGACAGAATCATCTATACCCAGAGAAGGAACACTGGGAAATGAGTGTAAACTGTTTGCACTATTGTCTTTCTTCCCAGGTTACTTTTACCTCCTGAATTCAATTCTTACTGTGCAACAAAAAGTTCGGTTCTACACACATATATTGTATGGGATTGCCTGCCATCTAGAGGAGGGGGTAGAGGGAGGGAAGGGAAGATTCGGAAAAGAAGTGAATACAATAGATCACAGTGTAAAATTCCCTATGCATATGTACTGTCAAAAAAATTATAATTATAAAATTAATAAAAGAAAATAAAAAGCTTTATATAAAAAAATAAAAATGATGTTACTTCCTACTGTCTCTCAACTCCTTGCTACCAAATCCTGCTATGTATGAGTTTGTATTACTTAGTACATTAAGTAAGTAGGCACTTAAATGTTTTTTGATCAATAGTAGAATTTCTGGACCAAAGGATATATGTAATTGAACTACTTCTGACAGTTCAAAACCAATTTCCAAATTGTTGGGCTAAGTCATTACTTCACCAATGATGCTTTAATGTAACTTTTGAGTATTGATTATTTTTGTCTTTTGTTTTCTGTGTCTGTTGAATAAGTTTTTTCAGATCCACTTTTCCCAGGAAAGGGTCTACCTGGTTGAAAGTGTAGGAAGATAATCCCTGTTTTCCCACCCCCATCAGAATATTCACTCATTTCATCCAAATATCTCCCTCCAAGTTGCATACTTTGGGCCAAAACTCAGCTGTGAAGGTATATTTGATGAGGTAATAGGGAATCTCAAAATGATGAGAACTTGAACCAAATCATGAGGTAAATACCTAATAATGAGGTATATACCTCAATAGGATTAAGTGAGGTCTAGTGGCAGGATTCGGGGTACAGGGAGTCACATGGAGCTCCCCTGCAACCCCCTTAGGATTCGGCGCAAGGATACAAAGTTAAATCAGGTCTAGTGGCGCCGAGAGTCCCCTGTAAATGAATTTACAGGCCGAAAACCTAGATGGGTAAAAGATGTTTATTGCCAGGTTTGGAAGCAAAGTTAAGGTCTGGTTAGTAAAAGGCATTAGATAGAGGAAGATATATGCCGAAAGTGGCGGGGATAGAGAATCTCTGATGCAAGCATCTTGGCTGGCATCTTTCAAATCTCTGAACCAAAGATGATTCTAGCTTTGCTCTTTTTTATCTGCTTGGAGAAGCAATGGGCAGAGCTCAGGTTAATTCTTTGAAGGCCAAATTTTTGGCGGGCTTTATCCAAGCCAGCTCAGATCCGGTGGGGGGGGCTGGGTACAAGCCCAGACTAGTTTGACCAGATCTTGTATCAAAGGGGGCTGAAAACCCAAACCAACTAGGGGCTGAGTACAGCCCAAACTGGTTCAGATACGGATCTTTTCCCCTAGGAATATCTTGTCCCAAAGGTAGATCAGACAAGGAATCTTAAAGGGGCTACGCCTACAACATATTGTCATTCAGTTAGCCAAAGAAAAGGGCATCGGCAGTCTGACCATGAGAGAGAAGAGCACATTATGTCCTTTTGAGCCGTGCATTTTGACTTGGTTTCCATAGAGAACAATATTGTCGGGGATCAGTGTTGCTTCTGGTCATTAGGTCTCAGACTTTAGAAGAGTCGGCACTTTTCAATAGTGCCCAAACTAATCATGCCCAGAAATAGTAACGGTATTTTCAGTGACACTGTACAATGATAAAATGCCTTTAATAACATGGACACCAGCAGACACTGTGTTCCTCAGGAAAGGACATAATGAAGTTTCAAATGTCATTAATTTAGCTGAGTTTCAAATGTCATTAATTTTAACTGTGTTAAAATGATGTTAAAATTCCTTCCATTAGTTTACTCATTAAAAAAAAAATTCCTGGATTCCAATTTAATATGAACATCTGGGAATCTGCTAAAGGCTCAGGCTATTTATTCAAGTTTAATGTGATTAAATGTCAGAACCTTTTTCTGTTTTGTTTCTCTTACTTTATCATTTGAGGGGATCTCTTAACTTGCCCTGCCCTTACCCCACCCCACTGAGAAGAAATGGAAAAATCTCTAAGCTACAATGCTCAGTAGTGTCTGCCTTTGAATGGACCTCATTCCTTTCCTTCGGTAGCTGCTGAGGGAGTATTTCTCCCAACAAACCCATTCTGAGGGTCCATCCCCTCTCATCCTCTTCTTCTCTACTTTATTTTTATGAGACAATTGGGATTAAGTGACTAGTCCAGGGTCACACAGCTAGGAAATGTTGGGGATGGATTTGAACTCCTAACTGCAGATCCTGTGTTCTATCCATTGTACCATTTAGCTGTTCCTTTAGTCTCTCTGCTTTTTTATTTCTGTTCCTTATCTTTGGTCCGCCCAGCCCAACCTAAAAAGGGATTGTATGTAGGACTGGCAGTAAAAATAGCATCCATTCAAGGAATAGCATGGGTCACATTAGGCAAGGGTTCTTAAGCTTCAGTGTCATGGACCCCTCTGTTGTCTGATCAAGTCTGTTGACTCTTCTTAGAGTAATATTTTGAAATACGTGAAATAGAGTACATATAATTACAAAGGAAACCAATAATATTGAAACATTTTCCAAAATATTTTAAGGGATAAGTTTAGACATCTCTGGCAGGGGCAGGGTTTTTAGGATTCTTTATTCCTGAGCTTTATCCAGGTTTAGAGACAATCAATCACATTCTCCCAGATTCCAGTTGTTTTTGTTTCCTTTCAATTCACCCTCTAGGGTTACACTGAAATCTTTCCCTGTTAAGATTTTAAGTTCACTCTTAACAAAATTGTGGTGCGAATATTGCCACCTTACTTGTCATTCCCCTATAATATGGGAAGCATGATTTCCAGGGTTCGATTGTCTTGCCTCTGTTTATGGTAAAGATTTTATTAACAAGGTTTTCTTTAACATTCTGAATTTTTATTCTTTTGGTCCTAAGGATGCTTTAGGCTTGTCTGGGACTCATTCCTGATTTTAAGTACTTCCTCTCTCCGAGGAACTTTTTTTATATGAGGAAGAGGATCAGGGAAGAAGGCAAAGAAGACAAAAGGAAAAGAGAAAATTAAATTATTGACTCGGATCTGAAAACTAAGCATTTTTGATTTTTGTCTTACAGTAATGGAAAAGGACATGTGTGGTTTGGAAATAGTGAGGGGTCACCATTTAATAAAAAAAGCTGGAGAGAGCTCTAGAGAAAAGCAGTTTATTGTTCATTCTCGGGAGAAGGGCGTCCCACCCTTGGAGCAGACAATCAAAGAGAGGAAGTGCCTGCTGTGGGCAGGATAGCACTTTTAATCCCTAATCCCTGGTAGTTCCTTAGTGAGAATCTTCTGACTTCTCCAAGAAGCATGCTTTAAAGGAAAATGTCCTTCTTAGAAGCCATTGCCTAATCCCTGAACTCGAGTTCCTTTGATCTCAACACACAGGATTGTCAATGGAGTGAATCCCCATGGGATATAAATGTCCATTTGCAAGAAGTCTTCTTTTTTTAACTTTACTGGAAAAAGTAAAGAAAAAAAGTAGGATACAGACAGGAACCCTCTCAAGCCATTTAGGAAAATAAAGGCAACCACCATGTGCTTCTTGCTAGTGCCATTGTTCTACTCTGGATTTTGCAGGAGAGAAATCTTCACCTTATTTCAGCACTCCAGTTTGAAAGTACAAGAGAGAGTGCAGAGAAAAGGAAGGTAAAAGCTGCTTCAAAATTCTCAACCTTCTCAGAAGACAAAAAACCCTGCCTTGAAATTCTACAGAGTTGAGTATGGGAACTTATTAAATATATAAGGGGCTTCCCAGATTCCCCTCTTTCTGATTTTATACACATTAAAATGTTTATACAAAATGTCAAAGGAAAACTTAGGGGGAAAAAAATTAAAGGAGGATGAAGACAATTAACAGCTCCGTTAAAGGGGCACAAAAGATACATAAGAAAACAATGCCTTAAAAACTCATTGGCCTGTAGTAATAAGAAGCAGAAAAATTCACTGATGAAAATAATTACTTAAAAAGCAGAATAGGATGAAATAGAAAAGGGAGTTACAAAAATTCACGGGGGGGGGGGGGAGTCCTTAAAAACAGAATTGACCAAATGGGGGAAAAGGAAAAAAAGAGGTTAAAAAAAAAAAAGCTCACTGAATAAAATAGTTCCTTAAAAATTAGAATTGGGCAAGAGGAAACTAATGACTCCAAAAGATAGCAAAGCAAAATCAAAAGAATGGGGGAAAAAATAGAATAAGATGTAAAATATCTCATTGGGAAAAAAACAACTGCCCTGGAAAATAAAGGAAAGATGATTTGAGAATTAATAGACTATCTGAAAGCCATGACCAAAGAAAGAATCTAGACATATTTCAAGTAATCATTAAGGAAAATTGCCCCAATGTTCTTGGACCAAAAGGGTAAATTAAAAATTAAAAAAATCCACTAATCATCTCTTGAAAAAGATCCCAAATGAAAACTCTCAAGTGTATTATAGCCAAATTCCAAAGCTCTCCATTCAGAGAAAATACTTAAAGAGCCAGAAAAAACAATTCAAATACTATGGAGCCACTGTCAGGATCACACAAGATTTAACAGCTGCCACCTTAAAGAGGCAAAGGGCTTGGAATATGATATTCCAAAAGGCAAAAATACTGTGATTACAACCAAGAATAATCTAGCCAGCAAATGGAGCATTATCTTTCAAGGGCAAAAATGAATATTTAATGAAATAAAGAACTTGACAAGCATTCCTGATGAAAAGACCAAAGCTGACTAAAAATTTGACTTTAAAATGCAAAACTCAAGAAAAATATAAAAAGGTAAGTGTAAAAGAGAAATTGTAAGACACTTAAGATAAACTGTTTACCTTTCTACATGAGAAGATGCTGCATGTATCTTCTAGGAACTTTATTAGAATAGATAGAAAAACTCTACATAGAAAGAAAGCACGAAGTAGTCAATTATGTTTGGATGATGATTAAAAAAAAAAAAAAAAGATAGTAAAGGAAAAGGGATGCCTTAAAAGAAGGGAAAGAAAAATGAGGGGGATTCTTATAAGAAGCCTGCAATGATGAGCTTTTACACTGAAGGTGGGGAAAAGTGAAAGGAGGCAGGGTTGGGGGAGGGGAGAGGTGTGAAGAGAAATGGCAGGGATTACCTGAACCTCTGTGTCGGTCTGTCATTGTGTCTGTCTGTCCGTCTGTGTGTCAATGTCTCCATCTCTCCCGCTCTGCGTCTGTCCGTCCATCCGTGCCTTTCCGCATTCACCTCCCTGCTTCAATCTATCTTACCCAACAAGGAAGTAGGAGGGGAAGAGGGGAAGAGAAATAAGTGGGGGTGATAGAAGGGCAAATAAAACGCAGTGGTCAGAAGCAAAATAGGCTTTAGAGAAGGAACAGGATAAAAAGAGAGGAATAAACAGGAAAAAATAGGTTGGGGGGGACAGGGAGTAATCATAATTATGAATGTAAATAGCACAAATGGAAGTAGATAACAGAATGGATCAGAAACCAGAATCCAACAATATTACAAAAACACACACAAACTTGAAACAGATGCATGTGATTAATATAAAGGACTGGAACAGAATTTAATATTTTAACTGAGGTAAAAGAAGGAATATAGCATTTATGATCTCAAAACAAACAAAAATGAACAATTTTCTAATTAAAAGGGACAAGCAGGGAAACTACATCTTGCAAAAAGACACCACTGACATTGGATGCAGTTTGTGTGTGTGTATGTTTAGTATTAATATGTCAAAGTCTCAAAGGAAAAGCTAAATGAATTATAGGAGGAAATTGACAGTAAAACTATACTAGTGGAGTACTTCAACTTTACCCTCTAAGAGTTGGATAAATCTACACTTAAATAAAAGAAAAAAAATAAAAATATTGAATAAAATCTTAGAAATTAGAGATATGAGAACTCTAGAGAACTAAATGGGAATAGAAAGTAGTATATCTTTTTCTCTCAGCTGTATATGGTACCTTAAAAAAAAATGTCACACACACACACATATATACACACGCATATACATACACACACACATATATACCCACACATATACATACACACACACACACACATATATATATCCACACACATACATGTACCCTAATATATGTATATATTAAGGTATAAAGCCTTACAACCAGATACAAAAAAGCAAAAATATTGAAAATAGCTTTTTCAGACCACAAAGTAATATACAATTTTTAATAAAAGGCTGTAGAAGCATATATTAAAAATTGGAAACTAATCTAATTTTAAAGCATGAGTTGCAGAATAAATAGAAACAATTTCACAAAAGAGTCAACAATGAGACAACATTCCAAAATTTGTGAGATGCAGTAAAAACAATACTTAGGGGAAAATGTTAAATCTCTAAAATTGTACACCAATAAAAAAGAGAGCAGATCAATAAATTGGGCATGCAACTAAAAAAAATAAAATAAAATGAACAAATTAAAAATTCCCAATTAAACACAAAGTTGGAAATCTTGAAAATCAAAGGAGAGATGAATAAAATTGCAGGTCAGAAAATTGATTAAAACTAAAATCTGGTTTTATGGGGGGAAAAAATAAAATAGGTAAGTCATTGGTTAATTTGATTTATAAAATGAAAGAAGAAAACCAAATTATTAGTATTACAGGTAATACTTTCATTTGAGTAAAAATTGGATTTAATTGAAGCAGAACACCTGATAATGGTGCTTGCTACTTTTTGGAAGAAAGCTGCAAAACACACACACATGTATATATGTTTATATATATATATATATATATATATATATATATATATATATAATTTTTTCCTCATTTACCTGTAAAAACAATTTTATTTATTTTGTTTTTAAGTTTTAATTCAAAATGTTTTCCTTTCCTCTCTCGGTAAGCAATCTGACACAGTTTATACATGTGCAATCATGTAAAACATTTCCATATTAGTCAAAGACTTGGAAAAAAAAAAAAAAAAAGCAAGGTAAAATAGTTTGTTTCAGTCTATAGTCAGACAATATCAGTTTTTTCCCCTGGAAGTGAATAGCATGCTTCAGCATGAATCTTGGATTGTCTTGGATCATTATATTGATGAAAATAGGTAAGTGACTCATCATTTATTATCATACACATACAGTATTGTTGCTGGGTACAATATTCTGGTTCTGCTCATTTCACTTTGCATCAGTTTGTGTGACTTCCCAGGTTTTCTGAAACCATCGTGCTTGTCATTTCTTATAACAGCAGTGTTCCATCACAACCATATTATAACTTTTTCAGACATTTCCCAATGAACGGAATCCCCTCAATTTCAAAATCTTTGCCACCATAAAAAGAGCTGCTACAAATATTTTTGTACTTATAGCTCCTTTTTCTTTAAAAAACAAAACACCAAATCTTGTCTCAGACACTTAACACTTCCTAGCTGTGTGACCCTGGGCAAATCACTTAACCCCAGCCTCAAAAAAAAAAAAAAAAAAAAAACACCTCTGGAATACTAACTTAGTAGTATTGCTGGGTCAAAGGGTATATGTACTTTTATAGCCCTTTAGGCTATGTAATGATTGGGTTGTAATGCCAGAGAAACTGAGCAAGATCAAGATTAGAGAACCATTCAATAATCGATTAAATGGAGAGATTTACTGGGACCAATGGATCCATGTTGGTCCCAGGACTGAAGGAGACTATCTCTCAAAGAATCAAGCCCCGAATGTCCAATAACAAGATTCTTTTGTAGGGTCACAAGAATGGAGATGACCTAATGGGGGGAGGAGTCTAGGGTAAGGATGACATAATGGGAGGTACTGGAGAGGCTCCAGATATTCTAGTGATGTCTAAAATGGATAAAGACCTTTATCCCATCGAACTTTAATAGGGAATAAGTATAGTCTGAGGTCTAAGACATAAGACCTTTCTCCAACTTTAAGAGGGAATGGTTATAACCCGAGGCAGAGTAACTGAATAGGACAATTAGGGAAACTGGGTCAGGACATTAAAGAGAACTGAGCCACCCGGGATCAGTTCACAACTCCATTAACAGTGCATTGAGGGTCTGGTTTTCCCAGAGCCCACCTTCTAACATTTTTGTTTTTCTTTACAATCTAATAGGTGTGAGGTGGTACCTCTGAGTTGTTTAATTTGCATTTCTCTAATCAATAAGGATTTGGAGCATATTTTTGTGGACTATAGATAAGAGATTTCTTCTGAATGCTGTCTCTTCAGATCTTTTGACCATTTATCAATCGGGGAATAACTTGTATTGTTACAAATGTAATCCGGCTTTCTAAATACTTGAAAAATGAGAACTTGTTGCGGATTTTTTGGGTCAGTTTTCAACTGCAACATGTCATTGACCAAGAACAAGAGAAGGCGTGGTGGTGCTATTGCAGGGTCAAAGGGCATCTTACCTTTTCTCTGGCTAAAAGCGCAGACTGATGGGCCACGTACGGCGCACTTACATACCAGGCGCGGTTCCACGGTCCGGGGAGACAAATAGACGCGGGGAGGGCGGCCCCTTACTTCAGGGAGCTGTATTCTAGTGGGAGAAGGCAAAGGAGTTGGGAGCGGCGGGCGCCTGGGATGGCGAGGAAGCTGGAGGGTGGGATGAAGGACCCAGCAAAATAACGGGAAGACAGAGCTGTGCTTAAAAGGGACGAGCCCAAATTTCTGATGGGAAGAAGAGAGAAGGGGCAGCATGGCAAGGAAACGGTGGGCATGAGGGGCGGGCTGATCCTGCGGCGGCAGTGGGGGCTGGGGGGGCAGAGCCGTTCTGCGCTGGGGGAGCCAAAGCCGTCTGGGCTGGAGCAGGCTGAGGGGAGACTAGACTTGGCGAGACAGAAGGCGCGGGGGGAGGGGCGGAGGGGGGCGGGGGGGGGGAGAGGTCTATTTATCTAAGTGTCATCAACATGCGCAAGTTTTGTGTGATCATAACTTAGGCCTCATCTAAGATGGCTAATAGCAGAAGTGCTATAATAGTCTGAAAGAGGAAGAGATCGGTTGGGGCTGGGGAAGTCGGGAAAGAATTTTAATAGAAATTGCAAACTTCAAGGTAACCCTGGAAGCATCAGTCATGAAATATTTATCGGGTCCCGTGTGCACCGGGTAGTCGGATGTCCATCCCCAGTGTAGGTGCGACCTGACGGTATAAAGCTCCCAGAGCTTGGGATACCTGCGTGCTCCCAGCCGCGGGTAGGGAAGAAGGGCGCGGCGGGCCTCTCCCGCAGCCTCCCCCACGTCTCCCGAATCCGCCGGGGACGTGCCCTCGCAGGACTCCCCCCAGGACGGGAGCTCTAGTCACCGCCGCTTGGTGGCTGTGTGCCCACCTCCGCGCCTCGGTGCTTTCAAACGGGACGGGCAGAGCGCGCAGGAAAGGGCCCTTTCCGTCTGGGACGGCACGTCTTCGCCCCCCTCTGGGCTCCCACACCGAGACCCCCACTGGCTGGCTGACATCCCCGTGCCATCAAGTTGGACTCTACATTTCGAGCTGAGCTGGCCCTGACCCAACTTTCTAGAGTTAGGGGACGGGAGACTTGATTCCCCTGGGCTAGAGACCCTTAGCCTTGCCTCCGCGGCTCGCCGTCCCCTAACTTGACATGCCTCTAGGGTCATTCGGTGGACACCTGGTTCTAATCATCCTCAATTACTGGCTTGCCTGGCCCCGCTCGGCGGGCGCCGCGCTCGCATGAGGCAGGGGGGTTAGGAGGCGGAGGAAATAAAAGGTCTTTGGAGGTCGGGGCCTTCAAGGACCCGTCACACATCCTGCTGCTCCCTGCCTTGCCCCGTGGAAACGGGCCCTGACGCTGCATTAGATTATGACCCGCAGGAATTTGTGGCTAGTTCAAAGAGCCGGACTCCGAATGACACCTCGTCTAATAAAGTTTTTTTAGTTTGTGTTATTTCAAATTGGGCTCTGGTTCCAAATCTTGATATGGCCCGGGGGCAGGAATTACAAATCTCCACTCCCTCCCAGCCACGTCTCGCAGCCACTCCTAATTGCTGGCTCTTCTCCCATTATTTCCCATAATAAATGGAAGGCCTGTGGCTCTGCAGCCTCTGATTTTCTGATGATGTCAGGGGTGTTTGAGAGTTGATGACTTCATCTGCTCTGAGATGGCGGCGGCGTCTGTCACTGCTCAGGAAAGATGAAGACCGGAGGCATCCCCCCGCCACTCCATCACTTTTAATTTAGGAGAGAAGGCTGGTGGGCGCGCCCCCCCAGCCCGCCGAGAGGAAGCCCGCAAGGGGAGGGAGCCAGGTTCCTAGCCCGGGAGCTGCTTGACGTTCTGCTTTAAATTCCAAAGCCCTCGCTGGGGGAGGGGAAGGAGCCCCCTTCCCGCCCCCCCTCTTCTTCCCTCCCCCCTAAAGTAAAAGGCAATGACCGGAAGGCCGCTCGTTGCCCACAGGCTGGCGGGGCAAAGCCCGCGAGTCCGACCGGCAGGGCTTCCCGCTTCCTCAACTTCCTCTGTAATTTGGTGAGTTGAATTCCCAAGTGACAAATCAAGCTTCTCTGCCTCAACTTGGCCAACTGCAAGATGGGAATGTTCCCGACGGCGAGGACCCTAAAATGCCTCCGGACTAACCCTGAACGCGCCTCCCCGATTCATTCCACTCTCGTTTTATAGTTTGGACCATGGAGGGCCTTGTGGCTGAGCTCAGTCCTCCAGCTGCAACCTAGTCCTAGCTCCAGGAAGTTTGTAGTGAGAGGCGGCGCGCCTGGTTCTTGGAGATTCTACTGCAGACTTCTCTCTAACCCTGGACGCGGGATTTATCCTGCAAATGTCCTCAAGCATATATTTCAGGCTAGAAATTGCCGAGAAATTCGGAGGTAGTAGAGAGGCCGTGTGTCACACATTGAAACCAAAGAGGTCTGAGTGCTGTCCTCTGACACATCCTGGCTGTGTGACCCTGACTGGCCAAGTCACTTAACCTCGTGCCCCAAGCAGCTCAGAGAGTATAAACTGAGGAAGAGTGACCCTTAATTCTCTTTTCTCCTCTATTTTAAAGTTTTTTTCTCCCTGAGGTAGTTGGGGTTAAGTGACTTGCCCAGGATCACACAGCCAGGAAGTGTCTGAGGTAAGATTTGAGCTCTGGTTCTCCTGACTTCAGGGCTGGTGCTCTATCCACTGCCCCACCTAGCTGCCCCTTAATTAAAATTAAAAATCTTTTCAAAACATGCATAATTTTCATCATTCACCCTCGTAAAACCTTGTGTTCCAAATTTTTTTCCCTCCCTTCCCCTATACCCTTCCCTAGATAGCAAATAATCCAACATATGTTAAACATGTGCACTTCTTCTATACATATTTCCACAATTATCATGCTACACAAGAAAAACCAGATGAAAAAGGAAAAAATGAGAAAGAAAACAAAAAACAAGCAAAACACAAAAAAGTGAAAATGCTGTGTTTGATCCACATTCAGTCCCCACAGTTCTCTCTCTGGGTTCAGATGGCTCTATCACAAGTCTATTGGAACTGGCCTGAATCACCTCGTTATTGAAAAGAGCCACGTCCATCAGAACTGATCATTAGTCAGTCTTCTTGTATACAACGATCTCCTGGTTCTGTTCACTTCATTTAGCATCAGCACATGTCAGTCCCTCCAGGCCTCTCTGAAATCATCCTGCTGGTCATTCCTTACAGAGCAATAATATTCCATAACCTTCATATACCATAATTTATTCAGCCCTTCCCCAACTGATGGGCATCCACTCAGTTCCAATTCCTTGCCATTTTTACAAAAGATTTTTTTTTTTTTTTTTTTTTAGTTTGTCAAAACTAAGGTAAACAAGATTAGAAGGGAAGTAACAAATTGGGAAAACATTTTTACAGTTAAAGGTTCTGATAAAGGCCTCATCTCCAAAATATACAGAGAATTGACTTTAATTTATAAGAAATCAAGCCATTCTCCAATTGATAAATGGTCAAAGGATATGAACAATTTTCAAAAGATGATGAAATTAAAACTATTTCCACTCATATGAAAGTGTTCCAAATCAAGATGAATGGATGTCCATCAATTGGAGAATGATTGGGTAAATTGTGGTATATGAAGGTTATGGAATATTATTGCTCTGTAAGAAATGACCAGCAGGAGGAATACAGAGAGGCTTGGAGAGACTTAAATCAACTGCTGAGTGAAATGAGCAGAACCAGAAGATCGCTATACACTTCAATGCTGTATGAGGATGTATTCTGATGGAAGGGGATATCTTCAACATAAAGAAGATCCAACTCACTTCCAGTTGATCAATGATGGACAGAAATAACTACACCCAGAGAAGGAACACTGGGAAGTGAATGTAAATTGTTAGCACTAATATCTGTCTGCCCAGGTTACATGTACCTTCGGAAGCTAATACTTAATGTGCAACAAGAAAATGGTATTTACACACATATATTGTATCTAGGTTATATTGTAACATATGTAAAATGTATGGGATTGCCTGTCATCGGGGGGAGGGAATAAAGGGATGGGGGGTAATTTGGAAAAATGAATGCAAGGGATAATATAAAAAATATATAATAAAAAAATTAAAATAAAAAAAGAAAGAAAAAAAAAAGAAAATTGGCAAACACTGAAGATTAGAGCTTGATTTTCTAGAATTAACGAAGTAATGAAAAAAACAATGATTCATATTAAAAAGTGTGTTGTTAGTTAAAAAAAAAAAAAAAAAAAGTGTTCCAAATCACTACTGATCAGAGAAATGCAAATTAAGACAACTCTAAGATACCACTACACACCTGTCAGATTGGCTAAAATGACAGGAACAAATAACAATGAATGTTGGAGGGGATGTGGGAAAACTGGGACACTGATGCATTGTTGGTGGAGTTGTGAAAGAATCCAACCATTCTGGAGAGCAATTTGGAACTATGCCCAAAAAGTTATCAAACTGTGCATACCCTTTGACCCAGCAGTGCTACTACTGGGCTTATATCCCCAAAGAAATACTGAGGAGGGGAAAGGGACCTGTATGTGCCAAAATGTTTGTGGCAGCTCTTTTTGTAGTGGCTAGAAACTGGAAGATGAATGGATATCCATTAATTGGAGAATGGTTGGGTAAATTATGGTATATGAAGGTTATGGAATACTATTGTTCTGTAAGAAATGACCAGCAGGAGGAATACAGAGAGACTTGGAGAGACTTACATCAACTGATGCTGAGTGAAATGAGCAGAACCAGGAGATCATTATATACTTCAACAATGATACTGTATGAGGATGTATTCTGATGGAAGTGGATATCTTCAACATAGAGAAGAGCTAATCCAATTCCAATTGATTAATGATGGACAGAATCAGCTACATCCAGAAAAGGAACACTGGGAAATGAGTGTAAACTGTGAGCATTGTTTTTTTGTTTTTCTTCCCAGATTTTTACCTTCCGAATACAATTCTTCCTTTGCAACAACAACAAAATTCGGTTCTGCACATATATATTGTACTTAGGATATACTATAAGATATTTAATATGTATGGGAATGCCTGCCATCTAGGGGAGGTGGTGGAGGGAAGGAGGGGAAAAATTCGGAACAGAAGGGAGTACAAGGGATAATGTTGTAAAAAAAAAAAAAAAAAAAAAAATTACCTATGCATATGTACTGCCAAAAAAAGTTATAATTATAAAAATTAATTAAAAAAAAAGAATATAGAATGGGTGGATCAATTCACCACTCCACCAACAATGCATCAGCGTCCAAGTTTTCCCACATCCCCTCCAACACTCATTATCTTTTCCAGTCATCTTAGCCAATCTGAGAGGTGTGTAATGGGCCCTCTGATCAATAGGGACTTAGAGTATTTTTTCATGACTAGAAGTGGTTTTAATTTCTTTATCTGAAAATTGTCTTAATATCCTCTGACCATTTATCTATTGGAGAATGGCTTATGTTCTTAAAAATTTGAATCAATTTTCTATATGTTTTAGAAATGAGGCCTTTTTCAGAACCCTTGGGTGTAAAAATTTTCCCCCAGTTTACTGCTTCCCTTCTAATCTTGTCTGCACCAGTTTGTACTTTAGTTTTTCTTTGGCCATAAATTTCTTCCTTCACAGATCTGAGAGTATCCTTTATTCTTCTAATTTTCTTATAATATTCCACTTTATGTCTAAATCATGAACCTATTTTGACCTTATCTTGTTATAGGGTATTAGGTATGGATCAGTGCCTATTTTCTGCCATACTAATTTCCAATTTTCCCAACAAATTCTTATCCCAGAAATTGAGGTCTTTGGGGTTTATAAAATAATAGATTGCTATAGTCATTGACTATTGTGACTTGATGTAATCAGTTTCACTGATTAACTACTCTATTTCTTAGCCAGTACCAAATGGTTTTGGTGACTGCTGCTTTATAATATAATTTTAGATCTGCTACAGCTAGGCCACCTTCATTTGCATTTTTTCTCATTAATTCCCTTGAAATTCTTGATCTTTTGTTCTTCCAGATTAGCTTTATTATTTTTTCTAGCTCTGTAAAATAATTTATTGGGAGTTTGTTTGGTTTGACACTGAATTAAGTAGATGAATTCATGTAGAATTGTCATTTTTACTATAGAAGTGACCCTTACTTCTGAAGAGGACATTTTGTCATAGAAGCAAAATGTGCTTTTGAAATTTTGTTCTTACTTCTTAAAACCTACTTACTTATCCTGTGAGGAGAATTGATCAGAATATCTCTTATCAATTTCTATTTGCCCCCAAACCCAATTGCTGAAATCACAGAAGATAAGAGACCAACCATAACAGTTATAACAAGATGTCTGTTAGTGCCTTAAATAAAAAGAATTTTTATTTGCTGTTCCTTCAGGAAACATAAAATTCATCTTAATGGAATTAGAAAACAATTTGCCATTAGCTGGCTGAAGGTCAGCCATGACTCTAGTGACTTTTAACCAATTTGTTGATAAATGTTTATTAAGCACCTATTATCTGCCAAGCACAGTACTAAACAATGGGGATACAAAAAGAGGCAAAAAACAGTCCTTGCCTTCAAAGAGCTTGCAATCCAAACAAGATGGTTGAGACATGAGAGTCCTGAGGAGTCAGCAGAGAAGAGAGCCAGCTTTGGAGGAGGATCCTAACCCTTGAGAGAGAATTATTCTTCCTTTCCCCTGGCTCTCCTACTAGAGGCACAGGGCAAAGACTTCATTTCTCTCCTCCTCCCACATCAGCCGTGGCACTTTGTCACAGAGCTTTGTCCGGGAGGAGGAAGAGCCTCGTCCAGAAGGAGCTGAGCCACAAGACATCCTGAGGAGTGTGACTCCTGGCAGCAGAGAAGAGAACCAACTATGGATTCAAGAGAGAATTAGCCCAGGAATTTGAGAGTTGCACAACAGAGAGGAGCACAGCCTCGAGGTGCTACATAAATGCTATGTATCACTATTAAATACTAATAATCCAAATGGGAAGTTAGGTGGGACAGCGGATAGAATGCTGGGCCTTCTCAAGCTCTTCTAGCTATGTGAGCCTGGACAAGTCACTTCACCCTGTTTACTCCAGTTTCCTAGTCTGCAAAATGAGCTGGAAAAGGAAATCACATCAGTATCTTTGCCAAGAAAACCCCAAATGGGGTCACAAAAAGAAGCGAGGAAAAAAAATAACAATAACAAAAAATCCAAATGTCTTTTCTTGGCATTCAAAGCCCTCCTCAATGTGACATTACCCAACCTTTCCAGGCTTATTCCTATTATTCCTCTCTAATGTCTCCCCTCCTAACTGATAAAGGCCAGAAGGGTGACACTTAGAGGGCTGGACTTAGGAGCCAGGGACATCTAGATTGGAGACGGCTTCCAACACTTCAGTTTTCTAATACTGGGCAAGTCCTTATGCCTTCTGGCCTTGTTTCCTTACCTAAAGTGAGGGGAAGGACTGGATGGCTTCCAAAGGCAAGACTGCTGCTTGATGGGACCTGAAAGGCCACCTAGTTACCCTTCCCCCAACTCCTTCTTTTTGGTTTGTTTTTTACAGATCTGGAAGCTGAAATCCAGTCAAGGTCACACAGGCTGAAAAGATTAGATATGATATTTGAGCTTGAATCATCTAACTCTCTGTGTTCCCATTGTCTCACACATTATCTTTTGGATTCTCTTCCAACATTCAAAGCCAACTCTAATTCTGTATCTTCCATGAAGGAATTCCTTTCTGGCAATAACCTTGATCCCCCGACTTCCCTTAGAACTGCCCCAAGATAAAGTCAAAAGAACACTAGACTTGCAAGTCAGAAGAGAATAAGGTGGGAATCCAGCTTCCAACACTAGTTGTAGGACTAATGGATAAATCACTTAAATCTCTATAAACCTCAGTTTTCTCTTCTATAAAATACAGACAAGTATCTGTGGAATCCATGTGGAAGAGCTGAGTAGCTGAGATCCTCCTACTCTGCTGGGGCTCTTTGGGCTGCTGGTTTACAAGGCTTAAATGAGATTGTGGTCTACAAGATCAATTCTGATAGACGTGGCTCTCTCCAATAATGAGAGGATTCAGACCAGTTCCACTTATGCAGTGAAGAAGAGAGCCATCTATACCCAGAAAGAGAACTGTGGGAACAGTGTGGACCACAACACAGCATTCTCACTCTCTCTGTTGTTGTTTGCTTGCATTTTGTTTTCTTTCTTAGTTTTTCTTTTTCTTCCTTCTTGATCTGATTTTTCTTGTACAGCAAGATAACATATATTTTAACATATTTAATGGGTTGGATTACCTGCTATCTAAGGGACAGGGTGAGGGGAAGGAGGGAAAAATTTGGAACAAAAGGTGTGCCAAGGATCAGTGCTGAAAAAATTACCCATGCATATGTTTTGTAAATAAAAAGCTTTAATTAAAAAAAAAAAAGAGAGAGAGAGATTGTAGTCTACAATACCTATCTTCTCTTAGGATTAGGGTCACCAAGCCGTATCATTTGACCTGTCTCTACACATTGTAGCCTCCTTACGTTTTTATGAATTTGAAATGTTACTCTCCTAAAGAGCAGTGTCAGTCTTATATTTGCTATTTCTGTTTCTATTATAAGTACTTTGTATGAATGTAAAAACTGTTATCAAGCTCATCCTGCAGATCTTATTTTTATTCATTTTTACTTAACTTTTGTTTTAAGGATCAAAAGTTTAAAAGCAAAAAAGAATTTACAAAGTTTAAAGTGTTATGATAAATGCCAATTACTATTATGATGATTAATTCTCTATTTCTCTTAAGGAGTATAGCATTCAGTAGTTCTTTGATTATAAGCTTCACAGAATAATAATAGTAAAAAAAAATTGAAATTTGGGCTGTCTGTGTGTGTGTATGGAAAGCTACCTAAAAAACAATTCCTTTAACAACAAAATCAGTAATTGATCATTTAAAAAAATAAATAGTAGTAGTTCTTGTTACTGTAGCAGTATGCATTTATATAGTGCTTTAATGTTTGCATGTGCTTTACATATTTTAACTTATAAGATTCTTGCAACAACTTTGGGAGGGAGGTGCCATTATCTGCTTTTTACCAATGAGGAAACTGAGTCACAGAGCAATTAAGTGACTCGCTCCGAGTATAGCTGTTGTTGGAGTTAGGTCTTTGGGACAAGATTTGAATTCGAGTCTTCCTATGTCCAAAATGATATAGGATATTAAGACACCCCCCCCCAGTACCCTAGTCCTCTACTTTGTAAATGTTCCAGCTTCTCAATCTCTTTCTCAAAGTAGGGCACCAAGAAATGAGCCCAGCATTCCTGCTTTGGTCTGATGAGAGAAAGTCCAAGGAGACTTCACTTAATGCAGCTTACTCAATATTCTATTAATTTTTGTGACTGCCATATCTTGTTACTCACTAATGTCAAGTTTGTAATGTCAAATTGTAATGTCAATAAAATCTTCAGATATTTTGCACGTGAACTGCTACCTAGCCAAACTCAAGTTGTATTTGCAAAAATGATTTTTCTTAATCCAAATGTAAATTTTTATACTTGATATAGGATAGCTCAAACCTTTTAGTGGTGTTTTAAGCTTTAACTGATTAGTGATATATATATATATATATATATAGCTTTAATAGCTTAACATTGCACTTTGGGGCCATCTTGTATTTCATTTTATTAGATTTAGCCCAACAAGCTCTTTTCTTGACTCTTTCATTCAGGATATTAGCTAGCCCTCCAAACTTGCCATCAACAAATTGAATCAGATATCAACTTCCATGATGTCCTAGTCATCGATTAAAAATTGAGATTAAAGATGTTTTCCAAACTTCCCATTTCTCTGCAGAGCCAAGTACAGTATTCTGCGCACTGTAAGCATTTGATAAAATCTCATGTACATGCTTGTCTGTATCCCATTCCCTCCTCCCCTTCCCAGTGATAAATTGCTTTTTAGTAATTCAACAGCAATATTCATCCAAAACAACAACAACAAAGTTTTTTCTTATTGGCTAAAGGATGTAAGATATAGAAATATAAATGATATAGTTGTAGATATAGATGAGATACAGCATTGACCTGGGTAGGGATAGAGGAAGAAAATGAAATCAGCATTTATTAAGTACCACGCTATTCTAAACACTTTACAAATAATGTCTAATTTGATCTTCACAACAACTGTGGGAGGTGGGTGCTATTATTTTTAGAAATGAAGAGAATGATTTGCCCAGTCACACCTGTAGTAAGTGTCTGAGGCCAAATTTGAACTTAGGTTCATTCCAGGCCCAGTGATCTATCCACTGTGTCACAAAGCTTACCCCTAAGAGTGAACCAAGAAGTAGAACTAAAGACAGTGATGGAGGATCCACCGCCTCAGAGAAGATGGATGGAATTCTAATCCTTCAAAACTTTTGAGTCATAAACAAGATCCTGAATTTGACAGTTTTATTTTTCACATGAAAAAGGGCAAGATGTTGAAACCTGCCAACAATTCGAAGAGTGCAGAGCTAATTTGCAAAATTACTGGAGGGCCCTGTGATAGAATCTAAAGGCATTCAAATTCCAGCATTCTCATCTATTTTTCAAACATTTTAGGTTGAGTCAAACTCAAAATGACATTGTGCCCTGAGTCCATATCTCCATCCACTTTAAATTCACAGCTATTTCACGGGAAAGCTAACATCTATTTTTTGGATTTAAATCAGTAGTTTTATAGATCTGACATCTGAGAAACTTGTGTATGCATGTAGGCTGCTTTCCAGAAATGAATAAAAAGGTCCTCCTAACACTAGGCTTTTAGATTTTAAGCCTCCTGCTTAGGTATAAACCCTGAAAGGCAAAGACTCTGTTTTCTGGAATATGAAATTGAAGGACAAAAGGTCAAAAGACAAGAAATATACTATAGATACAAACTTAATTGGTATAGAAGTATTTATTAAGCTCTGACTGTATCCCCAGCTCTTAGCACAGGGCCTGTCACTTACAGACAAAAAGGAATGTCTTTGCCCTCAAAGAACTAAGTCAAGAATTATTTGTTAACTTTTACAATGTGCCAGTGCTATGCAAGTCCTAAGGATGAGCAGGAAAAAAAAAATAGAATTCTTGCCTTCAAGGAGTTTACATTCAAAATATGTATAAGGTATATATAGTACAAATGGGATTTAATTTCATTAGGGAAAATGAGTACATATGTGGTAGGAGAGGGGAAAAGGTGATAAGCACACTCTAATACAAGAAATAATATATGTATAAAACAAAAGGTGGAAAAAATTGGGAGAGGAATTAGAATGGGACATTAGCAAACAAACAACAGCAAAAAAAAAAAAAAAAAAAAAAAGGGGGAGGTGGAGGGGATTTTGTATAGATGATATATGAGAAATTTTGAGGAAAAGAGGAGGCTGAATGAGTCCTGAATGAGTATTAAATGAAAACTAGAGGGGGGGGGGTTTGGAACTGCTGTACTTTTGTGAATGCTAGCAATCTTTTATCTTATTTCTAAAGCTTTCTTAGCAATTAATTAATTATACTTTTCTGCTATAGAGGTCAGGAACATACTATCAATTCTTTCACCTCTAGCAAATACCACAAAACTTATAGAGACTTCTGACCAAATCAACCAAATTGATTACTGCTAGTAGATGAGAGAGAGAGAGAGAGAGAGAGAGAGAGAGAGAGAGAGAGAGAGAGAGAGAGGAGAGAGAGAGAGAGAGAGAGAGAGAGAGAGAGAGAGAGAGAGAGAGAGAGAGAGAGAGAGAGAGAGGAGAGAAGAGAGAGAGAGAGAGAGAGAGAGAGAGAGAGAGAGAGAGAGAGAGAGAGAGAAAGTGTAGGTAAGTGGTTTGTCTTCCCAGGTCTCAGAAAGCTCTTTGACCACCCATCTTCCTGCTTCCTACCCCTTGCTAAGGTCCTATTCAAGATCTGACCACCCCTTCAACTCTACTCCTTGGAAACTCCTGCTCTATAATTAACTTTTTTTCCTCCCAGCTTTCATCTCTTGATCCTTCCATTTTTAGGCATTTTTTGAGACCTGGCTCCTTTAGATAACCTGTACCACTGACCATCCCTTACCATACTGGTTGCAGTTTCTGTTAACACTTCTCTTCCCCCACCCCACTCATCACCATTTGTTTCAGTTGGGAAGTTGAAATGTTTCTTGCTCTCCATTGCTGCTTCCAGATTCCTCCTCTACCATGCTCAAATAAATGTTTTTGGAATGTTGTCATCACTGGCATTTCAATAACATGAATGTACAGTGAATATGTGTGTGTGTGTTTGTGTACAAATCATTATATCTCTAAACCTTTCCTCAACTTTAAAAGATTAATTTAGTTTATTTCTTTTTTCATACCAATCCAGTAACAGTATATAGTATGGATCCTGGTATATAATAAGTGCTTAACAAATACTCTGTTAACTGTTTTAGCCTCATCTGTGAAAATGGGAATGTCACCTCCCCAAGGTCACTCCAAAATTCACTGGAAGATCCTAGATTCAAACAAATCTCCTGATTCCAGATTTTATTCCCTATTACATCATGAAGAGCTTAAACCTTAGATTTCACAGGTGTTGTCTTCTAACTAAATTGAGTAAGGATGGGAGAAGTGACTTGGGATACAAACCATTTTCTAAAAGTTTGCTCAATGCATCACAAATTTCCAAGAACTGGATGATAACATGGTGCTTTTATTTGCTCTCTGATACAATATTGAAAATCCTCAAATTACTGGGGAGAGGGAAGCAATGGTAGGGGCTGAGTGCCCTTTGCTTTGCCTTTAGACATCATAGTGGTTATTAACATCTTTACTAGCCAGCTGGTGGAGAGAGGGCGAATGTGTACATTCGGAATGAAATGAAACACAAATCAATTTTGCTGTTTCTTAAGAGGCATGAGCATACATACAGAATAGGGCATCCATACTGGCGCTGACTGCAAATGAGGAAAAGTAACCCTGACCAAGCTTGAATCTCACTTACCATTTGCATGTCCATAGAAGGGACAAGAAGAAACTAGTTCGCACAGCTTCAGGAATAGAAGTCGGCAGACAAAAATAAAACTAGAACCAATAAATAGTTGGTTGGCCAATTGATTGAAATTTCCATTTTCCCCAAGCTACATTGTAGAGAGGAAAAATTCAGTCTTAATTATCTCTTAATTAACACTTAAGATTTCTGTAGACAACTAAAATTATCCCCTAAAGACATTTATTTTTAAAAGAGTTCAAAATGAATGACTGAAACACCTGGAGAAATTAACTTCAAGTTTTCTTAGAAGCAGAAAGCTTCCAAGCTTTGGATCTTGTAGTATCAATAATGTTATTTTCTGATTAAGATCTTCAGTTATTTCAAAGCAGTGGCTAAGCCAGGCCTTTCATAGTGATCCAGGAGAGTATGGACCCAGGCAAACAGGCAAGAAAAATTCTGATATTAATGTAACAGAAGCAATTGTCCATTCCATGCTATGGCCTTTGGGGACTGGAGGTAATTTGAAATCGTCTTAACGGGATAGATAATGTCTTTGTTTTCACCATCAGAGAAAATTCTTGCTATGTAAACCTCCTGAGAGAGGCAACCCATTGAGTGAAATAGAGACTCAGCTTTAAATCAGTACTTCTCTTAGAGTCAGGCTTTTTTTTAGGGAGATGGCCTGGGAAGGCCCCAAAGACTCTTGGGTGCCTGATTTGAGGAAGGGAGAGAAGCCTAATGAGACAGGGGACAAAACTAGAAGGCAGGAGGGCTGTCTTCTGGTTCCTTTATCTGCTGGGCTTTTCTTTTTTAGGAGAAGAGCTTATATTTAGTGCTAAAAGGAATATCAGTTATACTTCTGATCCACTATGGTTCTAATGAAATGCTTCAGAAGAAGAAAGGCCATGGAAAAGAAAGGCTGGAGGAGCCTGAGTGGCCGGGTCCCACAGGCCATTTGCCCCTGAGAAGGGAAGCACTTAGTTCCATTGTCAGATGAACATTCTTGTCAAGCTCAGCATCAATAAATACATAGCTTACTTCCTTCCCCAAGACAGTGTGTGATTAATTAAGCAGTACCTGAAAATTTACCTGTGCTTCTTCAAGAAAACTTTATTTAGTTGGTATGTGGCTATTCCCATTTTGAAAATATTGCTTTTTTTTTTTTTTTTTTTTTTTTTTTTTTTAAGCAGTGGGTAACCTCATACATAGAATCTGAGATAATTGAGCCAAGCAGATCAGGTAGAAGAAGAACTCTACCAAATTGAGTGGGGAAAAAAAAAAAAAAAAAAAAAAAAAAAACTTTAGAGGAACCAATTATATCTATGTGACTACTCCTTTTATCAACACAGATCACAGAAAATCCTTCCCCTAAGGAGCTCGAATTCTGATAGGGAAGATAATAAACTAAAGGGAGGGGAAGACTTGGGAATGCCCCTCTGGGGGTGTGCTGAAGCTGTGGGAGGATGCAGGGAGTGAAGACTACTAGCTTGTGCCTTTCTCCAAGATGGCAGCCCTGGCAGGAGCCTGTCATTGGGAAAAGAGAAGTCTACATGACAGAAGAATGTTCCAAGTATAAGGAAAACCCATGTCTAAGGGACATTCCAGAGTGAAACTGCAGCCTAGGATGGGTGAAGTCCAGAAAGTAAGATGCCCGGCTGAAAGGGTCATGTTAACCTGTAAAATGGCATCCCTTCCCGGGCTGTGAGAGGGAGAATGTTTTCTAGGCTAGAAGCACAATAGGAATAATTGCTGATTGCCTTCAAGGTCACTTCACCAACATGCATGCTGCTTAGCAGCAGCCATTGAAGCCTGGAGGGCGACCAGTATTTCCTCCTCTACCCCTTGGTCACTTTCCCAAACCCCATTTGTAATGGCAGTTTGGGTCCCCAGAGGGTGACGGAGAATTTTTCTCTTCAGGATTTTAGGGCCAGTGCTAAGAAACTATGGTTTCTAATATTGTTGTGTTCAAATCCTTGCTCAGTGTGCTTCTAATTCCATTATCTTTTATTCTTTTTGGTATTTTTCCTCTTTTTTTTTTTTTTTAAATAGTGTTTTATTTTTTCCAGTTACATGTAAAAAAGTTTTTGACATTTCTTTCCCTGAGGCAATTGGAGTTAAGTGCACCATCCAGCTGTCTCACAACATTCATTTTTAATAAAATTCTTAGTTCCAATTTTTTTTCCCTCCTTCCCACCTAATTCCACCTCCCCCAAAGATGGCAAACAATCTGACATGGGTTATACATGTGCAATCTGGTAAATATATCTTCATATTAGTCTTGTTGTGAAAAAAGAAAAACAGAACAAAAGGGAAGGGAAAACATGAAAAACAAAGAATGAAAATAGTTTGCTCTAATCTGCATTCAGACTCCATGGTTCTTTCTCTGGATACAGATCATCATGAATCTTTTGGAACTGTCTTGGATCATAGTACTGGTGATGAGAAGAGCTTAGCTGATGAGCAGTGTTGCTGTTATAGTATACAATATTCTGGTTCTGCTCACTTCACTCAGCATCAGTCCATAGGAATCTTTCCAGGCTTTTCTGAAAGCTGCTGGCTCATCACTTCTTATAGCACAGTAGTATTTCATCACATCCATATACTACATCTAATTCAGCCATTCCCCAATTCATGGCATCCCTTCAATTTCCAATTCTTTGCCACTCTATAAAGAGCTGCTATAAACATTTTTGTGCATATAGGGCCTTTCCCCTATCTTATGCTCTCTTTGGGTAACCAACCAAATAGTGGAATTGCTACATCAGAGGGTATGCAGTTTAATTGCTCTTTGAGCAAAGTTCCAAATTACTCTCCAGAATCTCTTTTATGAATGAGATTTACTCAGAAGGTAATGCAATTCTCAATCCCCTCTATTCTGTGGTGAATTCTCCCCTAGGATACAAGAGACCAAGGAGTAAAGCCTCTGTTTCCTTCTTATGTCCAAGGGGACAGCATCTCTGAGGTGAGGACTTACTCAGGACTGCTTTTCTACCTTTGCAGCCACTCGTCACCAGTGGCTCCAAGAAGCTCCAGGATGCACAGATGGGCTAAATCAGGTGGAGGGAACCAACAGGCCCCACACCCATTGGTGGGTTAGAGCATGTGAAAGCATCCCCAGGGGAACGGGTGGGTGAGCCGATGAAGCGGCGCTCTGGATCAGACATGGAAGAAGCCATCAATAGCAGATCCACTCATCTTCACTTTTGTCTTGATATTGGACTTAAATGACTCTGGACAAAAAAAAAGTGAGTTTTTGTTTCTTTTTCATTTTTTTTCTAGTTTGATTTGATTTTTCTTGTGCAGCAAAATAATTGTATAATTATATATACATAGTTGGATTTAATATAGATTTCTACCATGTATATTGGATTACTTGCCATCTAGGGGAAGAGGTGAAGGGGGGGAATTGGAACACAAGATTTTGTAAGGCGCAGAATTATCCATGCATGTGTTTTGAAAAATAAAAAGCTTTAGTAAAAACAAAAAGTGACTTTAGGCAATTCTGCCTCACTTAAATGTAGTTCATGCTCAAGTCAAGACATTGTCCCACAGTGTAAAGACAAACATGAAGGCAGCATTAGGGGTGGGTCTCTTCTGATCTTTAAGAATGCAGACCTTTGAATGTTTGTGGCAGCCCTTTGTGTAGTGGCCAGAAACTAGAAACTGAGTGGATGCCCATCAATCGGAGAATGACTGAATAAATTGTAGTATATGAATATTATGGAATATTATTGTTCTGTAAGAAATGACCAACAGGATGATTTCAGAAAGGCCTGGAGAGACTTACATGAGCTGATGCTGAGTGAAAAGAGCAGGACCAGGAGATCATTGTATACTTCAACAACAATACTGTATGAGGATCAATTCTGATGGACGGGGCCCTCTTCAACAATGAGATGAGACAAATCAGTTCCAATAGAGCAGTAATGAACTGAACCAGCTACACCCAGCAAAAGAACTCTGGGAGATGATTATGAAACACTACATAGAATTTCTAGTCCCTCTAATTTTGTTCACCAGCATTTTGGATTTCCTTCATAGGTTAATTGTGACTATTTCAAAGTCCGATTCTTTTTCTACAGCAAAACAATTGTTTGGTCATGTATACACGTATTGTATTTAATTTATACTCTAGCATATTTAACATGTATTGATCAACCTGCCATCTAGAATGGGGGGAAGGAGAGGAAAAAATTGGAACAAGGGGTTTGGCAATTGTTGTAATTTTACTCATGCATATATCTGGTAAAGAAAAATTATTAATTAAAAAAATACAATTAATAAAAGCACTTAGCACACACACAAAAAAAATGCAGACCTTTGTAGGGCTGTCTTTCTATCTTCCAGAGTTACATTTCCTGGTGACATCTTTGGACAACATCAGGATGTCCCCACCCATCTTTGTTGCCAGCCACTGTTCCTGACTTCAGTGGCCTCTGAAATCAATCCCAGTTGCTCGAAAGAACCTCTGATGGCTCCTCTGACTTTTCAGAAATCATAAAATTGTCATCTGGCAAATTCTATCACTGGATACCTGATATCAAGGTAGGATGAACTCAAAAGAAAGAGGAATTATGTGCTTGAGGATACATGGTAGTAACTAAGGGCAAATGGAGAAATTTTGGCTTATTGCTTCTTGCTCACAGAGATTCTACTTCATTCACTTCCAGGAAAGAAAGAGAGCTGAAAAATTGGTATCATGCCCTTTTGTGACTCAATTCCGGTTTAACATCTCAGTCATTGATTTTCCAGCTTCACAACCAATTAGAAGATTTGTCATCAACCAGGGCCAACTCCTCAATCATTTATGTCCAAAAGCTGGCTTCCAAAAATTCCGCATTCCACAAAGAATATCTGTGTCTATTCTCAACAACCCACTAGGAAGGGCAAATCTGAGCTGGCCATTACTCCAGCAAGTAGGGAAATGGTACACTTTTAAAGACAAATGTCGTTTTGCAGAATTAGGTATGTTCCCCAGAGCATAATCTGAATGGCTTCAGTGCATAAAGCACTGATGGCTTCCTTTTCACATCTCATGGATGTATCCCCTAGACTTAGGAAGTCAAATCAAAATATCCTCTTTGTTCTTCCCTTAGCTTTCTATCCCAGGGGTGCACTGAACCCAAACTGGGACAATAATATATATTAACCTGACCTAGCAGAGACCTTAGAGAAATAAGAGGAAGAACAGACTGGCTGGCTCCAGTATCCCACTGCTTTGGGTGGGAAAATCACCCATAGTAATTTCCCCAGAGTCATACAAATGGAAATTAAGCTATTCTCTGGGAGCACTAACTGTAGCATTTAGCCATGTACTTCTTCCAGAGGCTCCTGGATTGATAATCATATGTGAATAAAAGGAAATAAATCCTCAAACTATTGTCGTTGCAAAGTCAAAAAGAATTTCAGCCTAGACAGATAAAGAAACTGAAATTTTAGCAAAACTTACTCTTCTGATCAAGTAGGTTGGTGACCTCAAGAGCAAATTGGGGATATCAGGCAAACAAAATAAATCAAACTTTCAAGACAAAGTATGAACAAACTCCATGAACAAATATATGAAGAAGAGGCCTAAGGATGTCACTCCTAAATGCCAGGAGAAGGGGAAGGGAGCAGGATTTCAGAAAAGTAACCTTTTCAACTTAAAAAGGCCAGAAACCAAAACTAAAGTGGAAGGTATGTTGGTGCAAGGGGCTTCCGGAGCTGAGATGGAACAAAGGTGGATCAATTCTCTGCTGCTTGTGCTAATTTTGGCCTAACAATTAACTCCAAGAAAACACAGGTAGATCCTCCATCAGCCAGCACAGCACCATCCAATGTGGAACCTTCGTTACGGCAAATGGAGAAGTTTTGCATGCTGTGGATAACTCACGTATCTTGGCAGGGTCCTTTCCCAGGGTGTCCACATTGTAACGGGGTTGACACACACTTTGCCAGAGCTGGCTCTTCCTCCTGAATGGATGGCATTTAAAAACAGCAATAGATTCATTTCTTATCTGGCTGCAATTCATATTCTTCCATTTTGCTCCTTTTATTGGTTGTCTTCCCCTATTAAGTTTCTTAAGGGCAGAGATTTTCTTTCTTTCCACTTACATGGGTATTCTCTGGCATTTAGCATAGCATTTCATAAATGTCTGTGGATTAGCTGTGTCTCTTCTAATCCTCCAGCTTCACATCCTCAACTACCTAGTGGAAAACTATCTCAAAGACGTCTTGAACTCAACCTCTCCAGAACTCATTTCATCATCTTGTTCCCTCATCCCTGCCCAAATCCTCTCCTCTCCCTAACCTGCTGTTACCATCAAGGACCCTGACATCTTCCCAGTCACCCAGACTCACAACCTAGGTGTCCCCTTCCCCTCTCACTCTCCCCTTCACCAGCACCCCATCGCCCAGTGGCCTGTCCATTCTGCCTTCACAACTGATATCTATCCTGGTGTAGATCCCATCACCTTATAACTGAACTATTGCAATAGACTGCTGGCACAATTGAATTATTATTAATCCCATTTTATAAGAGAATAACTGAGGCTCAAAGAGATTAGACAACTCCTTCAATGGTTATACAGCAGTTAAGTAGCAGATTAAGGTGTCACCAGTCTTCAATGAACCCAGGTCTTAAAAATAACAAACAAACTTCATAAACTTGTGTCTGTCAACACCCTGAAGTGGGAAGGAGGCAAGGTCGGTTTGGCTCCTGAACTGATCAAGCTTAAAGGGAAAGGCTGGGGGAAGAAATCGGTCACTAAGGTTTTTGAGTTCTGCTGGTTGGTGGTGGTTGTCCGTCGTTCTCAGGGCCAAAATGACTATGTCAGAGCCCGGCTGTGACGGATCAGACCAACAAGAGCTCGGAACACTGTGCCATAGGTTGCAACCTCTAAGGTGGATTCTCTGACTTTGTGCATCTCGAGTTTCCCTTGGGCTAATTCCATTCTGCTTTGCTCATAGAGCACACACAGTATCTTCTCTGATTAGGGTTGCTGGTCCTGGGGCAGTATCTCCCCAGTTGTACATTCAGTTCTAAAGCCGAGTGTCCTTGTATCACTTTTTCTGGCCACCTTGTGAGCCCTTGCTTTGAGTTCTCCATAAAATAATTTTGGCAAGTGTACATTTGAACAATGTGGCCAGCCCAACAGAATTGAGCTCTCTGTAGCAGAGTACAGCATCACTGAGTATCAGTTTGGGCTACTGAAAGGAGAGTTCTGGATCTCTGGGGGTCGGTCCAGCATCTCTAACTTTATGATTGACTTTTTAAGCAAGGCACCCACATGGTTCTGAGTCTTCATTTTACTTTTCATGGTTATCATCTCATTTCAGATATTAGCTTTCTTATAACTTAAATATATAGGTATATAAAATATTCACAAATCAAGCATTTACTGATAAAAATCACAATTTCATGACTCCTACATTCAGTCTCAAGATGTCATGTGAGTTTACACATTTTAAGAAGCTTTGTTATAGAGAATAACATTCCCAAGGGAAGAGATCTAGAAATCACATAATTAGAGTGGAAACTACTTTTTTTTTTTTTTTTTTTTTTTTTTTGGCTGAGGCTGGGGGGTTAAGTGACTTGCCCAGGGTCACACAGCTAGGAAGTATTAAATGTCTGAGACCAGATTTGAACTTGGGTCCTCCTGAATTCAAGGCTGGTGCTCTATATATGACATCTTGAGACTGAATGTAGGAGTCATGAAATTGTGATTTTTATCAGTAAATGCTGAACTCCCCTGACTTTCACAGGAACTCCACGGGGACTGTATGTAGACCAATATCCCTTTGTCTTGGACATCTATTTACCCTAAATAACAAGCTAAACAAGTCAATCAGGATCTTGTAGGGACACTAAAATTTTCAGATGGATAGATCCCTTTTTAAAAATTGGAAATCTGTCCATTTACCTGGATCTTGTTCTTTTTTGTTATTAGCAGCAAAAAGAGGAATTAGAACTGAAAAGACCTAGGAGAGGGATAAAGAAAAGCTAAAGAATTAAAATAGAGGAAGCAGGAACTTAAAACAAATTTATATACATGGATAGTCACTGAGATAGAATTAACACGGGGGAGATTAAAGTTCTGAATGTGTCATCCTCATTACTGTTAAGTAGCAGGGCCATGAAAAGATCCTGCCAGGACACAGAGTAGAAAGCAAATTGGAATTATTTTTAGAGCTTGCAAGGGCTCAGGCCACATACTGTACAAAATGTCAGGTTTAATGATGCCTCTAGCCACTAAGCTGGAAATCAATTTTTAAACTCATTTATTCCTCTTTTAGCCAGGTCATTGGCAAAAGCTCTCTATTTTCCCAAGAAATTGCCCTGCCAGGAAAATCTCTTAATTTCAGGACAAACCACACCAATTTTCCTCCAGAGAAAAACCAATAAACACAATGATTAGGAAGGAAGCCTGTCCCCAGGTATAAATTGGGAAACACAATTTGTAAATAACACTATTAATTAGTGTTGCTGGACTAGGCCAGAATGTTAGAAATCGGGGCAGGGCCTGCCAAGTAGCTTCATCTGTTGGGATTGCAGCTTTTGTCTGCAGATGAGAGTTGCCCCCTACTGCCATGGTGGAGCTGGCTCCCCACAGTACCTATTCCAAAACTCCCAGACTCCATCAAATTTCTCATTCTGGAACATCCCTCTACCTTGTCAGTCTTTTCCTATTGGGGAGTCCCAAATACAGAGTAAGAATTATGCTTATTGTCTTTCTTTTTCCCAGGTATTTCTATATTACTTATGAAACTAAACTCCATTGACTTTCACAGGAACTCCACGGGGACTGTATGTAGACCAATATCCCTTTGTCTTGGACAATAAGCAGCAATAAGCCAAGGTCCCCTGTGATGGATGGGACCCACATTCAAAGAGCTCAGATCCAACACTCAGCTTTGTCTCTTTACCTAAACTGTGTTGTTTATTAACTCTTTTCTGTTCAGTGGTGTTTTCTAGAAGTAAACCACTGGATTTGGAATCAGGAAGACAAGTTTGAATTCATCCTTGGCCATCCATTTGGCAAAGGCAAGTCTCATCTGTAAAACAGGAATAACAAATTGCACCCACTTCCCCTGGATGTTGTGAGGATCAACATGATAAGTTATACAAAAGTACTCTATAAACTTTAATCAGGGCAGGTAAGTGGTTCAGTACATAGGGTGCCAGGCTTGGAGAAGGAAGACTCATCTTCCTTAATTCAAATCTGGCTGGATAGAGCACCAGCCTTGAATTCAGGAGGACCTGAGTTCAAATCTGGCCTCAAACACTTAACACTTCCTAGCTGTGTGACCCTGGGCAAGTCACTTAACCCCAGCCTTAGAAAACAAACAAACAAACAAAAAGAAAACAAATCTAGTCTCTCACATTTACTAGCTGAGTGACCCTGGGTAAGTCATTTCTACTTGTTTGCCTCAGTTTCTTCATCCTAAAACGAGCCAGAGAAGGAAACATGGAACTGCTTCAGTATCTTTGCCAGGAAAACCCCAGATGTAGTCATAAAAAGTCAGACCCATCTGAATAACAATGACCCGATGTCTAGTTTTTTCCACAATAAAGTTCCTTGAGTGGAGAGTATATCTTTAAATGACATTGTTCTCCCTGCCAACTTCCACTTAGCAGTTAGCTTTATTAAGCACCTACTATGTTCTAGTTGCTTAAGTACCGTGGAAATAAATATGAAAAAGAGAGAATTCCTGGGGTCTAACAAGAAAACACCTCGAATGAAGGGGATATTTTAAGCCATTATTGTTCACTGACCAATTGGAGATAGTTCAAATTAGCATAGCAGTTTGATTTCCAATGATGACACAAAATGTGTATTTTAACAATGAGGATGGAGGACAAAGACTTAGAGTACATCGTATTTTCCTTGCAAAGGAGGGGAACAGTAGGCGTAGGGAAGCAGAACCTTTGTATTAAAGGGAGCACAATGAAGGTACGTGAGATATCCAAGAAGCTGAAGGATTACTAAAAGCAAATGGAAGTGCCCATGAAGCAGAGTAGAAACCTGAGTCCTGCTTTCTAAGGCAAGACCCAAGGTCTACAGATGGAAAGGGAAGCGGGAGCCTTCTAGTAAGTGTGGTCAATTTTATTCTAATGGCAAGGCCTCAAGGGATGGCCAAATGAAAGAGTGACCACCTCATCACTTGGTAATCAGGCATCAGCTGGCCCCATTTTCCACAAAAGGTTAGATTTTATTAAGCAAGCTTAACCTTCCTCTTCCTTTGTCCCTTGGCTCCCTTTTCATTCATCATTGGCAGCTAGCGTGGCACATTTTTCTCATTTAAGTTGGGCCCTCTGACAAGCTCGTTGCTCTGCCTGGAGTATTCGGTTGCATCTGAGGAGAGTGCTCAGGTGGGCATAGGTAATTATAATTTATTATATTCTATTTGCTTCACTGAAAGTCAGGACACCAGGGATAATCAACAGTCAATGGAACGTCTACTGAATTGAATCCAGACTCTTTAAGCGGGAACCAGATTATGGAGGTCCTTAAATGCCAAGCTACCTTTCCAAACATCTCCCTCCCATTAAAAAACCTCTACAGAACCCTTGCATGTCTGCTAAACTAGATCATCCTCTCTACACCTTCAATATTCCCATTTCTTGGCCATCAGTGATGTGATCTGGAATGTCTTCTTCTCCCCCTCTAATTAGCCAAGATCTACCCTTCCTTCAAGTTTCCTCTTCCATGAAGTCTTCCAATATTGCTCCATCTTTGAACATCCTCCAAACTCACAGGACTTATCTCCATCACTCTGTTTAGCAACTAATCATGTAGTCCCTAGTGAGCCCAGACCAAATGAAAACCATTTAGAGGAGCTCAGAGGACATTAAGCCCAGAGAGAAGACAACTGGCTGTGGAGAAATCTCTGTGGTTTCTGCTCGTGGAGAGTCTGAGCCTGCTGGATTGCTTGAAGTGAGACCTGGGAGCTGTGGGTAGAGTGCAGTATATGAGCCTCCAAAAGTGGAGAGCCACCAGGATGACTGAGGAAGGAGCCTGGGGCAGAAAAATGGAGCAAGTGAGAGCTTTTGTGCCAATCCGCAGTGACACACATGAGCGGCCTAGGCAAGACTCACCGACAGCAAACACAGACAGGAGGAGGAATGGGGAAGAGGTAGAAGGAAGAAGAAATGAGACCGAGGGGTGAGGCTATTGTTATCATCTGTCCTTTGTTCTCAAGGAGGACCTTGACCTCAGGTTGGTGACGGGTGGGGTTGTTATGAAGTATTTGAAAAGCCTGTCATGGGGAAGTAGGATTAAACTTGGATCCAAAGGACAGAACTTGGAGCAGTGGATAAAAGGGGCAAATAAGGCAAATTGGGGCATAATGTAAGGAAAAGTTTGCTAAAAATAAGAACCATTCAAAATTAGAAGGAACTGCCTCCAAACTTAGTGCGTTTCCCCTTCTATTACTTTAGATCTTTAAGTAAAGGCTGCAGAAATCCTCATGGGGGTATGCATTGGTCTAGATGGCCTGAGAGACTCCTTCTTAATCTCAAATTCTCTGGAGTGTCTTTTTATCTTTGTTTTTGTTTTTGTTTTTAACTCTTTTGGTATTGTGGTTTACCTTATCTCTGCAATTAAACACTAGAAATTACATTGTAAATCTGTTAAGCCTGAGCTTCTATTCTAGCTCTTCTTTGAGGAAAAAGTATCCCCTGTAGAAGTTCTCAATAAATATTTTTGGTTGAGTAAATTAGTAACAATTTCAGAAACTTCTAGTCTCTTATATCAGTCTCATTTTATAGCAAGAATATTGTTTCCTTTGTTTAGTCCATGGAGCTGTTGAAAACCTTTCCCTAACTTTCTCTGACCACAGCAATGGTTTCTGACCTTCTCATGTGAAGCTTACAAGACAAAGCCTTTATTTAGTGTTGGGTCCCTTACAATATCCAATTGTGACAAGTCCTTTGATTAAAGCTACTGACCAAATGCTTCTCTTGACCAGACTATAAGATGCCAATTAAGCTTTTACAGAGCTTCTATGAAAGAAGAATTAAGAGAAATTTTGGGATCAGATCTCTGATAATAATTCCTCTTCTTTGACATCCTCACCTGTCTGACTGATAAAATGTTCCATTCAGCCGACTCTCTGCAGAACAAAAGGAAAAAAGAATGCTGGAAATGAGAGATACAGTTGAAAGAACTAGTTTTGGTTATGAATGGCAGCTAGACTTTTTAGGAGTCATTATTATCTCAGCTGAGTCTCACCAATATCCCTATGAAGAAGGTAGTACAGGCATTATAATTTTTATCTTGCAAACAAACAAACAAAAAAAGAGGATCATAAATATGGTTACACAGATTAGGTACAAAGGATAAAATAGTGTACAACTATAGCAATCTAGTGTTTGACAAACCCAAAGATACCAACATTAGGGATAAAAATTCATTATTTGAAAAAAACTGTTGGGAAAACTGGAAATTAGTATGGCAGAAATTAGATATGGATCCACACTTAACACCATATAGCAAGATAAGATCAAAATGGGTCCATGATTTAGGCATAAAGAGGGAGATAATAAATAGATTAGAGGAACAGAGGATAGTCTACCTCTCAGACCTGTGGAGGGGGAAGGAATTTATGACCAGAGGAGAACTAGAGATCATTATTGATCACAAAATAGAAGATTTTGATTACATCAAACTAAAAAGTTTCCGTACAAACAAAACTAATGCAAACAAGATTAGAAGGGAAGTAACAAATTGGGAAAATATTTTTACAGTTAAAGGTTCTGATAAAGGTCTCATTTCCAAAATATATAGAGAATTGATCCTAATTTATAAGAAATCAAACCATTCTCCAATTGATAAATGGTCAAAGGATATGAACAGACAATTCTCAGATGATGAAATTGAAACTATTTCCACTCATGTGAAAGAGTGTTCCAAATCACTACTGATCAGAGAAATGCAAATTAAGACAACTCTGAGATACCACTACACACCTGTCAGATTGGCTAAGATGACAGGAACAAATAATGATGAATGTTGGAGGGGATGTGGGGAAATTGGGACACTAATACATTGTTGGTGGAGTTGTGAAAGAATCCAACCATTCTGGAGAGCAATTTAGAACTGTGCCCAAAAAGTTATCAAACTGTGCATACCCTTTGACCCAGCATTGCTGCTATTGGGCTTATATCCCAAAGAAATAGTAAAGAAGGAAAAGGGACCTGTATGTGCCAAAATGTTTGTGGCAGGCCTTATTTGTAGTGGCCAGAAACTGGAAGTTGAATGGATGTCCGTCAATTGGAGAATGGTTGGGTAAATTGTGGTATATGAAGGTTATGGAATATTATTGCTCGGTAAGAAATGACCAGCAGGAGGAATACAGAGAGGCTTGGAGAGACTTACATCCACTGATGCTGAGTGAAATGAACAGAACCAGAAGATCGCTGTACACTTCAATATTGTATGAAGAGGTATTCTGATGGAAGTGGATATCTTCAACATAGAGAAGCTCCAACTCACTTCCAGCTGATCAATGATGGACAGAAACAACTACACCCAGAGAAGGAACACTGGGAAGTGAATGTAAATTGTTAGCACTACTGTCTGTCTACCCAGGTTACTTATACCTTCGGAAGCTAATAATTAATGTGCAACAAGAAAATGGTATTTACACACATATATTGTATCTAGATTATACTGTAACACATGTAAAATGTATGGGATTGCCTGTCATCTAGGGGAGGGAGTAGAGGGAGGGAGGGGAAAATCTGGAAAAATGAATACAAGGGATAATGTTATAAAAAATTACTCATGCATATATACTGTCAAAAATGTATAATTATAAAATTAATAAAAAAATAAAATAAATAAAGCCTGTTTCCCAGTCCATTCAATTCACTATAAAATAAATAAATAAATGAACAAACAAACAAATAAATAAATAAATATGGTTACAGACAAATTGTAGAGGCGAGACTAGATTGTTTAAATAGAATTCAGAAAAATCAACTCCAAATTCTATGATTGGTAAAATTACTTTAGAGATAATCTAGTCCACAAATACCTAGCCTTTGGTCCAAGATGCTCCAAGAAGTGCTTGGAAAGATTTCAGGGGATCCTGAGCATGGGAGAAAAAAAATCATCTTTAATTTCACTACTTTTGGTTTCCTTTGTAATCACATGTATTTTATTTTATGAACTTAAAACATTACTTTGAGGGACAACTGGGTGGCGCAGTGGATAGAGCACCAGCCTTGAATTCAGGAGGATGGGAGTTCAAATCTGGTCTCAGACACTTAACACTTCCTAGCTGTGTGACCCTGGGCAAGTCACTTAACCCCAGCCTCAGAAAACAAACAAACAAAAAAAGAACATTACTTTGTGAAGGATTCTCATATGCTTCATTAAGCTTTCACAGGGGCCTGGGGTCTTTGATTTGCTTTTACCTTTACTCCAATTTTGTAAAAACATTTTTTAAAAAAGCCTTCATGGACCTTAGATGGGAAGGATCCTTTGCTGCAAAATTTGTATTGTGATGTCACAAAATAAATGTCCTGTGCTTTGGGGGGAGAACTTTCATCAAAAGAAAGTGCCTTATAAAGCACTATAGTAAAAGGGGTCCCTTGTCACTCTCCCATGGAATTTTCAGTCTGAGTAGACTATTTTCATGACTTTGGATGTGTCACTTTCTCGAGGAGATGAGCCTTTATGCTTTGATACAGTCCTGACTGAGTTTTTACATTAAAAAGGCAAAAACATCATAAAATAATAATAACCAATATTTATAAAGCACTTATGATGTGGTAGACAGTCTGCTTGGAACTTATTTCCTTATCTGATCCTTACAACAACCCTGGGAGGTAGGTGTAGGGGCTATTACCATCTCCATTTTACAGATGAGGAACTAAGGCAAACAGGTTAAGTGTCTTGCCCAGATCATAAGTGTCTGAGGCAGGGTGATGTGAAATCGGATCTTTCTGACTCAGGACCCAGCATTCTGTCCAGCTGCCCCGTTACTCCATAACGAATTCCATCTTGACTTCCCACAGTTAATTCCGAACCAAACTCTAGAATTCAATTTAATTCAAGAAACATTTATTAATAAGCACTTGCCATGCACCAGAGACCAAAAAGGAAACAGCTCCTGTTGGAATCTGGTCTTCCTGCTCAAAAGAGAATCCTGTAGGGAGTCCCTCCATGAAAAGCGTGCCTGAAGGCAAATTTACCAGTCTCCCAACTGCTCCCATGTTCCAGCGGATCATCATCAAGGTGGGAATTTCTCCCAGCGATGCTGATTGCAGCCCACCTTGTGCAGCGCTTGCTCATATCTTCCCATAAATTCTGCATTTGGGATCCATCCAGCCTCCAGAGGTGCCTCATTGTGCTGCGGACATTGTGCTGCCGGAGGCAGCCAGAGCTTACTTTGTCTCCAGGTACATTGTTCTGGGTCCCCGTGGTGGGTCCTCTGGGCAAGGAAAACATAAAAATGATTTTAGGATTTGGGCCAGAACTCCTGAGATACCAGGTAACTGCCTTGTTAGCTGCTTTTATCCTGGCTTTGCCTGCTTTTGCATTCCTGGACTTTCTAGAAAAAGCTATATGGTGCAATAGATGCAGGGCTGGACCTGGCTGGATCTAGGAAGATTTTTGTTGAAATCTGGCCTCAGAGACACCATCTGTGTGACCCCATTTGCCTCAGTTTCCTCATCTGTAAAATGAAGACAATAATAGTATCTACCTATGAGGATCATTGTGAAGATAAAATGAAGGAATATTTGCAAAGTGCTTAATATATAGCCTAGCACATAGTAGAAACTTAATAAATGTGTGTTTCCTTCCTTCCCTTTTACTCTCTTGGAGATTGTTTTTACCCCTGGGTTGTTGGCTAAATTTTTATTACAGAAATTGTTTGTCTGCGTCTTCCATCTGAGTGATCCATTGTACTAGACTTAAAACTACAACCCAGATGTATTCTGTGGCTACCAATAGATCAACCATGCTCTTCCTTTGGGTCCAATCTCTTATTCTTATAAATAGACAAATTTTTTTTTACCTTATCATCTGGGAGATTTATCGAGAAAACAAAAATCTTATCTCCCCCAAGAGTTCTGGCCCAGAACCTCTCTGGAGTTTGGTAAAGAGCCGACTGGTGCCGTCGCGGGGTTCATGCTCAGACACGCATCCCCAAAATAGGAGCCACTTCTTCTAAAAAGCCCTGAGAAGGGAGGCTCTGGGCCAAGAGAGTGGCGCAAGGTCCGTGGTGGTGGAAAAGTGGGTCAAAGGGAAAAGTCAGGGCTCTGACGCCAAGCAGCAGCAAAACAGAATTCCAGGGAGACAGGAGAAGGCGACTCACGCTCAAAATGTCACCTTGTTTTTGGCATTTCTTCCTCCCTAGGGTTTGATGGGAATGAAACTGACTTTTGATTTCATGCTTGGGTTCAACAAATGCTTCCTCTGCCGGGAAATGAAGTCACCAGGACAGGGAGCACAGCACAATTTGGGAGTGTTCAGATGTGGAAAGCCACGGTCCGTGTGGGTTCTCCCGGATGGGAGGTGGTCGTCAGAAGATGCAAGAAAACGCCACATTCACTTATACTGTAGCTTTGAAACAAAATGTGAAAGGGCAGCATGATGCCCTGGTGGCTGGCAGTTCCTGCCACTTTTCGAAGACTTACTGAGAGAACCCTGCTGGAGGCTCACAATTTCCCAAGGAGATAAATGGTACAGATCCCCACTTTAGGAGGCAGTCAGTACGGTGGAAATAACTTGAGGGTTCTAGGGCAGGCTTTTCCATTTATCACACATGCGACCTTCACTTAATTTCCCTGTGCCTCAGTTTCCTCCCCTATAAAATGGAGCCGTGACATTAGGTGCCTTCCAGTTCTAGCTTTATGACCTTGTGACCAGAGATGGAAAGCCTTAAGTGCCCAGAGCTCTCCCCGTTGTCTCACCTGCCTCTCCAGCTGTGGGTAGGTCACCTTCTTGGAGCCCGACTCACCCCATCTGTAAGAGAAGGGAAATCATATTTCCAATTCCCCGCTGCTTCCCTCTGCTACTGCTTCTCCCGTGACTCCTTCACTCCCTCTTGGTGTGTTCTTGGAACCTCCATTGTGAGAGAGGGCCCCGAGAAGCCATTCTCTAGCTCTTCTTTTTTCTTCCAACTCCTTAATTCCCTTTTTAAATAATGTATTCCTCCATTAGAATGTAATCTCCTTGAGGAAGAAAGAAAATATCTTTCATTTTGCTTCTAACTATATTCTTGATGCTTAAGAGAGTTCCTGGTAAGCTCTTAATAAATGCTTTTTGATTTGGTCTACTTATAAATGAAATAATGTATGCAAAGTGCTTTGTGACCATGAAATGAGGGGGTTAGATGCACTACTTAGAAATCAAACAATGCTTCCTTTAAAAAAAAAAAAGGCCAAAAAATATTGTTTGGCTTCTTGCTTAGCCATTTCAGAATCACCCAGCCCCACCTTTCTATCTTCTGATCAAAAAAAAAAAAAAAGAAAGATGCACTCACTGTCCTGGTCAGATGGGAGGAACTCTTCAAGGAAGGGTCTTCAGAGAAATAGCAGGTGGATCTGGGAAAGTCAGGTGCTGTTCCCATGATCCATTTGGGGGTGAAGAGGATCTTGTGACATATGCTATATATCATCTGTGTGTGTGTCTGTGTGTGTGTGTGTGTCCCCATCCCTCCCAGTCAAAGTGCTATGGCATTTTTGGATTTCTGGAGGCCAAGTTAAGTGGGTCAAGCTGGAGAGGTTGGCATCCAAACTGGGACAGAATTCTTCCAGATAAAACAAGACAATGAAAACAGACCTGACAACAGCAGCACTCTGTTCAAGGCATAAACATCAAATTGCCCCATGGCTTACATCTATTCCTCTCCTAGAGAACAAATGAACCATGCAATGCAGCTCAGGTAACTTCTAAGAACTTGGATGTTCTTTCCACCCATCCCTGAAGAATCTCACAGCCAGGATGCCAGTCTGTCTCCTTCCTCCAGGGCCAGCTTTGAAGTGTAGCATAAATTGTCAGCTAGTGTATTCTTTTCCCACTGCATCATGCTGCCTTTTCACATTTCATTTCAAAACTAAAATACACAGTGAACGTGGTGTTTTGTCTTCCCTCCTGACTGTCACATCAGCATCCTGGGGGGGGGACACACTAATGGTGGTTTTCCACATATTTCACAGTCGGGTTCGTATTATCTTCATCTACTACTATTCGTGAGGCATTAGGAAGACACTGAAGGTCTTTGATTAGGAGTGGAATTATGAATGAAAGGGTTGGCTCCATGGCATTACAGTGCACAGAGCACTGGCCCAGGAGTCAGGGAGACATGCTCTGTCTTGCTGGGCAAGCTGCTTTACCGCTCTTCACCTCAGTTTCCTCATCTGTAAAATGGGGCAAATAAAAGGAAAAAAAAAAGATGTACCCACTATTTCTTTTTCTGCATCTGGAAAAAGCCTTTTCAAGGGAAGGCCTTTGGAGACTATTCAGTCATATATGGGAAATCTGAGTAGAGAAGATCTTGTGACACATAGTATTATTACATAGTCATACTTCCTAGAGTTATGGTGAGCATCAAATGTAAGGATCAAATAATAATTCTAAAGTGCTTTGCAAATGTTATTTTTAGTATAACTTAGAACACATGTATATTTTACTCTTTTATAATATATATTATATATGAAAAAAGCATTTATTTTGCACTGTGTCAATTACTATATTAAGTTCTAAGGATCCCTGTTGTGCTACCTGGAGCTATTGGAATACCTGGGAGCCACCTGACTGTCGCTGCTGGAGATCCAACCCAGAATGGCTCTCCTTTTGTGAGAGGATGACACAAGGAGACTGAGAGGCCGTTGCTGTTCTCTGACCTCCCTGACTGAGAGGCTGTTGCATTGTCTGACCTCTCTCCTCTTCCCTCTGCCTCCAATTTATCTCATTCCCAGTCCACAAGCAACACCTGTGTCAGCAAAGGCTGCCCTGCAACTCCTTCAGATGCTATGACTCACAGCTGTGGAGGCTCTCAAAGAATTGACCTGCCCCTTAGCAGATCCCAAATGCAAAACACAAGATAGTCCCTGACCTCAAGCAGCTTACATTCTTTTCTTTTCTTTCTTTCTTTCTTTTTTTTTTTTTTTTTGGTGGGGATAAATTATTTTATTATTATTTTTTCTTTTTTTATTAAAGATTTTTATTTACAAAACATATGCATGGGTAATTTTTCAACATTGACCCTTGTAAAACCTTATATTCCAAATTTTCCCCTCCTTCCCCCCAGCCCCTTCCCTACATGGCAGATAATCTAATACATGTTAAATATGTTAAATCCAATATATGTATATATATATATATATATATATATATATATATATATATATATATATATATATATATATATATATATATATATATATATATATTATTTATTTATTTATTTATAAACTTATCTTGCTGTACAAGAAAAATCGGATTAAGAAGGGAAAAAAACTGAAAAAGAAAACACAATGCAAGCAAACAACAATAGAAAGATAAGAATGTTATGTTGTGATCCACCCTCAGTTCCCACAGTCCTCTCTCTGGGTATATGTAGATGTCTCTCTTCATACAAGATCATTGGAACTGGTCTGAATCATCTCATCATTGATGAGAGCCTGTCCATCAGAACTGATCATTGTATAATCTTCTTGTTGCTGTGTTCGATCTCCTGGTTCTGCTCATTTCACTCAGCATCAGTTCATGTAAGTCTCTCCAGGCCTTTCTGAAATCATCCTGCTGATCGTTTTTTTCCCATAACATTCATAAACCATAACTTATTCAACCATTCTCCAATTGATGGGCATCCCTTCAGTTTCCATTTTCTGGCCACTACAAAAAGGGCTGCCACAAACATTCTTGCACACACAGGTCCCTTTCCCTTCTTTAAGATCTCTTTGGGATGTAAGCCCAGTAGAAACACAATCAGATTTCATTTTATTAGAGGAAGATAATAATATACGGGGAGTGGTGCTCCAGAAGAAGCATTTTTAGTGTGGGAAGCCAAAGGGCAAGTGATTGGTGTGCTCTTTATAGTAATGGCAATATTGATTTACATATATATATATGTCTTAGCTGATTATATTACTGATTCAGTGTATTGTTATATAATTCACAGTTGATCATCTTTCAATATTTCTATTACTATTTATAAAGTTCTCCTGGTTCTGCTCATTTTACTTTGCATCAGTTCATGCAAGTCTTTTCTGTTTTTTTTTTTTGTTTATTTTGTTTTGTTTTTTGGGGTTTTTTTTGAGAGCATCCTGCTTGTCATTTCTTATAGCACAATAATATTCCGTCACAATCATATGGTACAACTTGTTCAGCCATTTCTCAATTGATGGGCATCTTCTCAATTTACAATACTTTTTAACCACCAAAAAATAAAACAACAAAAAACCCTTCTATAAATAATTCTGTGTATATTAATCCTTTTTTTCTCTTCTCTCTTTTTTTTAATCTCTTTAGGATACACAACCAACAGTGCTATTTCTGAAGACAGTTTTATAACCCATTAGGCATAGTTCAAATTGATTTCCAGAATGATTGGATCAAATCACAACTCCACTAACAGTGCGTTAGTGTCTCAATTCTCCCACCTTCCAATATCTGTCATTTTCTTTTTCTGTCATATTAGCCAATCTGATAGATATGAGTAGTATCACAGTTGTTTTAATTTAGATCTCTCTAATCAATAGTGATTTAGAGCATTTTTTCCATTATGATTATAAATAGCTTTGATTTCCTTATCTAAAAACAACCTGTTCATATCCTTTGACCATTTACCAATTGACAAATGACTTTGATTCTTTCAAATTGAATTTGTTTTCTATTAATTTAAGAAATGAGACTTGCTGTAATTTTTTTCACAATTGTGATACTAATTGTGCATTTCTTTCCATCCTATTTTCTCCTTTATCCTTCTCTGTCTCTCATTTTACCCTGTCCCTCCTCAAAAGTGTTTTGCTTCTGATGACCATCTTCCCCAATCCATCTTCCCTCTATCATCCCTGCCTTCTTTTATCCCCTCACTCTCCTACTTCCCTGTAGAGTAAGATAGATTTCTATATTCAAATACTCAAATGATAATATTCTCTTTTTGAGACAATTCTTATGAGAGTCAAGTTCAAAGTATAATCCATCACTTTCCCCACCATCTTCCCTTCCACTGTAAAGGCTCTTTTGTGCCTCTTTTATGTGAGATAATTTACTCCATTCTACTTTTTCTTCCTCCTTCTTCCTTCTAAAAAATCCCTCTTTCTTGCCACTTAATTTAATTTTTTTTTAACATTAAGTCACCATAGTCAATTCACACTTATATATGTATACTCTTTCTAACTGCCTTAATAAAGATAAAACTCTTAGGAGTTACAAAAATCATTTTCCCATTTGGAATATAAACAATGTGAATATCTTCTGATTTCTTTCCTGTTTACCTTTTTAAACTTCCTTTAAATCTTGTATTTGGGAGTCAGATTTTCTATTCAGCTATGCTCTTTTCATCAGGAATGCTTGAAAGTTCTTCTTATTATTATTATTATTTTATTAAATAACCATTTTTCGCCCTGCAGGATTATGCTCACTTTTGCCAGGGAGGTTATTTTTGGTTGTAATCCTAGCTCCTTTGCTCTCAGAATATCATATTCTAAGCCTTTTGATCTTTTTAATGGAGAAGCTGTTAAATTTTGGGTTATCCTAACTGTGGTTCCACAATATTTAAATTGTTTCTTTCTGGCTGCTTGCAGTGTTTTCTCCTTGACTTGGGAGCACTAAAATTTGGCTACAAAATTTCTGGGAGTTCAATCTTGGGATCTCTTTCAAGAACCGATCCTTGGTTGTTCCCATTTCTATTTGACCTTCAGGTTCTAGAATATCAGGGCAGGATGGAACCAGGAGGTAGTTTGCAAAGGGTCCAGAAGCCAAGTGGGATGTGAAGAGACAGCGACTATTAGTTCTGAGCCACCGATGTATATAAGCCTTGGGTGAGAGCCTGAAGGAGGAGCTGTCCAGGGAGGATGGAACTGGCCTAGCTTCTGTGCCGTGGTCCTAGGAAATGACATATAGAGAAAGTTTGGGGCTTCCCCCCTTGTACTTCTCCTCTAGCAGGGATGACTCAAGTTAACAAGCATTTATTAAGCACTTACTACATACCAGGCACTGTGCTAAGCACTGGGGCTACAAGGGGAAGGAAAATGAAAGATAATATCTATTCTCAAGGAGCTTATGTCCTAAGGAAGGGAAAGAAAATCCCTAAAAGACAGCTGAAAGGTCTGGGAATGGGCTTCAGAATGTAGGTCCTGGCTTGTAACAAAGAGAGCTTCTCTAATGTGTGAAGTCTGGAGATGTGATGAGCTTCCTGAATAAGAGAGTCTAGAGTCAGGGGTGCAGCCTGGAGAGCTAAGAATAGGAAAGTTGATAGAGAGATGTTTTTAAATGCATAAAACAGAGATCACAAAAAACCATTTATTCTGAAATAATGATTAAAATAAAAATGAGTTCTTGGGCCTCGGAGTAAGAATCCCTAGCTTAAAGAATGCTATCATGAAAAGTTAAACCCATTAAAAAAAGAAAATATCCAGGAAAAATGAGTGGTTAACAGAGTCACGTGTCTTGGTCTAAAATAGTGTTTTCTGCGCAATGATTTTTCAGTAAAAGGCTAACTTACAAGCTCTTCTGGAAAAGCAGGGGTCTCTCAAACCAGGTCACTCACCCTCTTCATGCCAAGGCTCGGTTTCAGACTTTTTGTTTGTGCCTGGGGAGGGATGGGGACAGAAGACCTGTCATTCAGTATCAATAATCACCTGCTGGGGCCCATTGAACTGGCAGTCAAGGCCTTTTCCGACTGAGGAAGCATTTGCTCTGACATTTTATCTGAGGCAGCAGCCTCGCAGAGCCTTTGTGGAGAGACCGGTAGAAGAACACCTGCCCCAGCATGTTCTGTTTTCTCCCTGTGGAAAATAGGAAAGGACCACTTTCCTGCCTTGTCAACCACATAATTATTCTGCCTCATTTCAGAGAATGAGGGGGTTGGACTCAATCATCTGTCAAGTCTCTTCCAACTCTCAATTCTGACTCACTGTCAAGGCGTACCTGTTACTAGGACTGCTGGAGCAGAGGCTGGATTGTTCCTTGTGGGCGACGTTTGTGCTTTCTGGGAGCAAGGGCCTAGGCTGGCCAGCAGCTCAGACTGCCTGAGTTAGGTTCATCCCTTTATGCTTAGGATCTCTACACTCATTAAGCAACCTCCTGGTTTTAATTTTAATAATTTTATTTAAATTCCCATGTAGTCTGCCCTACTGGAAAGACATTTCTCTTTGTAAACTCTCATACAGTCAGATCTGTGTTGCCTGAGTTTGGACAGCACAAGGCAGGTTTTCTTAGGCTTGATCAGTCCTGGACCCCAAGAAGAGAAACACAAACACTGGCCCCCTCCCCCTGAAATGCAGGGATGTCTGGGATGAAACAGTCCAGAAACCTCACCCATACTATCCCACATTTGCAGACTATCATCTAAGTAATAATAATAAAATACAGAGAATTATGGAAGAATTTCTTGTTTTTGTTTTTGCAAGGCAATTGGGGTTAAGTGTCTTTCCCAGGGTCACACAGCTAGTAAGTATTAAGTGTTTGAATTCAGCTCCTAAATCCAGGGCTGGTTCTCTGTCCACAGTACCAAGAATTTCCTATCAGCTTCCGGAAACCTCTTCATCCTGCAAGATCATTTCATCCTGGGGCATCAGAAAAGAGTATCAGCCCTGGCGTCAGGAGGCTCTAAGGTCACATCCAGGTTCAGACACTCATAGCTGTGTGACCTTAGGTAAGTCACTTAATCCCAGTTACCTCCACCAAAAAAAAAAAAAAAAAAAAAAAAAAAATTCTCACTTCCTCTCTGAAACTCAAACCTCATTAGGACCGTCTGCCTCAGGAGCCCCTCCAGAGCCAGCCATCTCTGCATTTCCCACTTGCTCTGCCACTCTGGACTTCCCCATCAGACACTTTCTCCCCTACCCTTGCCGGTTCGTTTATGTATGGGTCTTCCATCACTAGATTGCAAACTTGATTAAGGGCCTCTCTTTTTCATATTTCTGTTCTCAGCACTTTGCATGTGCATTGAAGAGCAAAAATAATGAAAATCATCAGAGAAATATATGAGTAAAAGAAAAATTGATATCTGTGAGTTACTGGTGACTTTGTACTATCAAGAAAAGGCTGGGAAGGTCCCCAGCCCAGGCTCTGTGTGGTCAAATTGGGAGTAGACGTGCACAAGAGTGCCTTAGAGGAAATGGTATTTGTGATCTGCATCATCAGAGGGATACCCATATGGGTGAGATCATACAATGGCTGAAGGTGAATGTCATGTGTCTGTATGATGCTTAAGAGTTTTCTAAGTGCTTAGAGATAATTATTTCAGTTGGCTCTCCCAATGCCTCCCTTCCCCAGGTAAATAGTGAAGGTGGGATTTTCCTTATTAGCAAGATGATCATAATTTAGGAATTAAATAAGATATGCATTTTACCAACTGGAATTCCTTTTTTTTTTAATTGTGCATTGTTCATATAACCTGTCAATTATTCACTTTTTAATTATAAATTAATGTTTCAGATTGGCTTTTTTTTATTCTAAAAGAAATATTAACTTGAAAATATAGCAGAGTATTTAATGTTCCCAGTCTTTTCATATGTGTGTATATTGGCAAAACCAAGATTTGACTCTAGCCCTTCTGGGCCCCTGGCCCAATGCTCTTTCCATCATACCAGGATGCCTTATTATATGTAAACCCTGATAATTGCCTCTAATTCCTATAGTTTTAAAAGCTTTTCACATAAAATACAAGTTAAAGTCTGGGCCTGAGTTTCCTTATGTATAAAATAAAGATTTTGTACAAGATAAACCCTAAGACCCCCAATTCTAAAATTCTATGGATCTATCATTCTAAGGTATTTTTAAGAAACTCATCTTATTACAAAGCAAGAGACTGTAATGAGAATTTAGATGTGAATTTGTCTATTTTTTTTTCCACACTAGCTCCTTGCAGACTCAAACACCTCTTGTAGAGGGTACATTTCTAGATAACTATAGAAGAAAACTCTTAATTCCATTAATTAAAAATAAAATTAAATTAAAAAAATAAAATGTGAGGTCCCCTCCTCCCTTTGCAAACAACAACATTTCAGGAATCAAGTATATCAAAGTTGTGGGTAAGGACACTAATGGAACAGGATGAGTTAACCCTCACACTTTCACACCACTGATCAGAACTGTTAGGAACTGAGAAGCAGTTGAACAGATCATGGGGGGTTTGAGTTTACCCTGACTCCATGTGGATCTTCCTACCAGGATTTAGAAATGAGCCCTTTGAACAAAGGGGATATAAAAGCAACTTTTAAAATTTTGACCAGGAGCTCCTGAGGCCCAAAGGAATTACCTTATAATATCTAACTACTTTTAATCACTTTCCTAACTGATTTTCACTATTTCAAGATTATTTTGACACTCAGCTCTTAGAGTTTTATTATTGTTATTCTTTTTAAGTAGGGAAGGGATTGGACATGATTTTTGGACAGTAGAAAAAGAGCCTTGAGGCTACAGTGAAAACGAAAGAACCCAATTTGAGTTTCAGAAAAGTGAAATGACCTTCTCAACATTATATACATTTGACTAAATGGAACTCAGTTTCCCTATTGGCAAAATGAAACTAGAAATTCACCATGTAGATTATTAAAAGAAATACACATCAGGTACAAGGTGCAACAACAGAAGATCAGTAGAAAAGTATGCCATGAACTTATAATGTCAAAATAAGAAGCAACAGGTAAGGGAAATGAAATCCAAAAGGGGGTTTTAAAATAAAGCAATCAGTCAATAAATATCTATTAAGATCCTACTAGTTGATAAGTATTGGGGATTAAAAAGGAGGCAAAAGACAATCCCTGCCCTTACAGCCTAATAGGGAGATAAAATATAAACATATATATGTGTGTATGTAAATACATATATATGTATATATATATATATATGCATATATATATATATATATGTTTATAAAGTTAAGCTACAAATAGGATAAATAAGAAATAATTTACAGAAGGAAGACAATGGAATTAAGAGGAGTTGGAGAAGGAGGTAGGATTTTAGGTGAGACTTTAAGGAACCCAAAGAGGTCAATAGTGGAGCAGAAGAAGTAGAGCTTCCAGGCATGGGGGATAGCCAGAGCAGAGAGAAATGTCTTGTCCATGGAGTGTCACTGGATCTAAGAGTAAGATATAAGAAGAATAGATAGGAGGGGAATAGGTTATGAAGGGCTTTGAATGTCAGCGACAATAGGGAGTCACTGAAGCTTATTAAACAGTGGGGAGAGGTAGGGATGACATGGTTAAATCTGTGTTTTAGGAAAATCACTTTAGTGACTGAATAGAGGAAGGAATGGAATGGGGAGAGACTTGAGGTAAGCAAACCCACCAGCAGCTATTACTGTAATCAAGAAGTGGGGTGATGAGAAGAAAAAGGGGGATGTTCAAGGGATTGTTGCAAGGTAAAATGGACAGGTCTTAGCAATAATTCGGAGATGGGGGTGAGAGAGAGGGAGGAAACCGGGACCATTCCTAGTTTTCCAGCCTGAGGTCCAGGAAGATGATGTTACCCCTAGGGAAAGTAGGGGTAGGGTTCAGATGAAAGATGATGAGCTCTGTTTTGGACATGTTGAAGATGTCCACTGGACATCTGGTCCTAGCTATCAGAAAGGCAGTTAGAGATGAGAGACTAGAAGTCCACAGAGAGATGGGGCAGAAAAGGTAGATTTTGGAATCATTAGCAGAGAGATGGTAATTGGTTAAGTTCGTGGGAGCTGATGTAATCACTAACTGCAAGTACTATAGAAAAAAGAAGAGAGCTCAGGGCAAAAGCCTGAAGGTACCTGTGGTTAAAGGGTGTGGTCTGGAAGAGGATCCAACAAAGAAGACTTAAAGGAGAAGGCTTGTCAGATAAGTAGGAGGAAAACCTGGAGAAACTCTTTGTTTAGTGTAGATAAGATGATAATTGACCCGGGAGAAGTCATGGCTGCTTGTTTTATTTTTGCTTATTTTCTTTGCTGAGATCTTTGCACTAGGGGATAACAATAAAAAGAAAAATTAATTAACAGTTAATACCCAAAATAAGCATAAATCCAATTTACCTAGATCAGATATTTTAAGTCCTCTGGTCTTAATGGGAATGGGAAGATGTGATTCCTGAGACATTGTTTGCAGTATATTTAAAAGATCATGGTAATTTCCCATTTGATGAAGTCAAACAATTTTAATAGGAAATTCTCAAAATATAAAGTGAAGCTCTCTGTAGATATGTGGAAAAAAAAAGTTTCACATTACTGATTAGAGAAATGCATATTAACAATTTTGATGTTCCAGCTCATACCTATCAGATTGGCTTGAAAATCTTTCCAATCTTGGTTTCTGTGTTTTCTAGTATCCCCCTAGTTTCCCCAGCAGTCCCATGCCCTCCCCAAAATGGGAAAATAGCAGAAGTATGTAACAGGAGATTAGAGAAGGATAAGTGCTAACTCAATTTTCAAAGTAGTGGAGTCTGTAAATCATAGACCCATGAACTTATATTCAATTACTGGCAACTTTCTAGAATAGATCTTTAAAGAGATAATTGGCTAACATCTAGAAAGGGAGATATAGATTACATAGCAAAAACAGGTCATGCCAGACTAACTTCGTTTGCTTTATTTAACAGAGTTTATAAACTAGTAGATGAGCGGGATGCTGTGAATGGAATTTACCTAGATTATTGCAAAACATTTTTGATAAAATATCTCCTTACTTGTGAGAATAAGAAAGTAAAATATAAATTAGATCAGAGATGTCCCAAACAGCCATCTCATTGTATGCATCTCATAATACTCCAAAATACAACTAAACTAGATTGTATTATAATTGGAAATTATCTTAATGAATAAAAATATAATAAAACACAGATAATGTTATTATATGGTATAAAAACCCAACTTCACAAAGAAAAAAATGAATAGAGTACAGTGAATCCATAGTATGAGTGATCATTGGGATGTGCAACCAAAATCAAGCTGATTTAAGGCTGGGGTGAATTAAGAGAGTTGTGGGTGGCTTCTAGGAATAGTGAAGTAATAACCCCATTGTACCTTGCCTACCTCAGTCCTTATCTGCAGTTCTGTCTCTGTATGCAGTTCTGAGCATCACAGTTCTGGAAGGACATCAAGAAGCAAATGTAGCTTTCAATATGTACTTCCCCCCCCCCTCCCATCCAATAGGATCATAGAAAAAAAAATTTTATGGTTAGTTCTGATTACATAAAATTGGAAAGCTTTTTGAGAAACAAAATCATAATAACTTGAATATCTGCATATCAATTATCTATACATCTTGGGTGTCCAATTTCTTTCATATATATGAGGACAAGAAAACCCTCCCAAAAGATAAGTTGTCAGAAACTATCAACTGGAAATTTTCAAAAGGTAAGATTCCTTATTATGGAATATTATTGTCCTATAAGAAATGATCAGCAGGATGATTTCAGAGAGATCTGAAGAGATTTATATGAACTGAAGCTAAGTGAAATGAGTAGAACCAAGAGAACATTGTCTACAACAGCAACAAGATTATGTGATGATCGACTCTGATGAACTTAACTCTTCAACAATGAGGTGATTCAGGCCAATTCTAATAGACTTGTGATGGAGAAAGCCATCTGCACCCAGAGGACTGTGGGAACTGAATGTGGACCACAATATAGTATTTTCATCATTTTTGTTGCTGTTTGCTTGCTTTTCTCTCTCTCATTTTTTTTTTCCTTTTTTGATCTGATTTGTTTTGTGCAGCATGGAAATATGTACAGTAGAATTGCACATGTTTAACATTTATTGGATTACTTGCTGTCTAGGGAAGAGGGTGGGGGAAGAGAGGGAGAAAAATTTGGAACATAAGGTCTTTGTATATATTTTGAAAATGAAAAATTATTATTAAAAAACAAAGAGATAAGATTCTAGCTGTTGGTGACCTATGAAAAAATGCCAATGAAGTAAAACTTCAGCATCGTTTTTGCTTACATTTCTGTTATTAGTGATTTGGACAAAAATGACAGATGTTGGTAAATAGTAGAGGAGCTGTAGAAAAATCAGCTATCATTTGGTCCAGTCACTCTGGAAAACACTTTTAAAAATGCTTTGAAAAGTCACTGAACTATGGACCGAGCAATCCCACTGGTTGCCCTTTGCTCTTGAAGAGGACAAAATAATATCACTATGTTGGAGTCAGACAGACTAATCAGACTAACATGGGTCCGAGAAGCTCTACAAAGGCTTGGACACAAATTGTGCACTTGAACATTTAGAGTGACAGTGTCCATCTCATGTTTCTTTTGATCTCTGCTCATAGAACACAGCACCTCCATGACGTAAAACTAAATACTGACTTTGCCAGTGTCTCTCCCAGGTCACCCAATTGGTCCCAAAGTTCTTCAGAGTAGGGCGACCTTGGGAGTGCCGTTTCTCTTGACCACTATGTGAGGGCCTGCTTTGAATGGTCTCTGCAAAATAGTCTTTTAAGCAAATATGTGTTTGACATTCAGCTGATAAGGGCAGCTCCAAGCAGTTGCTCTGGCAATGCATGTATCAACTTCATTATCTATGGGGACATCCCTGGAAAATTCCCTGCCAAGGTGAGTGAACTTATTCACAGCATTCGAGATTTCTCCATTTGCTGTAACCGAGGGTATTCCAGGGATGGATAATGTGGTGCTGGCTTGGTAGTAATTGTTAAGCCAAAATTAGAACAAGAAGCAGAGAACCGATCCATACTTTATTGCATTTCAACTTCAGAAACACATTGAATGCAATCATCTGAAAAAAAAAAAATTATGTACCATGTTTCCCTCCATTTTAGTCTTGGCTTGTAGCCTTTTCAAGTTAAATAATTTTGCTTAATATTGCTCAAGTTAAAATATATCACAATATAGGGGCACTAATGTGGTACAGTACAAGGGATCGGGAGTTAGGAGATAGGAGTTCAAATCTGGACTGAAACTCGAGCTGCGTGATCCCAAGCAAGTCACTTAATCTTGTCTGTCCTGGTTTCCTCAACTGTAAAGTGGGAATAATAACAGCATCTACCTCTCAGAGACAGTGAAAGGACCAAATGAGATAATACTTATAAAGCAGAGTGCCAGGAACATAGTAGACATTTAATAAATGCTTGAAACCTTTCCTTCCAATTATATAACTCAAAGAATTCAAAGAACAAAGGAAAGGAGCTATATATACAAAAATGTCTGTAGCAATTACTTTTTTCCCCAGCAGCAAAGAGCTAAAAAGAAAGTGGGTGTCTATCAATTGGGAAATGACTGAATGAATTATGGCATAATAATACATTATATTATTATTGCCATAAGAAATTATAAATAAGAATTCAGGAAATTCACACACTGCTTAAGAAGACTGCTATGAATTGATGAAGAGCAAAATAAATAGGAGAAGAATTTACATGATTAACTCTGAAACATTTAAGAAAAACATTTAAAGTCTTTAGAACTTTAATGTGGTAATGAGTCATAATTTCAAAAGACATTGATGGTAAGACATGCCTTCTTCTTTCTTTCAGCAGAAAGGAGTTGGATAAGTACATGATCAAGCACCTTTGATGAGAGGGCCAGGATGAGGCATTCAGACATGGCCTATATGGTGATTAGTTTTGCTCAATTGTCCATGATCATTACAAGGGAGGTGGGTGAATAGATGAATGAAAAAGCATTTATTAAGCACTTAGCAGGTACTAAGAACTGGAGATAAAAATAGAAATGGGAGATAGTTGCACGTACACTTTTTTTTTTTTTTATAACCAAGCACAAATCATTGTTTTATTCATATTTCCAAGTTATCTTCATCCCTGAGATTCTGTGACTCTCTACAATTCATTACAAAGTTGAAAGGAGCTCTTAGATCTCCATAGATCCTGGAATTCAAATAATATCAAAACTTAAATCCTGCTCTCAGTACACAAGTGGTGATCCAGCTTTCAGTTAAACATTTCCTATGTTAGGAAACAACTACCCCCAAAGCAGCCCAATTCATTTTTAGAAAATAATTTTTATTTTTATATTTTTGCTTTAAATTACTTAAAATTTCCCCCATATTTATCCATCTTCCTTCCCAAAAGAGCAATTCTTTATAATAAAGGGGGGAAAAATTTTTTTAAGAAGAAAAAAGAAGAACAGGAGGAAAAATAAGCTAAACTCATTAATAGAAAAAAAAATCTGACAATATACAAAATTTCTATACTTGTAGATCCCCTCCCTCTTCAAAGGACTAGGAAGGAATGTCTTTTTATATTCCTTTGTAATATTTTTTGCAAGGCAATTGGATTAAGTGACTTGTCTAAGATCTTCTAAAGCTGATAAGGGTAAGGTCTCTGGGGTTGGAGCTGAACTCAGATCCTCCTGACTGCAGGCCCAGCAGTCTACTAGTGTACCACCTAGCTGACTCTGTCCTTTGCAATTTTGTTGCATTGATTTTAAATTATTTTATAATTCTTTTCATTTACATTATTGTAATCATTGCATCTATTGTGTTTTCTTTGCTCTACTTCACTTTTCATCAGTTTTTATGTGTCTTTCTATGATTTTCTGCATTCATCATATTTGTCATTTTATACAACACATTAATATACATGCTACTCTTGGAGAGTTCAGATTGCTAGGAATTTGTTCTTTGTATGGAGCAAGTTTTTCTAACAAAGGTATTATTTCCAACATAAAATATATTTTATAAATAATGTATAAATATTATTATAACATATAAATATAATATAAATTATATGTAAAAATAATATAAATAAATATAAACATATAGCAGATAAATATAAAGCTAATCCTTTTTATAAGAAAAAAAGGACCATTCCCCCAAAACATAAATTATTTAAGGATATGAACAAACAGTTCCTAAGAAAAGAAACCCAGATTATCAGGAGATCATTGTACAGGGCAACAAGATTATACAGTGATCAGTTTTAATGGATGTGGCTGTTTTCAACAATGAGATAATCCAGGGAAGTTCCAATGATCTTGTGTTGAAGAGAGCAATCTACACTCAAAGAGAGAACTGTGGGAACTGAATGTGGATCACAACATAGCATTTTCACTCTTTTATTGTTGCTGTGCATGTTTTTTTCTCATTTTTTCCTTTTTGATTTTATTTTTCTTGTGCAGCAAGATAATTGTATAAATATGTATGCATATGTTGAGCTTAACATATTTTTACCATGTTTAATATATACTGGATTACTTGCTATCTAGGGGAGGGAGTGGGGGTTTGAGGGGGAAGATCGGAACACAAAGTTTTGAAAGGGTTAATGTTGAAAAATTATTCATGCATATGTTTTAAAAAGTAAAACACTTTAATAAAAATTTAAAAAAAAAAAAGAAACTCGGTTATTTATAGCCATGTTGGGGGAGGGATGTTTTAAATCACTACAATTAGAAAAATGCAAATAAAGCAACTCTGAAGTACCATCTTGCATCTATCAGATTGGTCATTATGACAAAAATGAAAAATGACAAATGATAGAGGGATGTGCCATTCTGGAGAACAATTTCAAACTATGGCCAAAAGGTTATAAAACCATTCCTAAACTAGAAGAATATATATCTGCTCCCAGCTCTCACTTCCAAAGGGAAGTGAAAAGAAAGGGAAAAGGATCTATTTATACAAAAATAGGAGCAGCTAGGTGGCGCAGTGGATGGAGCACCAGCCCTGAATTCAGGAGGACCCGAGTTTAAATCTGGTCTCAGACACTTAACACTTCCTAGCTGTGTGACCCTGGGCAAGTTACTTAACCCCAGCCTCAGAAAGAAAGGAAAAAAAATATATATATATATAATATATATTATATCTAATTAATATATATGTTAATTAATATATTATTATATATTCTGTTATATATTGATTATATATTAAATAATATATAATTAATATATTAATTAATAATATATATATATTTTATATATATATATAGTAGCTCTTTTTGTGGTGACAAAGAATTGGAAATTGGGAGGAAGCATAATTGGGGAATGGTTGAACAGGTTGTGGTATGTGATTGTGATGGAATATTACTGTGAAGAAATGATGAGCAAGTTGGTTTCAGAAAAACCTGGGAAGAATTTTGTGAACCGAAGCAAAGGGAAGTACTCAGAACCAGAAGAACATTGCATAAAAGTAATGACAATATTGTAAAGATGATCAATTATGAAAGATTTAGCTACTCTGATCAAGCAGTGATCCAAGACCATTTCAAAGGATGCATTATGAAAAATGCTATTCACCTCCAGAGAGAACTGATGAACTTTTGAGTGCAGATTGAAGCATATGTTTTTCACTTTATATTTCTTGCTTTTTCTTGCTTTTGTTTTTATTTGGGTTTTTTCAACACGGCTAATGTGGAAATGTTTTGCATAACTTCACATGTGTAATTGAAATCATATTGTTTGCCTTCTCAATGGGAAGAGAAGGAGCAAGAGAAAATTTGAAACTCAAAAGAAATTTTAAGTGTATAAAAATGTGTGTGTTTTGGAGACTATCCTACTCCATAAAATGAGGAGGAGACTAGATGTCTAAGGTTCCTTCTAAATCTAGTTTTATGGTTTTATGACTATCTCAAGGGTTGCCCATCAGAAAAGGGACTAGACCTTTAGCTTATTCCTTGAAGTCAAAGAAAGAATCAATGAATGGAATTATAGAGGCAAATTTTAGCTCAATATCACTTTTGAGTATAGGTCTATCGATACATGGCTGGGTCAAAAGATATATACTATTTAGTAAATTGTAAATAATTCCAATTTGCTTTGTAGAGTAAAGAGCCTACCAGCATAGGTAGATCTGTTTTTTTGGTTTTTTTGTCATGTTTGTCGCTGGGTAGTTGGAATCGAAGAATTGCTTTGATTTGCATCTCCAATTAGGAATGATCTAACCCAGTGGTCCTCAAACGTTTTAAATAGAGGCCCAGTGCACTGTCCCCCAGACTGTGGGAGGCCGGATATAGTAAAAACAAAAGCTCACACTGTCTCCACCCCGCAGCCCGTTTGCCATAATTTGGTGGCCACATAAACGTCCTCAGTGCCTGCGTCTGGCCCCCAGCCCTTCGTTTGAGAACCCCCTGGTCTAACCAGTCCAAATCTCAAGAAGCTTCTGCTCTAACTGGGGAAGACAAGTTCAGCTGCAAGATAGCCGCTTGAGTCCTGAAAGCCCAGCCCTGACGGCCTCCACAGGCTCAGTGGGCCTGGCGGTCAGTGGTCAGAAGAGGAGGTGTGCGGGGTGGACAGACAGCAGGGCAGCTCCATCCCACCGGGAGGAGCCCAGTGACTCCTCGAGAACGGGGCCTTGCCCGGGAAGGCAAAAGGGCAGAGGATGCCTGGTGACGGTGGGTGTGTCTCAAGTGGGTTCTAGGATCACCCAGAGCCGGGAAGGGCCTTGGGTGAGTAGGAAGGGCAAGGAGATGGGAGGATTCATTGTGAAACCTCAGTGATACGGAGAAAGGAAAATATAAATGTCATGAAAGGAAAGAGGTGATGAACTCCAGAATTTCCCAGAAAAACAAATTCACGGAAAGGCTAGCAGTCATTTCTAAGTGAGGGACTACAAGTCCCATCCTATTTCATCGTGCTGCCACACAGACTGAAGAGAATCTTGGAGAGCAAACAAAAGTGTTTTTAGTGGATAGGACTGGTAACTGACCTTGCAACCTCCCCCTTTTACACGACCTTTGTGTAAATGAGTACCACTGCACAAGAAGTCAACATTTACTTGCCTCTATCTTGCTTTAAAGCTTTACATTTTGATTCTTCCCCCCTGGGAGAGCCTTTGAAGCCTGGAGGAGAGGAGCGCCCTGTTGCTAACGGGAGAGCTGTCTGCCATGAGAATGAGACTGCAGAGAACATGGTAAGGCAAAGAGAAGAGGAAGAAGCAGGAGGGGAAATCAGAGGTAGCCCCAATGTAGACACGATATATGCGTGAGTGTTCTACACTGGCAAAGAAGGAAGTTGCAGTCTGTGCAAGTGGTAACAGAGACAGCAGGACCTATGGCAAACTCCTTACCAGGTCACTGCTTTCCGCCGTTAGGGCAGGGTGCTGCTTTACCGAGTGTCCCCACTAGGTGACACTCTCCCCCTCAGAACCGGATCCATATTCTCCCATGTAGCCAACTTTCGGGCCCCTGGCCAAGGCAGGTGTGAGAAACACCTCTAGAGGTGGAACAAGCCTTGAAGGTCATTTGCTCCTTCATTTTAGAGCTAAGAAGGGACTCGGAGGATCCAGACCTCCAGTGGAAGTCTCCTGGCTGTACATTCAAAATGCTTTCGCTCCTATCCCTTATTGAGATGGACTAGAAGCTCGGAAACGCCCCCCTCAGCCGGAGGGAACGTAATGGGAGAGGAAGGGCACTCCCTGGAGAGGCCGGAGCTTTCCCCGACCGTTACGTGTTCATTCAGCAATTATTTATTAGGCCTGTGCCTGATGGAGTATATGGGGCCCTGGGCTTGATCCAGTCCTATCAGAGGCTGTCAAGGGGGAGTCATGTGGGCACCGTGCATCTGAGGGGTTTGGAGGGGCTGAAGGGAAAGAGCTCTCAAGGTCGGCCATGGCCGCTTATACCTGCCTGCCTTGCTGGAGACGGGGGAGGGCAAGGAGAGAGATGGGACGGAGGAAGGGCAGTGAGGGTGGGCACAGAAGGGGACAGAAGGCTGGGTCACCGGGAGGAAGCCCAGGAGGCCGGCATCCAGGGCCTCACCGGGGTTATGGTCAAAGAGGCCCCAGTAGCAGAACCTAACAGCACAGAGAGGTTCCTGTGCCCCTCTGCACCGGAGAGACCCCCTCTGAGTCACGCCCCGCTCCAAGTGCCTCAAGAGACCCCGAAGAGCCGGAGGAAGGCCCCAAGGAGAGCGGCTAGGGGGCCCAAGGCCGGAAACCCAGCCAACGTAAGAAGCTCGTGAGCCAAGAGGGACTCCTAAACCAAAGATCTAGGCGGGCCTTCCCAGATTTCACTCTTTCCGCATTCATGACCCCTAAATCCTGGATGAAGAAGAAAAGTTTATGGAAAGACGGGAGCCGGGAAAGGACAAAAACAAACAAAAAGCCCCAAGAACTAACCCTCTTCCAAACATGGAAATCTCACATCAAATTCCAAATTTGCAGGTTTGTCTTCTCTGCGACTCCCAGAACCTCCAGCAGATGTCGCAAGACATTGTTCTCTGTTTTGGTTACCTGGGGCTCTGGGCTTGGGAGGGAGGAGGGCTTTCTCCATCCCCCCACCCCCAGCATAACAAAGAAGTGAGCTCAGGATAACGTAGAATGCCCGGCCCAGGGGATTTCCATTCTACACCGCAGCCATGCGCCTTCTTCTCTTGTCTTCCCCCTCCCCCCAAAGTAGACCAAAGATATTCTCCCTCACGCTTCCCACAGGGGGAGTCCAGGAGAATCCTCTCTATGAAGCTCTCCTTCATCTAGGGGGCGACCCACGAATTCTCCTTGATGGGGGAGACATCTTTTCCTCCCTCCCCTAAACGCATGGTATTGCAGTCCTTACCCTGAAGGAGCTCGGTTAACTAGCCGTTTGACTTAATGCTCCTCCTTATTTCCTCCCACACGGCCCTCCCTGGTCCAGGTCATTACCTCGAACCAGACACACCTGGACAAAGCCTGCTGCTTGGCCTTTTTGCCATGTCTCCCCTTCTCCACTCGGCTAAGTCATCTTGCTACATCAGAGGTCATCCTGCTCAGAAAACCTCAGTGGCTCCCTATTACCCTAGGTAGTAGGGTAATGTGGCCCCCTTACCTTTCCAGGCTTCCCATACCTTGCCGTTGTCTCCACCCTAAAAATGTATTTTAATCCGGCAGCATCCATGCTCCTTAAACCAGACACTCTTTATCTCCTCTTTCACTGTCTGCCCTCCCCGCCAGGGAGACTCCTTCCCTATCTCCTGGCTTCCTTGACTTCAAAGCCCAACTTAAAACCTCATCCTCCCCGGAAGCCTCCCTTGCGCCCCCTTAACTCTAGTGCCTTCCCTCTATTGATTATCTCCAATTCCCCTGTGTCTGCCCGGTTTGCAGAGTGCTGTGTGCACGTTCTTTGCCATTTTCTTCTCCAGCTCATTTTGCAGATGAGGAACTGAGGCAAACGGGTGAGTGACTTGTTCAGGGTCACTGAGCATCCGAGGCTGGATTTGAACTCAGAGTCTATCTGACTCCAGGACCCAATGCTCCATACACTGAGTCTCTAGCATGACTTCATCTGACATACAGGAGGTGCTTAATAAATGTTTATTTATGAGTCACTCAGTGAGTCTTATTGTTTCTTTATCTTTAAAATGGAGGTGATAAGAGACTCAGTGAGATAACATAAGACTCTGTTCTTCTTAAAGCACTATATAAATGTGAGTAGTTAGTATTATAATTTTGCCAAGTGGAAAAGGCATCTTCCACCCAAGAGAATATCCCCAAGTTGTTCAGGAGCTTACAAAATAGCCCAGTTTTCCCCTAATCACTCTATTAAGCACCTCCAATCACTGAGACTGTCAACAATCTGCAGCAGATGTCACTGGACACTGTTCTCTGTCCTGGTTCCTTCCATCACCGCCTCTGGCTGCCACCTGGGGAGGGAGGAGACTTTCCCTACCTAAGGGGGGGGGGGTACAGCAGGCTGCGACTAGCAATCTTTGGCCATGATTGCTCTCAGACAGATGCCATTTATGATGACAATCTTCCAAATTGCTTAATAGGAGAGGGGGAAGGGAGAATGTTCCTGCCCTGTTAGTCTTACAGTTAAAAACTCGGCACAAATCCCACTCCCTGAAAATCTTCCCACCCTTGCCCCAGTGCCTTCCCTCTGAAGTTACTTTCCATTCACAGTGTGTATATTTTATATCTACCTCATTATTTTCATAGCATTTTCTTCATTGAAACGTGAGCTTCTTGAGGTCAGGGAGCTACCCGTGTCTTTGCTTCCCAAAGTGCTTTGGCAAGCATTATTTCGAAGAGATAGGTTTGGATTTTTCCATGATTACTAGTGGTTTGCTCTGATATAGGAAGTCGTTTATTTATAGGAATGAGGAGGAAGAAAGGGAAGAATAAAGAGGTAACTCTAGGAGAATAATAGGATTCTACAGAAGAGCTAAAAGGAGACCAGTGGAGGGCGGGTGACTAGAAGGGGCCAGTGCTCTGATAAACAGAAAATCACTGACCCCTTCTGGTGGTCTCCTGCTCAGGCCCCTTCAAGTTTATCATGTCTGTATTGGGAGAGTTAAAAGAACACCTCAGTTTACACATGAGGAAACTGAGACCTCCAGATGAAAAGTGGCTCATTCCAGCACACACAATGGCAGAGCCCGGACTAGACCATGAAGCCTCTCCTAAATATTCCTTCGCTATCTGAAGGTAGATCATCCCTACCGAAAGCTAACTGGTTTCAGACTTGCCTTTCTGCCCCTCGTTCTATCTGAAATTGTAAGATCAGCCCCCAAACAAAGCAGTGTTCAGCTTTAGAATACAGAGGAGGATCCCTTCCCCGAGCATCATCTCCAGCAGGAGAATGGTGACATGTTATCTAGTGTTTAGGGAGGATCCATCCCTCCCTTCAAGCCTAAGAGCCTGGAGCACGCAGATGGATACAGCAGCTCTAGCCAGGAGCTCTCCCCATGTCTTTGACAAGCCCTTCAGAAAGGACCCGGTGTTTTCACTGCATTCACTGACTGCACACATTAAGTTTCAGGCTTGGAGTTCTTAGGAATCTTGAAGAGCTCAGATTTCAATAACGAGCTCTAAGCCTGGAGGGCAGCCTGATTAATGCCTAAATCTATGATAAAAAAAAAAAAAAAAAATCATTGGGAGAAAGAGACAGGATACAAAAATTGCAAGGGGGGAGGAAAGTGTGTGTGTTGGGGGGAACTACATGATGCTATGTCAGCGGGAAAGCTGCAGACACAAAGCAAGAAAGCAAGATTAATAAAGTTTATATTGGGGGAAAAAACAACAACAACAAAACAACATTAGATGCAAACCCCTAGCCATAGGATATTATCCTGGGCTCCTGAAGGAAAAACAGAAAACAAATTAACCTTTCTCTGTCCCTGATCCACCACCCCCAACCTCAAAGGCACCCGCAGGGCCTCAGGCCTGTGGGCCGAACCTTGATTTCATTAGCCCCTTGTGGTGGCTGATTTCATTGCCTTCTCTTTATTGAGAAAAGGCAAGGAGGGGCAAATAAGATCATGTCAAATTCAGTTCTGGGCTCAATATGTGTGGGGATCGAAAGTAATGAGCCTAAGGTCTGAGTTGCTGGCTTTGTGGAAAGGAAAGAACTACCCATTGCACCAGAACTTACTTGTACATCCAAATGAATGTTGACCTTCCCCCTGGGAAGCTGTCAACTTGTTAGATGTAACAGCACCAGTACCAGAACCATCTTTAGGAATGTAAGACTTACTAGAGCTGATTTGTTTTGTCTGTAATTATTTGAGAGGAATTGGTGGAGCAGGGTTTTTACTAAAGGCATGAGGGAGTCAGTATGATTTAATAAAAAAGTGAAAGAGTTAAAAAACAACAAAAGAAAACAACAATATGACATAAAACCATGTAAATGTAAAAAGAAGTTCATAAATGAATAAGAAGCAAACAGAACATTTTTATTTCTACCATACCAAATTATATGTGTGTGTGTGTGTGTGTGTGTGTGTGTGTGTGTGTGTGTGTGTGTATTCAAACTAAAAACTAGTTTCCAGTTTCATAAATGATCCTCCTTTGTGGGTACAAATGTATTTGTTGCTAATTATCAAATTTATAATTTAAAGGAAAATGTTAAAATTTTAGAAAAAAAGAAAAAAAAAATCCCCATGTCAGAAAGTCTTGTATGACACAGAATTCAATAAACTCTGGGGAATTTTTTGCTCCATCTTAGACCACACCATTCACCCAGAAAATGTGACATCTTCATGACACAGTCTGCCAGTTTCTCGAGTGAAATTAGTAGGCTTCTACAAAGTCTTCTCCTTTCTTCATTGCTATTTTCCTGACTTGTGCTTTCTCTCATCATTGACATCTTTTCTCTGCTCCCCTTGATGTCAGTCCCTACAGATGATCTCACTGATATAAGCCAAAGACATGGAGTGCAAAAAGTTATGTTTATGTGTGTAGTGGAATATTAAGAAATGACAAACAGGATGATTACAGAGAAGCTTGCAATAACTGATGCAAAGTGAAGAAAACAAAGTCAGAAAAATTATATACCCAATGGCAAAGGCAATGTAAGTAGAAAGAAAAACAACAACAAAATAATTATATTAGTTACAAAATTCTAAATATCAAGTTTGACCCAAAAAAAGAGATGTGAAAAGACATATCTCCCAATTTCTTTGCAAGGGGAAGGGATACATGAATGTAGGAACATTGCATATAATGTGACATTTTTTTCAATATATTGATTAGTTTTAGAGGATCTTTTTCTCTTTTTTTTCTTCTTTTTCTTTTTTAAGTTCTTTGTAATAAGATATGATTTGGGAAGGCAGGAGGGAAGAGGGATGCATACAGGAGAAAAGCTAGATGATATGAAAACAAACAAAAAAAATCAATAAAAATCCATTTCAAAAAGCTATGTGTGTATTCCTTTAGGGCACAAGTCTTTCTATCTTCTCAGTCTCCCAAGGACCTCTTTCTAAACTGGCTACATCTTTCTCCTCAGTCAAAAAATGTATAGTCTTCATGATGAAGTCCTGAGTGAGGTTGTCAAAGAAAGACTGAAGTATAAGATTACTTCTATTTTTTATTAAAGCTTTTTATTTTTCAAAACATGCATGGATAATTCTTCAACATTAACCCTTGCAAAACTTTGTGTTCCAATTTTCCACCCTTCCCTCACCCCCTCTCCTAGATGGCAAGTAGCCTAATATATGTTAAAAATGGTAGAAATATACATTAAATCCAATATATGCGTACATATTTATACAATTAGATAAGACTACTTCTTGAGGCAAGCAGAGAAAGGCACAGATGGGGATCAGTTCAATCTTACAGTCCCATCTTCTGTGCACATTATAGGCAGCCCCATGTTGCTGTGTTCAGTCAGAAATCCAAGTTATGTCTAACCCCCACCCAGGTTACATTTCCCTATAAATCTGTCCATGGCTCATGCCATCATTGCTGAATCCCTTTTGGGTCACAATCATCCTTATGGTGTCTTTCTACTCATCCCCTACCTTGCCTCATGGTGTTTTTCTCCTTTTTACAACTAACTCTTTTAGGATGCTAAGCCTCTCCATGCATTTAGTTTGCCAGGCAATGGCAAACTCCTACTTCATGGCATATTCATTTAATGGATTTTTCTAAACTCCTTTCCTAGATAACCCTTATGCTTTCCTAATTCTATTTCATATTTGTCACTCCTGGTTTCTATTGTACCTATTATTTTCTCATAACCTCTTCTTATAAATAAATCTATCTTTTGCCAAAGAGAATAGCCATTACATGACCAAATCCCAACATTTTGTGCCTGAATATCAATTTCAACATTTGGAGCTGAACCCCAAACACTAAATACTTATAAATTACACTGGATATATTATGCAATGTTCTCTAAATGTAGGTGATTAATAACATGCAATGTTCATGAAAACTATTTCACATACAATAAATTTTACATGCACTTTGTCATTGATATACTATCTTCCACAAAATTCAGTAAACTTCCTTATTCCTGCTTTTTTCACCAGGGCTACCATATGGTAGGCTAATCATTGTCAGGAATGTCTAGATACTTCTACAAGAAATTGCATCTCTTTATGATTGACCTGTCCCTGTCTTATCTGCAGAAGAGAACCTGATTTGAAATATATCAAGGTTATCTACTCTCCCTAGGTGGTTAGAATATTGATCATGTTCTTCTAATCTCCTTCCAAACACAAGAAAACTGTATATACCAGCTTCTTTCCAGGAAAGCAGGTCAAATTGGAAGTGCCTTCATTTAAAACAACCTCACAATTATTTCAGGTACCATTCATAGCCCTTGAAACCTCTTCTACACAGTTTTTAGTATTTCTTTTGACTTCAGTACATGGAGTCACCATGAACATTTTCATAACTACACAGTAGTATATTTTGCATAATAATATTTGGTTTGCTTTTTTGGTATACTGTTCCTTCATCAAGTTATAAGTTTTGCCGCTCTTTTGACAGCAGTTTGGTTTCTGATGAACAAAGCCCAATTATAAAAAAATAATTATAGTTTTTTCTTTTCAAAATATATACATGGTTAATTTTCAAAATTCACCCCTACAAAATGTTGTGTTCTGATTTTTTTCTCTCCCTCCCATTCCCTCCCTAGTTGCCAAGTGATCCAAAATATGTTAAACATGTGCAATTCCTCTATACATATTTACACAAATATTCTTTACAAGAAAAATCAGATCAAAAAATATAAGAAAGAAAACAAAATTCAAACAAACAACAACAAAAAAGAATGAAAATACTGTTATGAACCACATTCAGTTCCCACAGTCTTCTCCCTGGATGTAGATGGCTCTCTTCATCACAAGATTATTGGAATTGACCTGGATCACTTCACTGTCAAAAAGAGCCACGTCCATCAGAATTGATCATCACATAATTTTGTTGTTGCTGTATATAATGATCTCCTGATTCTGCTCATTTCATTTAGCATCAGTTCATGTTTCTCCAGATCTCTCTGAAATCATCCTGTTGGTAAATTTTTTCTCCCCTGAGGCTGGGGTTAAGTGACTTGCCCAGGGTCACACAGCTGGAAAGTGTTAAATGTCTGAGACCAGATTTGAACTCGGGTCCTCCTGAATTCAGGGCTGGTGCTCTATCCACTGTGCCACCTAGCTGCCCCATACCATACCATAACTGCCCTCTAGGAACTTAACCTTACAATGCAAGTTGGAGAGTGCTCTTATTTCTCCTTTTCTTCCTCTCCTGACTTGCCTATAAAGTGAATTAAAAGAGAGGCAGAACCTACACAAATTGTCTGCCTCACTCTCTCCTCTAGTCATCATAGTCCAATGGCTAGACAAAAGTAAAAATGGCTGCTGGTGATGCAGTAGGTGCCCTTGACCTTTTAAAATCTTTCCCAAGTCTTACTTTGTCTCAAGCAACACCATTCAATGACTGAGGGCTAGGTAAGAATTGAGAAAAAAGATGGCTTAGTTTATCATCACAAAACAATGAGCAATGGAGGCTTGGGCTGGGAGCTAATACTGATTATTCAATGAAAGTCAGAATGATTTGGATTTAAAGCTGTAGTCAGGTAACTCCATTTGAATCACAATGAGCTTTTAAAAATATTTAGCCTGTTTATATTTCAAGAAAGAATAAATGAAAACTACCCAGACAAAAAAATAAAATTGTTCCAGCTATTTGAGGGAGAAAAGAGCTAAAAAAAAAAATTGATAATTTTTTTAAAAATGTAGCCCCTCAACTCCAAAACATCTTACAAAATATAAATGGCTAAAAATTCTATTCCTATGGATAAAACACTCACATATTAAGGTATGGCACCCCAAGTATGGTACCCATATGTGAAGGAAAAAAAGGACAGCTCTTTATTTTCTACAGTTACCTCCTGAAGTTCAGGTCATACTGATTGGAAGAAAAAAGGAAAACAGGAAACAGGAATTCTTGAATTTCCAAGATGGTCATTCATTCCTTAAAACCCCCTTTAACTTGATTATTAATTGGTCACGTATGTCCAAGGAAAGAAACACAAAGCAGAAGCAAAAGCAGAAGCAACAGCTAAGGGATTGAGCAGTCAGCAAAGAAGATATCTTCTCGCCATGGAAATCATCAGTGAAAGAGTATCCACATCACATATTCTGAGGACTAGAAGAAGAGAATGAAAGTTTCAAGAAGTCTTTTATTTGTTACAAAGATTTTCTTTTTTTTCTTTCTTTTCTAATGTGGGATGAGGGGAAGGTAGAAGGATAAAAAATATGCTTGCTTGTTGAAAAATGATAAAAAAATTTTTAAATTTCAAGTCTACTTAGTGGATAGCTCATCCTGAGTCAATCAATGGCTGATCAAGAGTTTGCTTAGTCATCTCAAAGTGCAGAGACCTTCAGTGTAAAGCCATAGCTTACCAGAAATAGGGTAAGAGTCCAGAAGATCTGGAGGCTTCACATGTTATAAAATGGGAATAATAACACCTCTAGTGCCTACCCTCCCTTGTTGTGAAGATCAAATGAGATAATATATGTAAAGTGCTCAGTAAATCTTTGAGTACTATAAAAATGTCAGCTCTTGTTATTATTGAGATGATCTAACACTGTTGACTAGTGACTAGTGATACCCTCCTTACAGTCCTACTTTATAGCTATAGCTTGTATTTTAATTACTGCTGTTGGACACAAAACTACATATCAAACCATTCTTTACAGCCTGGGATTTAGATTGCAAGGAAATCTGTTGAATCAAGACTTGTTTACTTTGGATTGGACTTATTTACTTTTCTCTAAGAGAGACTTCAGGGGTTTAAGTAGTTAATCCATTGTAAGTTTGGATTCCCTTCGGGGAAGACAGATTTTCCCCAACCAGAGTTCAACATAATTTTAAAAATATTTGATTAAATAACTTCTGTCATTTACTTTAAAAAAAAATACAAAGACTAAATGGACTCTATTTTTTCTTCTGGAATTCTGGAAATGGTTTCTTATGTTTCCACCTGACTGATAACATTGTCTCTGTGGATAACTGTGAATCCAGACTGACTTTCTAAGGTGGGACTCCATAATATCCAAGGAAATTAGGAAGGAGACTTATTAGAGCTCAAGCTGATCCCCGGAGGATTTTTACATCAATTAATTCTAAGCCACCACCTTCTTTTAGGTCAACTGTAATCTCCCCTACTTGCACAGGGATGACTAAGAATCTTCATGAACTCCTTCCCTAAGGTAATCAGGTGGGGGGTCTCTCTCCTTTCCCTCCCCTCTGACAGTAGCCTAGCACTTAGAACTTAATAAAATTATAAGTCTCATTATAGTTTAGTGACCAACATTATGCTGAGGAAGATACATAAGTAGTAAAAGACAGTAAAAAGACCCTGATCTCAGAAGATTACCATTTGTTGAGGAGATGAGACACAGATAGATTTTTTAAAAAGCTGAAAAAACACTAGCATTTGCTAGTGATTGAAGAACATTTTCTAGAGTTTGGGGAGTTCTTGTTTTTCCCAGAGAACCATGACCATTACGAAGCACAGGATGCTTACAGGACCATGTTGGTCTGAGTTACAACTTTCCTGATAGCTCTTATTCTACTCAAAGGAGGAAGCTAGGGAGTCTGTCTGTCTAGAGTAGGGCTTATTAATCTGGAGACCCCCTAGGTCCTCAAGGAGTCCATCAGTAAATTTCAAAGGATCCATGAACTTGGATGGGAAAAGAATTACACCTTTATTTTCACTGATCTTTAGCTAAAATGTAGATTTCCTTCAGGTGTACATTTTGAAAAAAATAAATTATTCAGAGTAAGGGTTCATAGGTGTCCCTAGATCACTAAAGGGATCCCATGTCACCCAAAAGGGTGAGGTTCTCAGATCTAGAGGCACACAGAATCAGACCTACAACCGGGAGGAACAGCCGATCATCTGGCCCAATCCTCTCGTTTTTCATATGAGGAAACTGAAATTAAAGAAGAGTAAGTGTAAAGATTTTGTGGGGAGTTTCAAATTGTCCAATCTGCAGGAAAAACAAAATCACTGAGTGGAGTTCTGAGACAATGGCCCTTTATCAAAAGGTCCGTGGCCCCATCTAATGAAGTGAAGCTCAGGCTTCCTCCAGAGCCTTACTTTTAGAGTGTTGGTATTCAGACAATATAGGCCCAAAGTCCAGTTTAATAGATGGATAGATCTTGCCCGTGACCACCAAGGAGGGTCTATACAAAATAAAAATACTATCATTTGACAAAAGGACTAGGGAGTAAAGACCCGTTTCTGCGCAAAGATAGTCGGTGTGCTAATTAGATGATGGCGCTGGATCACGATTAAGTGCGGCTGATCAGAATGGAGATGACCCTGGGCACTCAAAAACTATGTCCTCGAAGCCGGAGATGTGACAGTTCTTCCAAGCCGCCAAGGCTTCCCGCGTGGTCTGGCCACAGACTTGTATCCTATCGTCTCAAGAGCAGTCTAGCCAAGGGAGGAAGAAGTGAAAAGCTTCTATTAAGCGCTCACTGTGTACAAAGCAATTAAGATTCAGAGGGAAAGTCCCCATTCCCAACAACAGGAAGGGGAACATTGTAACAAGGAAAAACAACACAGTAACAAGGAGGGCCACGTGCAGGGCAGCTGTACCTTCCTCAGCGTCACGTCCAAATACATCCGCTTCTGCTAGTAAGTCATCTCATGATGGACCAAGGACTTGGGTGGCTGCTGAGAAGGTAGGAGCCACAGTACTGGTGGAGAAAGTCGCCTGCTTCTCTGGGGCAGCTAGGTGGCGATAGAGCCCAAGCCCTGAAGTCAGGAGGACTGGAGTTCAAATCCGACCTCAGACCCTTAGCACTTCCCATCTGTGTGATCCTGGGCAAGTCACCCGAGCCTAATTGCCTCAACAACAACAACAACAAAAGTGTGTTGAAATTAAAGCAGATACTTATTAAAAACTTAATAACTATAATCTTTGTCACTAATTAGGACAGTGACCACGAATGTTTGGTGGGTCCCTTCTCCATGAGGATGTAACAATTACGATGGGGGCAGGGCGGAGAGCATGCATTCAGGAAGCTGGGCAAAGGGTGCAAGGCTGCTCCTATGGGTGTGTGAAGGATGGTGGTCAAGATTAGAGCAGCGGTTTCACCCTTTGGCAGCGTGCTTCTTTTTAATTACAGCTTTTTATTTTCAAAGCACATGCATGGATGGTTTTCCAACATTGCCCTTGCAAAACCTTGCGTTCCAAATTTCCCCTCCCCCCTCTCCGAGATGACAAGTAATCCAATATATGTTAAATGTGCAATTCTGCCCTGCGTCTTTCCACAATGATCGCGGCCGTGTACTCCTTGTGTCACCTTCAGGGCAGTCTGTCTCCCATATTCTCTCCCTTCTGATTGCATCTAGGCTACTTTGTTTGCCCTGGCAGAGCAACCCATGAAGAGACTGTCTCCTAAGGAGGAGCGGAGATTGCAATCTGTGTCTGCAAAGGAAGGCCCCACGCTAATCCTGGAAACGCAGGCGTGTAGATCAGGCCATCGTAGGGTGCAGCGTACACCACGAGCACAGTAAAAGGGAGCAGCCTTTGTCTCCAGCTGCTCACGGACACTCCAAGAATGAGCGGTAGAAGACAATCTAATAAAAAAGGTTTTTGAATTCAGAGACAAGGTGGCATTTATTAGTCTGTTTGTGGACCGCATGTGGCCCCTCCTGCTTTGGGAAAGAAGGTGGGGGGGAAGTTGCTAAAAGTACAAAAGCTTGAATCTCAGACTTCCCCTTATTATCTTAGTGCAAGCGAAGGGGAACTGATGAATTGGACAGTTCTGTGTCCATAGGGAAGGGAAGTTGTGTGACATTGAGCAAGATGTTTAATATTTTAACTTTCTACTTCACAGAATTAATTTGAGGAAAACAATCTCACCATATAATCTTATAATGTTTCTCTTTCTACTTGAAAGAGGCTTTTAGGTGGTGCAGTGAATGGAACACTCAGTCTGGAATCAAGAGCTTCCTTTGACTACTTAAATATCTTTCAATCTCAGTTTCCTCATCTCTAAAATAAGGTTAAGAATAGCACGTACCTCCCAGGAGTGTTGTAAGGATAGCATGAAATAACATATGGAAACCTTAAGGCACTATATAAATGTCCAATGAGATGTTGTTTTTTTTCATTGTTGTCTTTGTACCCCCTTCCCTGGCACACTACATTGTATGTAAAAGATAATAATAAATAATTGAAATTTGTTGAATTGAATCCCATGAAAACCAAGACTGACTTAACAGAAGGGCCAAGAACCCCCTGCCTTCAAAGGAATCTTGTGCCCTTAGGTGGAAAAACATCCCCCTGGCTACTGGTCTATATCAAAGCTTTTATGTAACCAAGGACCATGTCTACTCTGACTTTTGTGCGTCTTAGCAGAAAGGGCTTCTTCGGGAACATCCATCTGCAAGTTCTAAAAACAGCCATTTACAGCAGATCCTACTGCTCTAGTCCAATTCAAATCTTCTTTCTAGGAACCTGAGGTCCAGAGCTGTTGGGGGCTATTGTGTGCTGTTTCTCCTGTTAGAGAGGATGAGATGGTACAGAAAGTGCTGAGGGGTTGTGTACTGAATAGAACATTCTTGAACCAGAAAGTCAAGATTCTTGTCCCAGCTCTGTGTTGGCAGAGAGAAGGAGGCACATGCTGAAAAAGCAATACCTTTTTAAAATAAGCCTCTATTTCAGCCATATCTAATCTCTAGGCTTTGTCTTCTTTTACCCGGGCAAGGGTAACCAAAAGACAAACAGTATACTTTGCCTCAGACCTGCAGAATAAGTTTTTGCCCCCTCCCTGAAACATGACGACTATACCCAAGGCCAATGGCTGTCCTGTTATGGAAAATTATGTCTTTTTTGTACAGTAAAACTATATGTGGAAAATGGCTTGTCTCGGAAAAATTCACTTCCCTTTGTACTAACCTCAGTTTTTCCCTGCATTGGATTGTAGAGATTTGTCCTAGGGATAAATTAATGCCTTCTACTGACCTGTAAGCTGAATTGAAAACAGTGGATTGTCTTTCCACGGTGCTAGCTATATGACCTTGAATGATGAAGCTCATTTAAAATCATAAAGTCATCGAACTGAGAGATGGAAAACTATTGCGTCATGACTCCTATTGAATCAAAGAATTGAAAACAAATTGAGTACCTATCAATTAGAGGAACAACTTAAATAGAGGATGGTGGTGCAATGGATGTAGTACCAGTCCTGGAACCAGGAAGACCCATCTTTCTGAGTCTGACCTCAGATACTTACTAGCTATGTGACCCTAGGCAAATTATTTAACATTGTTTGCCTCAATTAGAGTGGCAAATCATTCCAATATCTTTGCCAAGAAAACCCTAAATAGGGTCACAAAAAGTCAAACAGGAATGAAACCACTGACCAACATCATAAGAAATAATGATAGGATGATATTCAGAGAACCCTGACAAAACTCATAGGAACTATTAATTATTGGAAGTGAATAGAACCAGGAAAACAAGTTATACATATTGTTTAAAAAAAACAACTTTGAAAGTCTTATGAACTTTGATTAACAAAATGATTAAGCAAAATGAAAAATGATAAAGCATATTTCCTACCTCTCCACAGAAGGGGGATGGCAATGGAGTGTAAATGCAGAATAAGATATATATGTTCAGCCACAAAGTATGAATTTGTTTTTCTCCACTGTTACTCTGGAGGGGTAGAATTGTTTTAGGGAATGGGAAGTGATAATGATAAATAAATTTTAAAAGTATTAAGAAAATATTTTAAAATATACAGAAAAGAGCAGGAAAAAGACACAAACAGGACAATATTAATACCATCATGTTAAATTCAAAGTATACTTTTTAAATAGGCTTCCTAGGAATTATAGCATCAGAGTCTTTTTCTGTTTTTTATATGTAGAATAAAATTTGATTTCATTTGAAATTTAAAAAAATTTTTTTAAAGAATTGAAAGCTGGAAGTGACCTCAGATATCATTTAGTCCAATACCTTCATTTTATAGAGGAGGAAACTAAGGACTAAAGAAATATAATAATGATCTGCCCAAAGTCAAATAGATAATAAGTAGCTGGATTATTTGAATCAAGACTCACTCCCGTCTATAAATCCAGGCTTCTTTCTAACCCTGCCTCTCAAGAAATGCTAGATTACTCAAGGTCCCTTTTATCCCTAATATTTTAGATTCTAAAGAAGGAGAAGTCTTGAACCAATGCAAGTTCCAGGACTCTGCTTTCGTTATCAGAGATTTCTCAGGACACAGTCCAGTGCACTGATAGGGGAAAGCAGAGGCCAGTGCCCATAATATGGGCCCATAATAGAGCCAGAAATGTCCAATTGTGGTGGATGGTGCTCCAGAATACCCATAGTCAGTAATTGATTCCCCAAAAACATGGCAGTGAAGGAAAACAACATTACTAGAGGATATAACATCATGAATCTTAGGCAGGTTTGATGGATTTGAGGACAATGTAAAAAATTTTTGGTAGCCATCTTAAAGTTTTTGAAAAGCTTTTTGTAGATATAACAGAATTAGGATAATATCTAGAAGTGGCAGAGAGAGAAAAACTTCTTAAAAATGAGAACTATCCCAAAAATCAATAGTCTGACTCGGGAACTTCTGAATTCTCCCTCACTGGATGGGTGCCTTAAATAAGAGGTTGGATAGCCCCTTTTTTAAATATGTTGTAGTGAGGATTCCTCCATAGCTACATTTGGAATATGTGTCTCTAAGGCTGCTCCAACTAGAGGCATGATAGTAAATTTTTAACTACTAGTTCTCTGGCGGGGAGAGGGAGGGTTATATGTACAACCCACTTGAAAGTTTAATCTGCATTATTAACATTTTCTTCATCACTTTTTTAAGTCTAGACAATTAACAGAAAAATAAATCTAGATCTCCTTGATTGCTGAATTCTGAGTTGTAAATGTTCTCACTGAAAATTTAGTCCTCATAATTCTAGTATACATACACTTTCTTAAGATTCTGGTGTTCTTTGACAGCCTGACTTGACCCTTATAGTCCTATTTCCCTCTGATTCATGGAATCACTAATAAACCACATTTTTCAAATCAAAATTTCTTTGTTGGACCTACTTTATCTCTTGCAACCTTAAATTGGATGGATCCTTCATCTCTTAATGAGAATTTCCTAATATCCACCTCCCTTTAGTCAGTAGGGAGGGTGTAGTGCCCTTGACCTAAACCCACACCCTGCTAATGACAGCTTGGGCCAGCTTTAATTTTGTAGCATCCTAGTAACAACTTCATCACTATGGCAACTGATGACTAGTCTGATGAGAATCAAAGACTCAAAAATTGAGAAGACTGAAAGGGACCGTGGAGATTATCCAGCCCATCTTCCTTATTTTATTGATGAGAAACTGTCATTGAGTTGTATAACATGGAGCAAGATATTTAATATTTTACCTTTCTACTTCACAGAATTAATTTGAGGAAAACAACCTTACGATATAATCTTATCTTGGTGTGTCTGACACAATTCTTACAGGATCATATCATATATTTGTATCATATTCTTATCCCATTACCCACCATATTTCATGATAGCTAGGGGCTATAATGGATAGTATACTAAACTAAGAAGCAGCAAGACCTGAATTCAAATCCTGCCTCAGACACTAGCTTTATGACTCAAAGGAAGTTTCTTTTAAATCCGCCTACCTTACAGGGTTGTGTTAAGGATTCACAAACAATAAAGTCCTATATTAATGCTAGCTCATATTATGTTTAAAATCTCCATTGTTTGATAAATCTGTGCATTCATATTCTGAATTATCGAATAGAGGATTAATAATGTCATTGAT